>NC_050535.1:20631359-20658623 GCF_002922805.2 Oryzias melastigma | reverse complement strand
GGGGGGGGGGGGGGGGTTACCCACAGTTCAGCCCCCCTCCCCTCCTCTAACACCATGCAGAGATGAGTTTTACACTCGATTGATTCCAATCAGCTGTGAGCGCTCAACGGTTTCCTAGCTTAAAAAGTTGAAGCAACGTTCAGATTTGAACACATTTATCCAGCAAAGGGCTGCACGGTGGCGCAGTGGTTAGCGCTCTCGCCTCACAGCGAGAAGGCCCCAGTTCGACTCCCGGCTGGGACCTTTCTGTGTGGAGTTTGCATGTTCTCCCCGTGCATGCGTGGGTTTTCACCGGGGACTCCGGCTTCCTCCCACCGTCCAAAAACATGCTTCATAGGTTCATTGGTGACTCTAAATTGCCCCTAGGTGTGAATGTGAGAGTGAATGGGTGTGGTTGAGGCCCTGAGACAGACTGGTGACCTGTCCAGGGTGAACCCCCCTTTCGCCCATCAGTAGCCGGGATAGGCTCCAGCACCCCCGCGACCCCGAAAGGGAAGAAGCGGTTAGGAAAATGAATGAATGAATGAATGAATGAATGGTTTTTATGGATTTGTTTCATATTTTAGCTTTTTTGAAACACTTCGTGAGTTGCCCTCTGTGAAGAGTGCTGTATAGAGACAGACTTACTAAAAAAAAAAGCTAAACTTTGAAACAGACTAAAAAAACTGAATTAAAAAAAAAAAAGCAAAAACAGCTAGCAAATAGCTGAATAATTAGCTAAACTTCAAAATAGCCTAAAAAAATCCTAGTAGATGCCAAAATAGTCCAAAAAGCTAGCAGAATGCAAATTTTTAGAGCTTCAAAACAGTAACTTTTAACATAATTATGAATAATAAAAAGGCAATAATATTATTCTAGAATAAATCAACTTAAACTTTAAATAACTTTCAATATTTTACTTTCCATAAAAATATATTTTGTCAAGATTATACAAGTTAGAAATTAGGTCAAGATAACATCGGGTTATTAATAACAATAAAATAAAATGATCTGGAGGGTCAGATAGAATTACCCAGAGGGCCGGATCCGGCCCCCGGGCCTTGACTTTGACACGTGTGCTTTAGAGAAATTGACCCGTCATTTTAGGTGGACCCATCATGGGACTGAGCATTACCATAATATATCACCACTCTATTGTCATCATGATATCAGCCTGTGCAAAATGCATTAGTGTTGGGAATCACTGAGTAACTCACAATATCGATATTGTGATACTGCAATATTTAATAAAAATCATCTCTAATAACTCACATTATATAGAAGAACACATATTTTTATCCCTATTTTTTAGCCTGAACACAATCATAATAAACAACTTGTGTCTTATTTTGTGCAACAAATAATTGACACTGTTGTGCAACATTGTTGAAATCAGTAACAGTATTTCTTTGACAAGCATCGATATCAATTACATTAGAATTATATGTAAAATTCAGTGTTAACAATAGTAAACATGAACAACAGTAACACTACTTAGTACAAAATGGTTGTAAACAAAAGAACAAAAATGTAATCATCGGCCCATCCCTACTATTCCTGTGACTTTAAAGTTTGAATAAATAAATCTCAACACAAGTCAGTTCAGATAAATCAGCAACAATAAATCCATTTTACTCTCCTTTATCAGTGTTTGCTGATGTTGGGAATCTCTTCTGTGCTGGTCCTGAAAATGCTGTGTGATCGTCATCAGACCAGCGAGCTCGGCCTGAAAGGCCTGAAGATGCAGCCTGGTGAGAGTCATGTGAGCCGACGTCGGCGGGATGAGAAGCATCAGCGTTCAGGAGAGACGGACCAACGCAAACTGTGGCTGTTACACAGGCGAACAGCAGACGGCCTGAGGGGGACGCGGAACGACACGGCGAACGACTCAACCTGGACCTCATGAGAGAACAACGTGTGGGGGGTCGGTTAAGGTCAGAGTCCAGAAGAAGACTTCTGGACTAATATTTAAGAGGAAAACACAAGACTCAACTCACATTTGTCAAATATATATATATATATATATATATATATATATGGACAAGTTCTGTGGTCTAATGAGACAAAAGGAGAAATTTCTGGAAAAATGTAGTTTTAGGTTTAACAAGTCTCTTTAGAATACGACTTTTCTTTTCTCCTGTTAAACTGTCAACAATCCATCAGAAGGTCACAGGTTTATACATCGAGTCCCGAAATGTCAATCCAACTCAGAGAGCATGCGCATTGGGACTCATTTATTAAGCTATGACAGAATTAAACTTTTTAGAATGTTATCGATCCTCTTACTAGCTCTCCGGTGTTCTCTGGTGTTTTGCCAAGGTACGTTTCCCCTGTCGGAATTCTTTTCCCCAGTCTCAGGCATTGTTTTGGCAGGGGGGAGCGTATCTAGGAACAACACCGGCCAGCATCGGCAGGCGGGGCTGGTGCGCCCGCTCCAGGTCCTGGACCGGTCCAGATGTACTCTGGCCTTCGCTCATCACTACACAGCCAGGCTCTCGCAGCACCGTGACCCCGAAAGGGATAGCAGGTTAAGAAAATGGATGGAGAAGACAAAAGCTAAGCTAATTTGGAGCTAAAGAAGGCCAACTGTCGGCCGACCGTAGCGATAGTTTAAAAGAAAGAAAAAAAATCAGAAACAGAAAGAACGTTGGGTATTCTGACCCTACTGACTTTTAATTTTCTTATTATTCTAAAAAGTTCTATTTTGTATAAAAAAATAAACTTCAACAGACATCCGCAGCATGAACGATCGATGTTTCTGGACTTGATGTATCAGCTTGTGACCTCTTGATGCATCTTTCACAGTTTAACAGGAGAAATTCATAATCAAGACAAAGAAAAGTCGTATTCTAAAGAGACATGTTAAACGTAAAACTAAATGTTGTATTTATATATTATTTCTCCACAAAATATTCATTTGTGAGAAGCAGTGAAGCAGTAGAAGTCACACTATTAAAAGACAGTTACTTCTCCAAAGCACAAGAACTAATGCAGTGAGCACACATGAAGACTTTTACTTTGAAAGGGTTAGCGCCTTCGGCTTTTACTTTGTTTGAAACTTCCTGTGTGCTCAGTCATATCTTTGTTAATTGAGCTGTTGGAACACAGACTGTTTCAGGACGACTGTGAGGTCATCAGGGTCTGCTGTGGTTGTTTTTTCTTCTTTTAGAAATACCTGTGAGTCAAACCACGGTGGTGGCAGTTTCATGGTGTGGGGCTGCTTCACAGAGGCCTGAATACTCATACTTATAATAGGAGATCAGTTCTGGACTCACAAGCACGTTCTGAACCCGACAGGTCCACCTCTGAGTGGACCGAGCAAAGACATGGAGAGTTCGACTCAAATCCAGAAAATTCATTTGATTTGAGTCATTTTATAACCTTTGTTAACTGCAATTATGTAATTTAAACAAATAGAAGGACGAAACTACTTGAGAAATATAACAGGTTTGAGCTAGCTCCTCATGGAGAGAATTTTTGGGTGGAAAAGCCTTTAGATTTGAGCTCTTTTCTGTTTTTACAGAGCAGAAAGAGGAGCCCTTTGGCCTCCGTTTGTCCCGACACACCCGCGATCGGCCCTCTCCTCAAACGCAGCACACTCCTCTGGCATGTGACCCATCTCTGGTTTCAGAGCAAACACTGGAACCAGGCAGCGGGCCAGCATCCGCACAGTCGGACCCACCTCCAGCTGCAGCAGAGTCTCCGCAATGAACCTGGCTGCAGGCGGCGAGGCGTTCCTCAGGTCCGCGACCACCGACGGCGAGCTCTGCTTCTCCTGCTTCTTACTGCGCACAGAAACAAACCATCAGCTCCACTCGGCTCGACAGAGCCGGGCAGCCAGCGGCAGACGCACTTATGCAGACAGCGGAAGTAGGTGATGAAATCCACAACTTCTGCCGAGCTGAGCTCCAGGAGTCTGGCCTGACCGTCTGCCGGGAACATGAAGAGCGGGCAGCCATGCTGATCAAAAACACCTGAGGGACAAAAACAAAGTCGTCAGACAGAGACAAGAGCTTTCTTTTTTTAACTCTTGGTAAAAAAAAAAAAAAAATTATTCTAAAGATAATTTGCTTCAATCACTTTAGTGCAAACACTGACTGTAAATGAGAACCGGACTGAGGGAGTGTGAAAAAGGTTTACATCCGGCTGATGTATTAATGGAAATATTAGAAGAAATAAAACTTATTAGTAAAACTTGAAGCTAAAACCTCAGATTGTAACCAGACGGAGCTTCATGATTACAGTACAAATGTATGATTTTAACTATAAATGTTGATCTTTTTCCAAACGTGTCCAAAGTTTTATCTAAAAATGCACAGATGGAGGTTTTTTTTATTTTTAAGAAAGTAATGTTTATGAAGTCCATATGAAGTGATTGAGATGTTCAGGGTGCCAGCTGACACATTTCAGGAGCCAAATGCGTGTTGATCAGCTTAAGAGAAGCTCCGTATGTTTAGTAAACCAGCAGAGACAGAAATGCTCACAGGTTTCAACCACTCACTGACATTCTTCACTGTTTCTCGGTAAACTAGAGAGAGTTTTCTTTGTTCTGAACATGTTAATATCTGAAACTATTGCAAACATGTATTTAAGGAAGTTTGTTTCCTGGAGATCCCGCTGAACCTAAATCGTTGAAGCAGAACTCAACCTTCAGCAAACAGTTTGGGTTTTCTATAAATAACAACCAGGAACTTCAAACTATACGACTGTTCTATCAGCTGGATCCTTTTCAGTACTTTTTAACATTTTTACTCCAAAGAAACAACAATTTCCTGACATCCTTCATCAATCAGGGATGTCAAACTCTATCGTGCAGGGGGCAAAAATTAAAAAACACACCTTAAGTCGTGGGACGAACAAGATAAACATTTATTGAACTCAATAAAACTACATTTTTAAAACTTAAAAAACGTAACTTTTAAACATAAATGTGAATAAAAAGAAAAGTAAGCCTTAGATCATTATAACTGGTCTCTCAGCCTCCATAATCGTAGTGCTGCTTCAATAGTGCAAGATAACATTGAGCCATTAATAGCGATAAAATAAAAGGATCTAGAGGGCCGAATAGAATCACCCGGAGGGCCAGATTCGGCCCCCGGGCCTCGACTTTGAAACGTGATCTAAATAATAACTAACACTTATTTATTTTTTGAAATAAAATCTTAAAAAACATTAAAAACAAAAAGCAAAGCTTTGCTTCGTGTTTTTTTTTGCCTCATTGGTAGAAGAAACGACTTTAATGGGAAGTAAAATCATGAATTACTAGACATTGGATGCTTGAAATAAACTCATCCATCATCTAAAAAATGCAACAAGAACCTGTTAAAACAGCATTTTCATAAGGGTGAGTCTTTAAAGGATTGTATTGCAGACCAAGCTTTAAACTAATAAATAAGAAATATGAAAAGTATGAAAAATGTTTCCAGTGAGGACAAACTGTCTAGGTTAAACATGACGTTTTTTTAGATGCTACAGAAACCAGAAAGACGAGCTGATGGGATAATGGGGGAGTGTCCGTCTCTAGACTGGGAGGTCAAAAGTTCAAATCCATGATCGGGTCATGTCAAAGACTTTAAAAATGGGACCCAGCACCTCTCTTCATGACACTCACGTTGAACTGGGAGGGTCAAACCACTAAATGGTCTCTGACCTCTGCTGTGTCTGCACTCTGATAGGTTAATTTTAGAACAAATTCAACCCATTCATGTGTGACAGCTAATGGGACTTTTTGACCTGGAAATGCCTGACCACATTCATGACACTTTACCTTCAGGGTAAATAACTTCTCTCTCACGGTTACAATCAGACATGATGACACACCTCTGAAACCTCATCACTTCATTTAGGGTCAACTTTGCAACTGATCTGTTTGTAAGTATGATTTTTGGAGACTTGGTTCTATTAGAAGGAGGGCTGTGAACATTAACGCTTTAACACGCGATTAATCGACCAGAATTAACATGTTCACCTCGAGGAGCAGCAGTCCTTCGCTTTGCCTCACAGATTTAGGCTTGTTTTTGTTCAAGAGCTGCATATTGTTTCAGATCCCCCAGCGGGATTTGAACCGGGGCCTTCTTGCTTCGCGGCAAGAGTGATAACCACTGCATCACTGTGCAGCCTAATAATTGTGATTCATTTTTTCCCAGGTTTGTGATGAATTAGTAGAGCTGGGAATCGATTAAAAAAATTATTTGCGGTTAATCGCAATCAGCTTTTTTTTGCTGCATTCGAGGCACAATCTAAACTGGGAGAAAAACCAAGATCAAAGTACTACAAACCAATATTTATTTCTTTTGTAGATAGTTGGTATTATCCCACATATACCAAAGCTAAGTGTTTTAAATCACTCTGTGGAAGCCTAAATCAGAGAAAGAGCTGCTCCACAAGGCGGAGGTGATTAAAATATGCTCAACCTTATGTACAAGGCACATAGGTCACGGTTACCCCTCAATTTACAGGTTAAATTCAATAAAGACAAAGTCATATCAACTTAAAAGGACATGTAATCTTCAGAAAACTCAGATTTAGATCAAAGGTTTTGGAGAGATCGAATAATAAACTTTACGAGGAAATCAAAAGTAGAAAAACAATTGCTACTTTTAAAAGTGTTGTTAAGCAGGAGATGTTGAGCAAATATTAGAGATAATATGTAGAAAAGAAAAATAATTTCCTAAAACATGTGATTAATGCCACTGGACCTAGAGTAGGTAAAAAGAATTAAATGAGGGGTTTGTGTTGACAACTGTTTATGTAAATGTGTATTTTTCTTTATATGAACTTAATATTTATGTAAAAAACCATTTTCATTTTCCTATTTTGGTTTAATTTTGTTGATTTAGCAATAGGGCCAGATAATATACGTTTTCTTCTGTCTGTTCCATTTCGTTTATTAACTAGTTTCATGTTTATTCAGAATAATTTTAATGTTATTAATTGTTACAAAATGAAAAAATGCGTTAATAAATATTAACGCGCTAACTTCGGTTAAATCGTGTGTGTTAGCGCCTTAATGTTTACAGCCCTATTAATTTGTTTTGTTTAGTTTTTAATCGATTCCTGGCTCTAATTGAGACTATAAAGCTCTTCATTAGTGCCGTCATACACCAAAGTTAACTAGCAGTGTGTTGCTGCTCTCGGAGTTGAGGCACAGACGCAGATTAAGTGGATCCAGGTGTAAACAGCAGAAAGAGGATTATCACCCACCGGGGAAGAGCACCGCTCCGGAAGAGAGCACGTGATCCGCGGGCAGCGGCGGACACGGCGCCGCGTCCTGCTGCGGTTCCTGGAGCCCTGAGAGTTTGACACAAAGAGGGGTTTTACTGACCATGAGCGCCGTCTCCTCAGCGGCTCCCACAACAGGAGGCGCTTCGGTCTCCTACCTGTTGCGCTGCGGTTCATCCTCAGTGTCCACCTCCGCCGCGCGCTTTGCGTCGGCTGAGAGGGAAGAGAAGAAGTTCTGGAACTAGAATCCACAAAGAAGTGTCTGAAGGTGAGGCAAAAGATCAGGTGGACCGCGAACCTCCGCCATCTTCCAGCTCCTACACACTATTAAGAAGTCCTCCGTTTGCGGGATGCTCAGCGGCTTAATAAACCAGGAGGGCGGAGGAACACAGTGCCAGTATGGCAAGCCTTCAGACCATTTATCCAACCCGAGTACTTCAATGTTTTGTATGTTGACAACACAACTAACAACAATAACACAAAGAAAATGACTTTTGAAGGATTTAAAGTGACTTATTTTCTTAGATATAAAAAACATTCCCAGTAGTGTTTTAATTATGATTATGAAGTTTTAAACCAAAATCCCACAACCTAAATGTCTTAAAAAGTCATTTTTCATGCTGATTTGAAGCCTCTGTTTCCAAAATCTCCTCTGGCTGGTAGCTTTTGGTGCTCAGCCCCTGATCCCCCCTGTCTGATTATGATAGCTCTGTGTCTCACTAGCACTTCACCGCTGCTACATAAAAACGTCCATCAATATGGGTAATGTCCAGCCATATGGTTCTGGACAGAACTTCCCCCAAAATCCTGATTCTTTCTCCTTCCAGTTCACCAAAGACTCTTTTAGCTAATTCTCCAATGTTTATTGACTGTGATCAATACATTCAATCATTGGTTTCTCAGAGTTCTTGATAAAATAATCAAAGCTAACATCAAAATGCTCTTTCATTGATTTACAATCCTTTCCAACTGCGGTCAAATGAGCCGCCGTTCACATTTCCGTGGTCACATCAAGAAGCTCCGTGGAGTCTGGTGGAGATTTTCCAGCGTTCTCAGTCCTGCTACCGTAAGTATTGGATGAAACTCACACCAAAAATCCAGTGATGCTGATTTGACCACAGAAATGTGAACGGCGGCTCATTTGACTGCAGTCAATGTGAAGATACTATCTTCTCTTCTCCAGCACCTGAACTAGACACGCTAGCTGGAACAGATGAAGGATGTTGACGCTAATGCCTAAATAACACAAGCTCTTTGACATACCGTAACTTCTTAATCAGTCATCCAAGTAACATGAATCAGCAGGTCATGAAGCAGAAGCAGGTTTTACGCTTTTCTCTGCGTCAGAATCCTCTGATATACATTATGATTGGTCGAGAAGTTAGGGAACATCAAAGCGTGTCTGTTATTTAAGAGTCACCAGCAACAACTCTGGTGTTAAAGGGTTAAACCCATTCACAGAAATAGAAATGGACAAGGTTGTGGTGTCCCTGGTAGAAAATGTAATCTCTATTTTTCCACAGTACAAATATCGCCCGATTTTGCCCTTTTGGGACCAGACGACGGTATTAAGCAGTGATTGGTCTGAGAATCTCTCAATCAAGTGCTTTGAATGTTTGAGGTGGGGCCAGCAGGCACCACATCCTCTTAGGCATCTTTATATAACTTGAATGACTTATGATAAAGAGATTATATATAATGAAAAAAATTGGTTTAGCAAGAACATGTTAATAAAAGGTACCAGATCGAGAATAGTTTTTCCTACAAACAGAATGAATGAATAATAGCTGTTTACTTCTCAATAGAAGTCTATGGGATTTTGGCTTTCTGGGACCAGTAGGTACTTCCTATTTGGAATGCAAGGGGATAGTGGATGACCACTCCAGTTCTATCCATGTACTTTCCATGGCTAAACGCCACAAATTCCTGCTTTTATGCACAAACTAGGGGGAAAATGTCCACTATACGTCTAATGTAAGTCTTAGTCTGGAGCTACGCAGATTCAAGTGGACAATGAAGTCTATGTTAATGTATATATGCATTCCATACCAAACTCTCACATTCATTCATAGGTATGCATATTTTTAAGACAGTTTTCAGGGTCTATGCACAAAATACACAAATACCATTGAATGCACATCACAAGCTAAACTAGGTCAAGTTTTGACCAGTCATTGACTCAGATATGGAAGTTACATAGTTAACGTTATCTCGGCTTGCCATACCTGAGATCCAGCCAAGCTTAGATTGGAACCGGAGGGTTCTAGCAGAGTCAGTGGGATCAAGAAGGCTTTGGTGAAGATACTTTAAACAAACTCTTAACATTTAAATGCTAAGCAATAAAATAAAGTTTTATATATCAGTTGGATAAAAAAAAATACAACTTTGAGTGAAAGGCAAAATAGTTTTTCTACATTGCAGGATTTTTTAAATGACTAATTTATTTTCTTAGCAGATATGCCTTCATGTATATACAAAAAAAGTTCAACATAAGTGTTTTAAAAATAATGTCATTGAATACTTGTGGGAACTTAGACTTTTTTAAGTATTTGGGGTTTTTCCCATCAGACATTTCACCAGACTTGACAAGAATTATCATCTGTTGAAACGCAACAGGAATAACAAGTGCATTCCGTAAAAGTGAAACATTTCCGTGCTGGGCTGTCACGCATAGCTGACAAGAATAGTTAAAAACTTGTTACTATTTATGTATTACATCTGATCCTGTTTTGAAGACTTTTGCAGGTTATATCTTAATGGATCATGTCCGTTTGTTTATCGTGAAGGGCTTGGCATTTGATACAAAACAGATCCAGGAGCTCCGGGTTTGAGGATTAATCAGGTCTGGTTGAATTCATATTAAAATGAAACATTTAACTCTCAGATTAAATGTTTCACATTGTGAAACCAGCCGTTGAAGTCCTCTTTGTTTCTGTGGCCAGTTTCACCTTTCCACCTTCTCACTGAACCTGTCCAACTGCATAGCTGCTGAGGCTGCTTGTCACCTTCTGTTTGCCATCAGCAGGAGTCGAGACCTAAACGTCTCCACATCACGTTACTTTTATTAAGCTTCAATGATCAGAATACTTGAAGTCAGTGAAACAGTAAAGACACAAGACGGATTTAATTACCTTAAAAATATTAACACTAACTGTATTTATACAGAATCTGTCAACAGGCAACTTAAAAAAAAACTACAATAAGTTGCAATCTCAGGAATGCAAGTAAAGATTTGTATTACTGAAAAATATGCATAAAATAAGTGAATAATCTTTGGAAATTAGGCTTAGTCAATGATGTGTTGCATGCTTTGGATGAACCATTGATGTGAAAAACGTATTTATTTATGTATCCAACCTACCTATGCGTGTGGTAGACTTTTGTTCATTTTTAATAGCATTGAAAAATTAAAAAAACATTTTACAATCAAACAGATAAGGCTCACAGATGCTGAAATTCTCCAGCACTGAGCTTTGTTTGCTTATTTATTTATTTGATTTTACACTGCGTTTTTAACCACTCATTTCAATATTCCTTACTTCAATGTTTTCAATTAATCTTATTAAGATTTCTAATTTTTTCATTGCCAACCAACTCAAAAGATTTTCCAAAAGAACAAATTAATTTAATTATTTATTAATTAAAATCTCATTTTGGAATGTCAGGTTTTCTTATGTTTCTACCGTACATTCATCTATTTCGCATAACAGATTGGATAAAGAACTACAAGAAACAACATCTATTCTATCTTCATTGCTCTCTTATGGGGTCCAGATGACCCGACCCTTACAGTGATGTGTGATCCCTCCCATGACAAAAGTGGACAGGATTTCATGTCTGCCACGAACACCAGTGAAGATAAAAAATCCTTGGGGGAAAAAAAAAAAAAAATCAGAGCGCTGTCTTGTGGGGTCCAGATGACCCCACTTTTAATGTAAACATGTCTAGGATAGCACAGGGGTTAGATATATAGGGTTACCTGCAATACTGCTAATGTGGATGCTGTAAGTTGAATGTGGCAGCTGAAGATGCTGATAGTCGAAAATGCTGAAACTGATAGCTAGTTGAAAATGCCAAAGCCGAAAGCTTGCCAAAATAAAAGATAAATGCCAAATTAGCCATACAAACCTGGAAAAATTTCTAATTTTGCCAAAACAGCTAGCATATTGTTAAAATATTAGCTAAACTCCAAATGAGTCTAGAAAACTAGAAAAATGTGTAAATTAGCCAAAACACCTAGCCTAATGCAAAAATATTAGCTAAACTTCAAATTATCCCTAAAGAAACCTTGAAAATGTTCAAATTTAGCAAATATCTTAGCATATTTATAAAATATTAGCTAAACTCCAAATGAGCCTAAAAAATTGAAAAAAAATGTTTAAATTTGCCAAAACAGCTTGGGAATGCTAAAATATTAGCTAAACTCAAAATTATACTAAAAAAAATAAAACTGGAAAAATGTCAAATTTTGCTTTAAACAGCAAGCCTAATGCTAAAATATTAGCTAAACTCAAAATTAGCATAACAACTAGAAAAATGTCTAAACAGCTAACTTGCAGCTGAAATGAAAGCTGTACTCCAAATTAAACTATGCAGAAATTCACAGGTTTCATAGTACGTTTTTGAAGGATTTGAGCTATTTCTCATTCTTTGCCAATGTTGCAAACTTTGCTCATTATTTCAAAACGTAAAGTTTATGAATAAAAAAAGGGCAAGCAGTAATGTCCTGAATGAGTTGAAGGTTTTTATACCAAGATTACTGAAATCACTGAAAGTGTGATTGAGTTTTTAGTGCCAAAAAACGTATGGAAAGGCTCAGGAGAATCGCTGTAAAGCATCTAACCCTATTGTCTGTTTTCTCTTTATTGTTACTCCTATTGAACCATCCTTGAGTTCTCTTTCCATAAATACATGAACCTCCTCTGTTTTTTTTCCTGGAAGCTTTAACCACAACAAACATCCTCCTGCGTGTACTCACTGTCACTCCAAACATTAAAAATAGTGATTTTAAGAAGTCGTAATATATGATTATTTGTCGTATTATCTGTTATTTGTCTGCAAATTGTACTGAAAGTCTGATATAAGCAGTGTATAATTAAGTTTTATTATTTGTAACTACGTATAAACGGTGTATAATTAAGTTTTATATATATATGTACTGTATGTGTGTATATATATATATAATATATATATATATACATATATATTATATATGTATTACAGACTTTTATTTAGAAATAAGGTTTAAAGTACGCATGCGCGCAGTTCCTTTTTCGGGATTTTAATTTGAAATCGTCAACCGGAAGTGAGTTTTAGCTATAAACGTTAGTAGCCTCGTCTTTTCTTACGCATCATGGTGCTTGGCGTGTCTATATTTTTGTTAGATTTGTTTTTTATGTGATTTTATCATATTAAATTACCTTGTAATATTAAATAATATTAACCGGAAGCTTTCCCTTTTTTCGTCGTCAAAGCTTTATTGGCTCACGGCTTGAGACATTAGCCCGCGTGCTAGCCGTCATTTGCCTAGGTGAGATAAATGAGGTCAGGTGCGCGCCGTCATGTTTTCTTCCTGACAGTTTTCTCAAACGGTTATGTCCGCGCGCCCGAACGCCGTCCGTGAGTGAGACCGGACACGCGCGTGTCGACCGGAGCCATGAGCGTCCCGCTGGGCAGGAACGGCTGGATCGGGCTCGCCGCGGGAGCCACCGCCGGCCTGGGGCTGATCGCCCTCATCATTTATAAGGAGATCCGTAGGAGGTGGACCCCGCACGAGCCGCTCTCCAAGAACCGCGCGGCACTGCAGCTGCTCGGCCGCGCGGATGGAGGGGCTGCCCCGCACGAGCCGCTGGATGCACGGGGTGAGTGATGGGCGGAGGAGCTTCAGGAGGACGAGGACGCGGTTCGCAATAACATTAAGATATGATAAATTCTTCTGCAGTAAATTTATTACTCTAAGGATGATTAGACCTAAAATAGACCAAAGTGAAGAAATAAACTCATCCTTCATTTATTGTTAAAGAATGTCATTAATTCTCTGATATGCAAAACCATTAATTATCAAACCTTTAATGTCACATTCTAGGATTAAGATAAATCCAAAAATATTACATTTTAGGCACAAATTTAATTTGTAGAGCTAATATAATGTCACTTTAACATAGAAACTATATTTAAAAAAAACTTGGATATGCTTTAACATATTTAATGATTTAATAAACATTCAGTGCCGTTTTAAACCACAATAAATACACATTTTTAATCATTATTTACTAGGCTGTACTTTATAGACAATTATGTTTGCTTTGATACACGTTTATAAACAATCATTTAGTGTTTTAAGTCATCCAAATATGGGTGTACATGGATTTGTTTATCTTCTTTGGCTCCTCTTCTGATAGTTTTAGCAGCTGTTGCTTAAATTACATCAGTATTTTACATTTCAGGACAAAAAATGACTTCCAGTTTTTTGTAAAGTAATAATATATCATTACTAACACAAAAATGTTCATATATTATGGTTTTCCAAATGCATTGGAATTGGTTTAAAATAGATAAAGATCACACCTGAGTGAGAAATGATGCTCCAAAAGTGTTGAAGTATTAATATGCAGTCTTTATAATCTCGTTTTTTATTTTCTTACATTTAGTAAAGCCTTGCTGAAACCAGTCCAGCCTGAATCATAGAAGAAAGAATGTGGAAATGACCTCCTTTCTTTCTCAGCATGCTGAAGGGAGGTTGTCTCATTCCTAAAGCTGCATTGAGCTGCAGATGCTTCAGAGTATTTCATCCATCTTCTTGTCCACGTCTTCCCTTTCGGGGTCGCAGGGGTGCTGGAGCCTATCCCAGCTACTGATGGGCGAAGGCGGAGTACACCCTGGACAGGTCACCAGTCTGTCACAGGGCCTCAATCACACCCATACACTTGCATGTTCGCACCTAGGGGCAATTTAGAGTCACCAATTAACCTATCAGGCATGTTTTTTGGACGGTGGGAGGAAGCCGGAGTCCCCGGTGAAAACCCACGCTTGCACGTGGAGAACATGCAAACTCCACACAGAAAGGTCCCAGCCGGGAGTCGAACCGGGGCCTTCTCGCTGTGAGGCGAGACCGCTAACCACTGCGCCACCGTGCAGCCCACTTCAGAGTATTTACATACTGAAATGTTGAGAGTTTGACAGAAACTTTGCTGCACAGGGTGAACTTTTGTAATTAGTATTGGATCTTTATTTTTCACCTGCAGTTTGCAGCTTGATTAGATTCTCTTTTGTAAAAGTGTCTGAGTGGGCGTGTCCTCCTGCAGAAATGGAGGCGCAGCAGCAGGCGCTGGCGGCGGTGGAGGCCGTGGTTCAGGGCCTGTCCCCCCAGCAGGAGCTGGAGCTCCGGAGGCAGCTGGACCAGGTCCTGAGCTGCGTGGCTTCGCTGCGCTCCGAGGTGGCCGAGCTGAGGGGGGGCCTGCAGGACATCGCTCTGCAGATCATCCAGGACATCAAGTGAGTGACGATGGCGCCCCAGCCCGCTCTCGCAGGACAGAACACCCACTGCACCTTCTCCACTTCCAGGAAAGGCGTTGAGGACAGTCAGCGCATTCGGCGGCGCCGCCATGTCCACAGAGACCGCACCGACTCCGCCAGCTCCAGCTCCATCTACTTCACTGCCAGCCAGGAAATGAGCAGCACGTGTGAGGAGACCAGCGAAGGGGGGTGAGTCCAGACCTCTGACTGTGTGGTGGAGCATCAGAACATGGAAATGTGTCCCCAGATATGAACGACTCACGATAACCTTCTGCACATTAGGTCCAAACAGCTTCAGAGTGATAAGGAATGGAATCGTTACCATGGCAGCAATCATGGCGTCCTTTATCCTCTCAGTCCAGAAAAAAATTTCCATGTTTTTTTTGCATGAAGATTGTTGAATGACAACAGCTTCAGCCTCAACATCTGCTTTACCTTTACCCGCTCCACTTCAGGCGCAGTCATGCAGTTACCATGACAACCACCAAAATCCATCCATTCTAAAAGTAAACCTTAGAAACTTGCATAAACCAAGTCCTCACACAATAAACACTAGAGCTGTCAGGCAATTAAACATTTTAATCGCGATTGATCGCATCGTCCATAGTTAACTTGCGATTAATTGCAAATTAATATGTGGCCTTTTTTTAGGATAAAAATGTGTGCTTTGTGGAATTCAGCAGTTCTACATGAATTATGAAAACAAGAATGACAAAATTAATAGTTTTCATCAGAAATACTTTATTTTGTAACATTGTATTGAGATAAACTTAACAATAAAAGGCTGTAACATAAAATGCCTAACAAAAGCCCAAGTGCAAGTGAAGGGCATTTTAAATTCAAAACTTCAATCAACGTTCAGTAAAATAAAATAAAAAACATCAAAAATAACATTTCCATAACACTTTCATGTTCATTTTTTGTCAGGACCAAATCTTTTCCTCCTCTGTTGAACTGCAGTAATAAATGAAATAGAGATTTATCATTTCCAATGAACTTTTGTTTTTTAAAACATTAAAGACTGAGAAAAGCGGGATACACTGTGGATAGTTTGATAGTCTGTTACTGCCGCCACGTTCTCTGGCTGCAGCTCGATGCAGCGACGTGTCCAGCGGAGCTCACGCCATGAATATGCCGGCAGACAGACCGCTATGCTGGGGCTGGATCACGCTTAAACCTCCAGAACATTTAAAACGTCCCCCGGTGAGCTTGCTGTTCGGAACGTCGGGGGTCCGCAGCTCTCGGGACGCGGTGCCGGACGCGAGCCGGTACCACCAGACGTAGTACTGGACGCGAACCGGAGCCGGGTTAGGGTGCAGGAGCTCTCCAGGTCCTAGCGCCGGCCGGTTTTAGCCGTTGAGTTATAGGGCGATGAGGGACGCCCGCGCGGCGGTATGGAAAGGCACGTAGGAGAAAATCCACGATTAATGCGTCAAAAAAATTTTCGGCGTCATGCACATGTCAGATTAACGCGTTTTTAACGCGACAAATCTGACAGCTCTAATAAACACTCAATCTTACTTCACCTGACTGCATCAAAGGTTGCTCTAGCAACAATGCAGGAGTGAAGAGCGATGAAGATTCCAAAATGAACTTCCTTCTACAGATACTATGGTCTCCGCATGCGTTCATGAGCTCAAGATGCAGAAAAATGAATGTATGAATTTGTGACCTCCATGGAGGAGCCATCTTCTTCCAGTTGTATGCTTACTGTCTCTGGCTCATGCAGACGGACTCCCATTCATTTGCTCTCAATGTTGTCGTGGCAACTCATCAGCAACAGAACGCACTATAGTAAACTATAGTTGTGTAAAGTGCAGAATAGTATAGTATACTCTAGTATAGCAAAGTATAGTATAGTAAGCCATAGTTGTGTAATAGTAAAGTATAGTATACCCTAGTATAGTGAAACATAGTATGCTACACCATAGTAAACTATAGTTGTGTAAAGTGCAGAATAGTTTAGTATACTCTACTGTAGTATAGTAAAGTGTAGTATATAGTGGTAAACTATAGTTGTGTAATAGTAAAGTATAGTGTTTCTCAGTAATGGGGGTGTGATAGTGCTGTTCCACAGTGTTTATGGCTCTGCTCAGGTACTCCACGGCGTACGCAGACTCAGACTTCACTGACCGAGACACGGACAGAGAGGAGGCGGACAAGCAGCCCGAGTCTGAGGAAGAGGAGGACCAGAGCTGTGCCACAGTCCTCACCCTCCGCCAGGAGGACTCACCGGAGGAGCAGGAGGACGGGGTGGAGGAGGAAGATGAGGAGGAGGAGGAAAATGAGAGAAGTCTGCAGCTGCCTGACGAGGTGCCGAGCGGAGAGCTGGCTCTCCTCTTGGCTCAGAGCGACATTCTGCACACGGGAGACGCCAGCCTGAAGGCCGAAGGCTTTCGGCTGCTGCTGGAAAACCGAGTAGAGGTTAGTCGCCTTCTCCTACTGGCATGTGGGAGGATCAACCCTTCCAGACTGACACTTCCTAAAGGTGCATTCACACCAAACGTTATTTTGAGTGACAAATTTGCATGCCCCGCCCCTCTTTTATCGCAGATGAATTCGTTGCTCATGGCCGGTCAAAAGCTGGACTTCAGATCCCCTCGTGTTGCGTCTGTTCCATCGACTTAACATTGAAACTTGCCGCTTCCACCGCGCTCGGTGTGAACGCAGCTTTACAGCTCAGTTTCATAAGTTGGTGCTGATCCTCACTCGTCTGCTACTTCTCCAGCAGCAGCGTGACGAACACGCTCAGCATCGGCGTTTGAAATGCTAGAGCTAATTTCACAATCTGCTCCTCCTGCAGCACGGACACAGCAGGGAGTTTCTATGGCGACTGGCTCGAGCGTACGTGGACATGTGCACGTCTGCTCAGGACAAACAGGACAGGATGAGCTATGCACAGAAAGGTGGGACTCACCACTCTGCTGAGCTTTCCCATGATCCTTCACTCTGCCTGGACTGAGAGACGCACGTTTGTGTTTCTTGGATGTTGCAGCTCGTGATGAAGCCGAAGCGGCTCTGAAGAGGAACGGCCTGAGCGCAGAGTGTCACAAATGGTAAAGAGTTTGAAACGTGTGTCAGTCTGTGTGTTACTTTTGTTGGTTTGACTGTAAAACTGTGGATTTGTGTCTTAAGCTCTGTTGTGCGACTCGATTCCTCTGCTGTGTTCAGGTTGGCAGTGCTGAGCAGCCTGAGCTCGGAGCACGAGAGCACACACACCAAACTGAAGAGCAGCTTCCTCCTCAAGGTGCAGCACAAACACGTTTGTTACGTTCACACAGAAAGTTTCTTATCTAAAATGTGTTTCAAAACTCTGGGAAACCTTCTGCAGATTGAGGTCAGTGAAGGCACCGCCACTGGGAATGAAAACAAAGGCAGTTTTCTCAGATGCTGTTCTCTTTTAGTGCTTCAACATTGGGGGGGTAAACTGTAACTTTTGAAAAATAAAAGGGCAGGAATGTTATTCCAGGCCTTGACTTTAACACATGTGGTCTTCTGAGATGTTTGTTTTTGCATTTATAAATTCCGATTTTGGTCAAAATGGTTTCCCGTGTCCCTCAGGAGCATCTGGACCGAGCACTGCACCTGCAAGACGACGACCCCGTCTGTTACTTCCTGCTGGGCCGATGGTGCTACGAGGTGAACGCAGGACTCTGCTGCTCAGGCCGTAGCTCTGCAGACCCTTCAAACCCCTTTCTATGACTGCAGGTGGCCTCGCTGGACTGGCTGGAGAAGAAAGCGGCGGCAGCTGTTTATCAGAACGCCCCCACCTCGTCGCTGCATGACGCACTGGAGAACTTTTTGAAGGTAAGGATTCCTTCTGCAGCTTCAGGCTCTGACATACAGATGCAGCAGATTCACATTACTCCCCAAAAGATAAAGTTTGAATAAAAAGTAGTCCATCCCGCTGTTGGAGGACTCATCCATAATTATGAAAAGTTTTTAATGTAAATCAAGTTTTTATTAAGTTTTTTTATCAAGCTTTTAATATACTTGGTGTTTAAAAAAAACTATTGATAAAACTTGAAAAGTTGCATTACCTGCAACAATGCTATAGTGAACACTTTGTGCTGAAAGTAGTCACTGAAGATGCTGAAGCTTTCTGCTGAAAATGTTGATGCAATTTACTCTAATTGCTGAAGGGTTTTGCTGAAAATGCAAAAGTTATTTACAAAATGTTACATTTGCTAAAGAACTATGAAAGAATGCGGAAGTTTACTTAAATTTCTGATAAATTGGTCGTACGTTTGCTTAAAAATCCCTGAGCAAACTACATGTTCTAAAAACATGTAGAAAAAAACATGTTGCTTAAATATGAGCTAAACTCAAAATTAGCCAAAAAACCGTTACTATATGGCAAACTAGCCAAAAAAAGCTAGCTTGTTGCTAAAATACTAGCACAACTCCAAAATAGCCTAAAATTCCTCAGTAGAATTAGTCAAAAATGTTAGCCTGTCGCTAAAGTATCAGGATAACTCAAAAGTAGCCTAACAAACTGCAGCAGATAAATTAGCCAAAAACGTTAGCTTCTTCCTAACTAAACTCAAAAATAGCCTGACAGCCTTAGTAGATAATAAATTAGCCAAAAAATGTTAGCATGTTGCTGAAATGTTGGATAAAATCAGCATAAAAAATCTCAGATGCCAAATGAGCCAAAAAAAGAGCTAGCTTGTTGCCATAACCCGTTGGTTTAATACTAGCTAAATTCTTCAGTAAACTAATTTAGCCAAAAAAAAGCTAGCTCGTTGCTAAAATACTAGCATAACTCCAAAATAGCCTAAAAATCCTTAGTAAAATTAGTTAAAAAAAAGTTAGACTTTAGCTAAAATATTAGATAAAATTAGCAAAAAAAAATCCTCAGTAGATGCCAAATTACCAAAATGAGCTAATATAACAGCTTATTACCAAATTATTTAAAAAATACTGAGAACAATGGTTGCACAAAGTTTCTGAAGAATTTGATAAATGTCATGTATTTCCTATGGGGCATATTTTGCTCAATGTTTCAAAAACTGTAAAGTTTATAAATACCAAAAATACAAGCAGTAATGTCCTGAACGAGCTGAACGTTTTGATACCAAAATTGCTGAAATCGCTGAAAGTGTGAATCACACTTTAGTGATTATAGTGACAATATTGTGTTGTATCATTTTGGGTGAAATGTCGCCACCTTGTGAACAAATGCAGATATTACAGCTTGAAGAACAATTTTCCTAAACAAAAATTCTAAACTAGAAAAATGATCCCACAGTTTAAAGAAAAATAAGATTAAATCTCTATTTTAACATTTAAAATACTTTGTTGAAAAGCCTCTGGTAATAAATTACTACACATTCATTTGTTTTCTGGAGTTCTGCAGAACACGTTAAACTCTTTATTTTTTCTTTCACGTTTCCTTCTTCAGAGCTCAGACTGCTTTCATTGATCTGCTTCAAACTTTTCCAGGCAGAGGAGCTCAGCCCAGGTTTCTCCAGGACTGTGAGACTTTACATCGCCATGGTAACGAACCCCTTCTCTGTGGATGTGTGAAGTGCTGCTGGCAGCGGCTCACCGTGCGCTCCTGTTTGTTCAGTGTCACAAGGAGCTCGGCAACATCTCCGAGGCCACAAACTGGGCGGGGCTGGCGCTGACCACAACCTCCTGCTGCGACGAAGCTCTGACTGACGTAAGCCCCGCCCCTCAAAGACGGGTTACAGTGCTGCTTACCTGAAACATCACCTTTCCTCTCATTGTCAGGCTGCAGAGACGAGGAAGCTGGAGGCTGAGCTGCGCGTCTTAACTGACGGGAGCATGTGAGGATCCTGAAGATCTGCTGGTGTGAACCGTCACTGTGAAACACGGAGATTTATTTATTTCATATCTGGAGTGCTCGTATGTGTGTGTGTGTGTGTGTGTGTGGAGTCCTGCTTTTAACTGTTTGGAGTTATAACTTATTGAATCTGTAATGTTTTTTTTATCTCAGAGACCAAAAGAAGTTTATTTTGAAGGAGATTTGAACAGAAATACCCATAACTCCCTGAACTTTGAACTGTCCTCTCACTCCCTGGAGTCATTCCTTTATTTCTTCTGACTAAATCTGGGATTGTGGATCCAGAGCTGCAGATGAATCGACTCTGGATCACACGAGTTCCTGCGTCTCAGATCCAGATCAGAACTAACCAGGTTCAGGAAGCGGACCATGTGACCTCTGAGCATGAATCTGTCAGTGTCCCTCAGTCTGACGACCACAGAAATCCTTGATGTCAACAATAAATTGTTTTGAACGTTAAGTTTGTTTTGTTTCAAAGAAACTTCAAAGTATTGTCTTTTAATTATAAAATAAATTTAATTTAAAGTATATGTACAGATGGATGAGACGAGTTTTTATAGAATGCGTACAGAAATATTTAACAGAAAGAGAAAACATGCGAGTTCCTAAATGCTGACGAGGTCAGATTTCCCAGCGTCCTCCTGCTCCTCAGTCCTTGGCGTCGCCCACACCGTCGGCGTTGATGGCGAACATGGCCTCGGCCTCAGGCAGGCAGGGTGAGTCGTAGATCTTGCAGATCCGGGTTTCCCCTCGACCTTTCCTCAGATATAACCTGAGGAGAGCAGCAGGCTTTAGCCGGAGGCGCTGCGGCACAGAGCCGGGTCGGGTTGGAGGGAAGCTCACCGCGTGGTGGAGGCGTGCGCCAGGATGTTCCCACCGATGGGTTTCTTAGGATCTGCAGAAAACATGGCCGCCCCGTCCACCTGAGCCACCACCTGGTTGGATATCACTACGGCAACACCAAACTGCAACACAGAATGGGAATGTCTGATCCGGTTCCCCGACTTCCAACCGGGTTTAGCTTCAAACAAGAGCGACAGGAATTGGACTTCCTTGTGTCAAAACCGTTTTCATTTCTTAGATCATATTTGTAATCTCGAGGGGTGGATCAGAGGCGGCTCGTACCTCGTCTGCCAGCCGCAGCAGCATGCGCAGGAACCGGCCCAGGTGCCCCTGCCGGGCCGACAGCTCTCCTCGGCCCGAGTAGTCGGTTCTGTAAAGAGCGGTGGCGCTATCCACGATCAGCAGGGCGTACCTGAGACACAAACACGCCACGTTCTGATCCAGTCTTTTGTCAACAATTAGTGCTGAGTCATCTAAATCCCATGAGTTTTTTGAAACTCACTTTTTATTAGTTTTCCATTTTTTGATTCAAAAACAACACCGACACAATTTGACATAACACAAAAAAGGACAGATGAAAAAATTCCCTTCAGAGTTGAGTCTTTTCAGCTACAAATGGTTGCTCTCTTCACAACAAAGCACGTAGGAGACGAGACTCACTAGAGTAGGAGGTTTTAAATGTCAATAACGGCTCTCCTTCAAGTTTAACATGTCCGCTCATTATGTCGACAAACATTCATCCTGACTCTTCATTCTGCATCATTCCCTCCATAAAACATCTTCTGAAATGTTTTATCGTTCATTTCAGATATAGATTGATCAAAATTAGCTCTTTTTGTCATTTCTCCCAACCATTATTTTCCCAGAGTCTCAGTATAATTCTGCACAGGTGGAGCACAGCGTTTGTTGGGTTGTTAATGTTTGTCTCCTCACATCTATTCCTAACACACAAAGTGTGAGGTTCAGTACAAGTGTCGTATTTCATATTTTACTCTATGACGTTCTTTCATAAGTTTTGGTTCCAATGACATGGATAACATGTGCAGGAGTTGCTCCTGTTGCATCTCCAACACAAATCGGTGTCACTCCGTTTTCATCTGACATGAGGTCAGATAATCTCAGTAAATGATTTTGTACATAATTAGTCTGGTCTGTATTTCTTAGGACATTTTATTCCATGACCCGGTGATATTCTTCCTTATCTAACCCAGATGTTTTCATGTTTACTTCAATACATTGGCTCTGACTCAGCATTTTTTTCACATCAATCCCATTTGTCTTTCGGTACAATATTAGATTTTTTTTAAATATTTTTTTCTGACAAACTTAATGAATTTCAGGTTCCTCCCTCAATTTACAAAATATGACGAGTGCAGCACCTGAGAATTTATCATTTAATCACTTACAGATGAATCTGAGACGTGGAAAAAGCCTCACCACAGATTTGTGTGTAACTGAGGTTGTGTGTGCGTAACAAAACAAATCATGAGTAATTTTTAAAGATTTATGAGTGTAATTAGGTTCATGCTGTTGTCATTTTCATTTCTGCATGTGTAAATAGTATTCTGTATTTTTTTTATTTTTGTATTTTTTTTTTACAAAATGAGTTACAAATCAAGAATTACACACCCATAAATCAGAGTTAGTCTATTCTCTCTCCATGGGGTGGGCCACAAACTCTGGATCACAATGAGGTGGAGCATGGAGAAGAATTTCTATTGAACTCCTGCTGCTCTGTAGAAATAGCCCTAGAATACGATATGTGTTTTGTTTTGGCGAAAAATGACACAATCAAAACTAAAACCACTGAGAATGCTTTAAAACAGATCAAAAGACGATCCGACTCAGAATGTGTCAGGAGGACGGTGTGGCGGTCCTGGACTGACCTGGACTCTGCCATCATGGCTGAAGCTTGGTACAGCAGCTGGGTCTGATGGTCTGTGTTGAAGGCGCGGGCGTACGCCACGTTGTCCAGAACGTCACTGCCCACCAGACCGTACCTGAAGAGTCCAGAAGTTTAACTTTCTCTCAAAGTAAAGTGAGGGGTTTGACGCCCGCGGGGGAAACTCGCCTCTCGGCCACGGCGAGGAGCCTCTCTGGTCTGAAGGTCCCCTCGGTGTCGATGTACATGGCTTTCCCTTCTCCTCCCCCTTGATCGATGGGCAGCTGCAGACAGAGGGCGGAAACCTCAACACGTGCCACAGTCAGGCTGTTTTGGAGTTGCTAGCTAATATTTCAGCTACATGCTAGCTGTTTTGGCTAATTAAAGTTTTTTTTTAGTTTTTTAGGATGTTTGGAGTTTATTATTATGTTTTGGCTGCATGCTAGCTGTTTTAGGCTTTTTTAAGGATATTTTGAAGCTTATCTATTTTATTCAGTTGCATGCCAGCTGTTTAGGCTAACCTATTTTTTAGGCTAATTTTGCCTTCAGTTAATATTTTAGCTGGCCATCAGCTTCAGCATTTTTAACCATCAACTTCAGCGTTTTCAGATATCAGCACTAGCATCTTCAGCAGCCAAATTCAGCTTACAGCATTCACACTAACATTATCACAGGTAATGCTATATATCTAGTTCATGGTTATGTTAAAAAGTTCTGGTTTTAAAGTTTGACATTTTTAATTTTAGGGTGTTCAATAAATGTTTATCCTGTTCGGCTCGTGACCCAAGGTGTGTTTTGGATTTTGGCCCGTTGTGCGATTGAGCTTGAGACCCCTGCCTTACCGTGATCAGAAGGTCAGGAGCTTGGCCATTTCTCGCTGATCTTACCTGACACGTGACGGCGAGGGTGTGGCACAGCTGCGTCTTCCCCGTGCGAAACTCCCCGAACATCTCTGTGATGGAGCCTGTCTCAATCCCACCTGAACTCAGGAGGAAAGAGGTCAACATTCCATTAAACCAGCAGGGACGACAAAGGAGCTCCAGGAATCTCACCCTGCAGGAGTTTGTCCAGCTCCTTGGATCCTGTGGAGATCTGGATGATCTCCGACCTTCTCTGGTGGAACTCTGTGGCTGTGGTGAAGCCCATCGGCACCAGTTTGGCAGCTTCAGTCTGAGAGGGTGACAGAACCTTTAGGAAGCAGCAGCAGAACACTGTGGCCAGAAGCTGCTGTTCCTCACCAGGATCTTGTCCGCTTTGGCCTCGCTGATGCCTTTGATGTTGAGCAGCTCCTTCTTGGGAGCGTATGCCACGGCCTCGATGGTGTGGAAGCCCGCGTCCTCCAGCTTCTTGATGTCGCTGGAGCTGATTCCACACTGCTGCACAGAGAAACCTAAACGCTGAAGACAGCACAGCCTCTGCGAAAAACCCAACAAGACCAACGGGATTCAAACCTCCAGTCTGCTGAGGGGCTGTGGCCCAAAGTTCTCCTCCTCCTCCACCGCCGCCGCAGCCTCAACCCGAGCTTCGCTCCTCATCGCCATGACTCCTGAATGAAAAGCTGAGGGTTAAATTCACCTCAGGAAGGGTCACGCAGCACAGACTAAACCGGGAGTGTCTAAGCAGCAAACAATACGACAATATAAAACTATACAGAAATGCTTTAAGTTTTCAAATTCACTCTGATTTCAAACAAATTTTCCTTTCTGATTACTTAAACCTTTAAGACATGACGGCTGATATCCCAGCATGCATTTCCATCAATCCTCTTTTTAGGTTATCAAAGAATGTAATAAATACTAACGTTTTTTAATTAGTCAAATAATTAAAAATCTGTCAACTTGTGTTTTATACATAATTGACAGAGAATAAACAGGCTGTTTTGTCAGTGATGCAGCAGGGATTTGTAGTTTATATTTATAAAGTTGTAGTTATTGACACGTTAACTGCAGCGACTAAGCAGATTATAAAAGCTTTAATATTCACTTTTTAATCATAAATAATATAACAGACAACTGTGGTTTCATCTATTGACTGTATAATCAAAAATAATTAATGTCAATGGTTACACCCAATTATTCAAATATAAAACTTTATTGCTACAAGTTTACATAACATTTGGGGGAAACCAGTACCTATTGAACGACTACAAACTGACTTTAATAAATCAAAGTTTTACATCAACCACGGCTACTCTGCATGTTTTTCAAATGCTTATTTCCATTTTTGAAGAGACTTTTAGTACCATAATGTCGCTTGTTAGCTTAGCCTTTGAGCTAATTTGCATAACTTAGCTTCATTTCGTAAAAAACTTTTATGTTTCGTAAACAGCAGCGGACAGCTCCGTGTTTCAAAGCGAAGAACCGGAGGACACGGTTCGAACCCCTAAAGGCCGTGTCATTCTCCAGTAGAGACCGGGATTTCGGCTGAAATACCTGTTGCTTTGTCCTGTCTGCCCTCCTCTGATCCACAAACAAAACTCCCGCGCGCGAGACACCCATTGAACGCGATTACGTCATACGTAAAGCAGGAAACCGGAAAAGGAATTTTCTCTTTTTTCCCCAGAAACTTTATTTAACAATTGCAAACATTTTACAAGAAATGAAAACATAAACATACAGTACACACACAAGATATATTCTAAGTAAGGGTTTTCGTATATCATTTAATAGATAAGGGTTATCCACTAACAACAACAAAGGTGAAAATGTTTCTAACTTTTTATTCATTAATTTTAATGAATCAAAACATAAACAAATCTCTTTCTGGAGTGTAATAAAGAGTGGTCTGGTTTTTGAATATCCATTTTGAAGAATATGGAACCTTCCTAAAATTCTCAAAATAATAAAAACTAAATAAAATATGTTGCTTGAAAGTACACCAAAGAGATTATGCTTTTTTTCCCAAATTGACTGAAACTGAAAACTTACAACAGCACCAGAAATAAAATATCTTCCCAAAAGCTATTAACATGTATACACTCAAAACATAAATGATCTATTGCTTCTACGTTTTCCTCACAAAAACTCTCTTTGAAACCAAACGTAAATCTTAGAAGTTCTTTGCAAGGGTATACATGATTTATAATTTTAAAATGAGCTCTTGACTTTGGATTGATTGGGTATTTGATAAAACCTGATTTCAATTTAGCCAATTCCTCTTTGGTGTAAATAACTTGTTCATAAAGAGTGTATGTGTGTGTGTGTGTGTGTGTATATATATATATATATATATATATATATACACACACACACACACACATTTGGTTTTAGCTTCGGTCATTAATTTGATTTCAGAATTGTTTCCACACAAACATAGTAAAATAGTAATACTTACATTTCTTAAACTAAAAAAAGGTTTTCCCATGAAGCCACAAGGAGCACCATTGGACTTTTACAGGATGGCAGAGGAGAAGGAGAGCAGTTAGTCCTTTGGTGCAGCCACACTGTCTGGAGTTGAACCCACATAACCCTTGTGCTATCCTAGGCATGTTTACATTAAAACTGGGGTCATCTGGACCCCACAAGACAGTGCGCTGAATTTTTTTTCAAGTATTTTTTTTTTCACTGATGTCCGTATGGCAGACATAAACTCCTGTCTACCTTTGTCGTGGAAGGGATTACACATCAATATAAGAGTGGGGTCATCTGGACCCCATAAGAGAGCCCAAGGGTTAAAACTATGGTGATGACAGTGGACTTCAGGTAGAACCACACACCACCTCCCTCTCCACTTACAATTTTCAACAGAACAATCCCCTAAACATACTCAATCATTGTGTAGACAATTGAGACAATGAGACAATTGGTGGACCTCCCACATTGACCCACTACATATGAAGTTGTTCTTCCTACAATAACTTCAGAAGTTCGACACACATGAAATAAAGGATGAGCAGGGGGAAGTCTAGGTAACCAAAGGCGGACTGTCATGCGACTGACAACTTTGAAAACAGTGTCTCCACTCCCCCAGAGCTAGTTTGAAGGCCAGGAGCTCACAATCACCAGGGTTGTAGATG
>NC_050535.1:20594027-20631322 GCF_002922805.2 Oryzias melastigma | reverse complement strand
AAAACCCACAAGGATGAATACAGTTATCCTCAGATTTGGGTTGTGAAAACACAGTGCCCACTCCAGACTTAGAGGCATCAACCTCTACCAATAAATGTTTAGTAGGGTCAGGCATAACTAGAACAAGAGCAGTGGTGAAGAGATTCTTGATTCTGACAAAAACCTTTTCAGCAGAAGGAGACAGAGGATATCAGGGCATGAAGTGAGAAGTGACCTTGCTATATCTTTCTTATGAAACAACATTAAAAATGGTCAAAGCATAGAAAGCTGGAAGCTGGTTCTGATTCTCGTGTGAAGGATAACTGGAGACAGCAGTGAATTTAGCTGGATCCATATAAATCTCGCCTGCTGAGATGAAAAGACTCAGAAATGTGGTGGAACGTCTGTGAAATTCACACTTCAGCTTTCACAGTTCTGAAGTGGGATGGCTTGGACCTCCCAAACTTGCTCTGCATGCTCAGTCTCAGATTTGGAGAAAAACAAGGTGTCACCTAGGTAGATAAAGACAAATCTGTAAATCATATCTACCAAAACATCATTGACATCATTATTTGAAATATATCAGGGGGATTGGTGAGACCAATGAGCATCACAAGATATTAATGATATGCGTTGGGTAGGTCGAGTTTGGTGAAGATTCTGGAGTCAGAACAGAAAGTTTGGAATGAGAGTTGTACATTTCCTCTGATCTTTTTATTTAAAATGGCAGATTATTATTTAAAGTGTGCATTTTATTCTGGGGGGACATGGAAATCTAGGATATTCTAAAAGGGGAGAGAGTAGATGAGCAGACTTTCTGTGTGGTTGAAGAAAGCAGAAGAGATGATGAAGTGATGGAGAAGTTTGGTGTTCAAGTTAGTAAAGCAGAACAACAGATGGTACAGGCTTTTGTTAAAAGAATGAAAATGTCAGTGGTGAAGACATTTTTTCAGAGTGGAGGGTAGCATAGGGAAATGTGTAGGAGTGGAGAATTGTATCATCTTGTGCAGATGTTATCTGAAAGTTGCTGAAAGACATCAGAGATTGCAGTCTGTTGAATGGGGAGACAGACAGCAGAGGAGGGTGATGTGAAGGGGACTCTGGTGGTGAGGAAGTTGAAAAGGACAAGGGCAGACTGGCTGTCCATCACTATTGCAAACAGGAAGGGGCTCAGAGCTGATCCCTGATGTAATCCCACCTCCACTTGAACTCCTCTGTCACCCCTACAGCACACCTCACCACTGTCTTACAGCCCTCATACATGTCCTGCACTGCTCGGACATACTTCTCTGTCACTCCAGACTTCCTCATACAATACCATAGTTCCTCTCTGGGCACTCTGTCATAAGCTTTCTCCAGATCTACAAAGACACAGTGGAGCTCTCTCTGACCTTCTCTGTACTTCTCTATCAACATCCTCAAAGCAAATGTTGCATCTGTAGTGCTCTTTCTTGGCATGAAACCATACTGCTGCTCACAAATGTTCACTTCTGCTCTTAGTCTGGCTTCCACTACTCTTTCCCACACCTTCATTGTATGGCTCATCAGCTTTATTCCTCTGTAGTTACCACAACTCTGCACATCTCCCTTATTCTTAAAAATGGGCACCATCACACTTCTCCTCCATTCCTCAGGCATCTTCTCACCACCTAAGATCCTGTTGAACAACCCGGTCAAAAACTCCACTGCCATCTCTCCTAGACACTTCCATACCTCCACAGGTATATCATCAGGACCAAGAGCCTTTCCACTCTTCATCCTCTTCAAAGCCCCTCTCACTTCACCTTTACTAATCTTTCTTACTTCCTGCTCCACAACCGTCACCTCTTCTACTCTTTGTTCTCTCTCATTCTCTTCATTCATCAACTCTTCAAAGTATTCTTTCCATCTTTCCATTACACCACTGACACCTGTCACCACATTACCATTCCTATCCTTGATCACCCTAACCTGCTGCATGTCCTTCCCATCTCGATCTCTCTGCCTTGCTAATCTGTACAGGTCAGTCTCTCCCTCCTTACTACCCAACCTAGCATACAAGTCATCATAAGCTCTTTGTTTGGCCTTTGACACCTCTACTTTCACCTTACGCTGCATCTCCCTGTACTCCTGTCTACTCTCCTCAGTCCTCTCAGTGTCCCACTTCTTCTTAGCTAGTCTCTTACTCCGTATACACTCCTGCACCTCCTCATTCCACCACCAAGTCTCCTTATCAACTCTCTTTCCTGATGACACACCAAGTACACTCCTACCTGTCTCCCTGATCACATTAGCTGTAGTTATCCAGTCATCTGGGAGTACCTCCTGACCACCCAGAGCCTGTTTCAACTGTTTCTTAAAAGTCATGCAACAATCTTCTTTTTTCAGCTTCCACCAGTTTGTCCTCTTCTCTGCCTTTGCCCTCTCTTTCTTCATCTTCTTCACCACCAGAGTCATTCTACACACCACCATCCTGTGCTGTCTGGAAACACTCTCACCAACCACTACTTTACAGTCACTGATCTCCTTCAGATTACACCGTCTACACAAGATGTAGTCTATCTGTGTGCTTCTACCTCCACTCTTATAGGTCACTCTATGTTCCTGTCTCTTCTCAAAGAATGTATTCACTATCGCCATTTCCATCTTTTTTGCAAAATCAACCACCATCTGTCCTTCTACATTCCTCTCCTGGATACCAAACCTGCCCATCACCTCCTCATCACCTCGGTTTCCTGCACCAACATGACCATTGAAATCTGCACCAATGACAACTCTCTCATTTCCAGGGATGCTCATCATCACTTCATCAAGATCCAACCAGAACTTCTCCTTCTCTTCCAGCTCACATCCTACCTGTGGGGCATACCCACTAACAACATTGAACATGACACCCTCCATTTCTATCTTCAGACTCATCACTCTATCTGACACTCTTTTTACCTCCACAACACTCCTAACAAACTCCTCCTTTAGGATAACTCCTACTCCATTTCTCTTCCCATCTCCACCATGATAGAACAACTTGAACCCTGCTCCTAAGCTTCTAGCCTTGCTACCTTTCCACCTGGTCTGCTGGACACACAGTATGTCTACCTTTCTCCTCTGCATCATGTCCACTAACTGTCTACCCTTTCCTGTCATAGTTCCAACATTCAAAGTCCCAACTCTCAGTCCAACACTCGTGACTTTCCTCTTCTCTCTCTACCTACGAACCTGCCTTCCTCCTCTCCTACTTCCACCAACAGTAGTTCAATTTCCACCGGCACCCTGTCGGTGAACAGCACCGATGGCGGTGGTGGTAAACCCGGGCATCGACCGATCCGGTATGGATATCATAGGTCGGATTTGTGTCATAGGTCATATTTGATTTGGCAAAGATTTTATGTCGGATGCCCTTCCTGACACAACCCTCTGTATTTATCCGGGCTTGGGACCGGCACAATGAGACCTTGGCTTGGGCACCCTTGTGGCTACATTATAAGCCGAAAGGTGAGCAATATTGGCAAATTAGCTTTTGTGTTTTTTACATAGGAAAGGTACCAGAGGGGTGTTTAAAGAGAAAAGAATATGGTAACAGAGGGTAATAACATCATAAAACAACCAGATATGAATACAGTCTGGAATGGGCGGGGTCTGTCTACACACACACTCAATAATTACAAACATACCTGTTGCTAAGATAGTTTTCACATTTAAAACCCCAAAAGTGGGGTCATCTGGGCCCCACAAGACAGTGCGCTGAACTTTTTTTTTATCTTTGATTTTTGAGTTTCACTAATGTCCATGCCAGACATAAAGTCCTGTCCACCTTTGTCCACATTTGTCATGGAAGGAGTCACACATCAATAAGTGGTTAGAGTCATCTGGACCCCAAAGAGAGTGGAAGGATTACACCAGTCTATATATACACAATACAATTGCAGTTCAGGCACACACTTATATAAACCTACACATGTAAAAGCATTTCATTCTGTCACACATAATACAGTATTAGTGTGAAGGTGAGCTGATACCTGTGCTCAAGTGAGTGTTTATGTTTTGCTAAGATGGATGATAATGGAATGTGCAAAGGGGGAAGGTGCCCGGCCATTCCCACACCAAGACCCCCCGCCGAAGCAGCAGCAGCAGCCAGGACCCCAAAAACACCCGCCACGGGGCTACTGGGGGAATCCCCCCATTGGGCAATCCCGTCAAGCACCCAGACCAGGACATGCGAGCCCGCCGTAGCGGCCCCCCACGCCAGGTAGCGGGAAGGCACAGGGGCACAGAGAGTGCAGGTCCGAGCTCAGCTAGAAGAGCAGCCCCCCCACCGCACCAGGAGGACCAGCGCAAGGAATCTGCGACCAGAATCGCACCATCCGAGACCTGGACACCCTCAGGCTCCGATGTCGTTTGATCGCCTCCTAGATCTTAAATCGTGGGGATCCCTCTCCCCACGTGGAGAGGAGGCCGTCGGGCCCAGGAGACTGGCACCCAACCGACAAGTTCACCAGGCCGAGGGTCCCCGCAACCTCCGCCAGGGATGGGGTAGGGCACAGAAGGTCGAAGGTCCCATCTTCCTTTTGTGATGATTGTGTGTGGGTGTGTGTTAGAGTGCATATTTTGTGGTGTTAGAGGGGTGTGTGCAGTTAAAATTGGTGAGTGTCTTCTCGCCAATTTTGGCAGGACATCTCCTGATTGCTCTCAGAGATGCCCCGTCACCCTCTCACCAACGGCCCCACATTTCTATGGTACGGTTAAAATTGGCGGGTAGGGCACTGAGAGGACATCTACTGTTTGCTAGCAGTGATGTCCAAGCACCCCCCCACCAAGGGTCCTAAATGTCCATGGTGCATTTAAAACCGAGGGGAGGGGCGAGTCCATGCAGCGGCTACAGGAGGGGGGCCAATGCCAAGTAGTCCACCCCCTGCAGCGCAACGCAAGATGACAGCCCTCCCCATCGCCCCACTGCATGACGAAGGGGAAAGGTTGGGGGTAGTTGGCAGACAGACCCCTGATGGTGGACGGGGAAAAAATGATTGCGTTTTTTGTTTAAAATTATAATGATAAAAACAAAAAGTGACATATTCGTAATAAACTTCATGTAGTGTGTATGTGCAAAAAACATTTTTAGACCGGGGCGGAAATAACGTGACGTAGACGGAAGTAGGATGTGACTTGTTTGATGTTTTTTTTTCCCCTATAAGATTTAAAGATTAGAAAAAATATTGAGCAAATGAAAGCTAATATTTGAGAGGTATATTTTTTCATTCACGAAGGGGGCTTCATCCACTTGTGACTTGGAGTTTAAATGTCTCTCTTCGTCATTAACAGGTATGTTGTTGTTGCCTCGTGCTTGCTAACATCCATGCTAGCCGCCGTTCACGTGATTTAACAATTACAAATTAAACCTTGAAATCTCCTTAAAAATGTTAAACCATTTAAAATGACCAAGATGTTCAATATTAGAAAATAAAAATTACCAAAACCTGTTCCTCAGGCATCCTTTTGTATAGTACTACCAAGTACTTCATAGAGTACTACCACACAAATATTATGTTGTTGTACTGATTTGTATCTGACCAATCATAATTATTCTAATGTTATAAGATGAGTAACTGTAGCATCATTTAGCAGACTTTGAATAAAAACTGTTGCTTTGCTGAGTACATCAACATTAATCTATAGTACTACTGAGTACTTCATAGAGTACGAACACTGAAAAAAGTAAATATATACAATATGTAAATCATAAATAACTATGAGTAATCTACTACTGAAGTCTCGTGCCATAAATAAAAAGGACATTTCTTAGCAGACTGAATTGGAGGAACTGGTTTTGTTCAAAGATTATGTATTTAGTAGTGAATTACTCTGAAACTATACAGTGAAATGAGTTGATACTTTGTGTAGTTAGTGGGAGAAGGATGCACAGCATCTCTCACCTTATTTATGACGCAGCGTCACCACAAAGCAACTGACAAACTGTAAAATCTGAAGTTAATGTTGTTAGAAATTAATTTAAACTTCTACCTGCAGTATTTATTTATCATTTTTCTCAAATATTGTTTTAAGCGATTTCTCTATTGTTTCCATAATTCTGCAGTCTCCCTCTTTCTTGAATAGGACAATAATTGTATTTTTAAAGACAACGGCAAATTAATTTAGCATAAATCATCTAAGAAATCCTTTTATATTTGATTTTAATGATGACAGAGTAAAGTTTGACAGTTATGCTGTCTTCAGGTACCTCGGAGACGAGGACGACTGTCCAGCCTCAAAATCTCAGTCTGAGGCTTTGCTGCAGAAGCTCCAGCAGAAAGCAGAATGGAAGCAGAGGCAGACTCTGAAGGAACGAGCACAACACGAGCAGACGGAGCAGAAGAGGCCACCAAAGAGGAAGCAAGAAGAGCATCAACCCTGCAAAAAGAGGAAATCTGAGGATGTTCCTTTGAGTGAAGATGATTCTGAAAACCACACCGAGGCTGTGGAACTGAGGAAGAAGGACGCCGGAGGAAAACGGACAAAAAGAGAAGAGGTTTCAGGTACGCCTCTCTTTGAACTCAGCCCAGTAAAAAACCTCCAGACATGTTATGGAATAAATCGGAGGTTATCTTCACATTCTTCTGCTCCTCATGTCTCTGTTTGAAGCAGATCAAAAGATAAGAACAAGAGCAGACTGGCTTCCCTAAAGCTCAGGTCTGATGTTTGTGGTGCATCCTAAACAAAAGCTTTGTGATAAAGCAGAAATGTACAAAAACATTTCCTCCTGCACTCCTCTGCATATAGAACAGAACATTGGACACATTAAATGCTAAATATCCTGACTTTCTCTTTCAGAGGACCCCGCTGACGATGCTCCAGCTCCGGAGGACGAGCCGGCAGAGCCAGAAGAGTCGTCTCCTCACACGGGGTTCACCGTTCTGGGAGACTTTGAGAACAAACCATCGTCAAAGGTTCTGGTTTTCATGGGATTTTCAGCGCTGAGCTCCTTGCAGCCCTAACTCTTCATCCTCCTCCTCCTCCCGCTCGCAGGTTCACAGAGTGCTGCCCCAGTGGCTCTCCCAGCCTGACGTTATCCGCCGGGACATCAAAAACAATTTACTTCCTGTTGGCGACGAGTCACCGCTCTGTCCTCAACTCCAGAAGAAGCTGCAGGATAACGGAGTTCATCACTTCTTTCCAGGTGTGGGCAGACTTTGACCGGATCCGGTCAGAATCCTGTCAAAGCCGGATGTCCAATACCTTCTGGTTCTGAATCAGTGCAGGCAGAGGTGATCCCGGCCATCCTCCAGGCGGCGCAGAATGGAGCCCTTCTGGGAAGAGGCGGGTTCAGGCCCAGAGACATCTGTGTGTCTGCGCCGACAGGCAGCGGCAAAACGCTGGCGTTTGTCCTACCTGTCATACAGGTGAGCTGCCGGCTCCGCCTTCACTAATATAACTATCTCATGCTATTCTTAAGCCTTATTATTATGCCTTACACATTTTTTCTGAAATATGAGTTATTTCCTACCTGGAAGTAAAACTCCTTGATCTCTGAGGCTCCGCCTGCTGCTCCGTCCGTTTCACGACGTCGTCTTTGAGCCGGCCTGGACAGCATGTCTGCGTTTCTCTCCCACAAAAACAAACAATATCTGAACTTTGCAAGGCTGGATGTACATACCGTATGTCTGCCTTCTGTAGCCATCGCTGATTCACACAAATACACTCGGCGTCTGTGTGACTGTGCCCGCCAAGGGGAGGGGAAGAGGGGGGGTCTTAAAGGAGCCCGGCGTCTAAAGGAACAAACACCTGTTAGTTAGACCTGGAATTTATAGAAGACAGGACATAATACTGGTCAATATCGCCGATATCAATACCAGTATCAATGGATGTGACATGAACCTCAAAATCTCAATTGTTTTTAATCACCATGAATATTTTTTTGTAAGTACCCATTTTTTTTAATTATTTGATAAACATAAAAACAGAATGAGGACAATAATAATCAATTCAATGAAAAACAGTTTATTAAACTAAAAACTTCTTGAAATTAAATAAAAAGTGAAGAACTGAAAGCAAAACAGTCAACAAACTAAAAGAAGAATTAACTAAGACACAAAAATAAATAAAAAATGTTTAACATTTAGAAAAAAAACTACTGTTAGAAATATAAATAATTAACTTTTTAGCCTTTTAATCGAACAATAAAAACAGGTTAAAAGTAACTCGTCAGCATTTCAATAGAGGGGAAATAGGGTGAACAATGCATGCCGCCTGCATGCTGATACAGAAAAGTTTCAAACAAGAGTGGAAATATCTAAACCTATGGGCCGGTATCGATCCGATACCAACCTGAGATCGATACTATCGATATTTTGGATCGATCCGCTTAGTACTCATTTAAAATGAAAGTGTTAGCTGATTACCTTTAGCTCTACTGAGAATGTGTGTGTTAAGCCTAATCCAAAGTCTTCCCTTCTCCCTACCCCAACATTTAGCCCTCCAAAAGGAGAGTAAAGGAAAAATAGTGTCCACAGCATTCGGACGTCACTTCCACTCGATGATGTCCTCAATAGGCATCCACTAGCGTTAGCATGGAGCTTCCAGCACTCAAATATACAGAACCACAGCGTTTTTATGTCTTTGAAAAGGTCATTCTAAAACAAAAAGTCATTACTTACATTTAGATGTAAACGTCTGTGCTTCAGATCGCATCCACATGAAGAAAAACGCTCCCCTCCCCACAGTGTGACGTGGTTCAGGTATGGGAGGGGCTGCTGTTGAGAGTGCAGGTTTTTAGAGGATCAAAATACCACTTTGGGGTTCTTTATAGTGAGGAATGACCAGTATTATACACTTAAAAGCTTAAAATCAGAATCTAGTTTCTCTGCAGCAAAGAATCCCTGAAAATCATTTTTTACAGTTAAGCTGTGAGTTTTTTTCTAAATCAGTGACAGAAAGAAAAATTTGCAAGAGTGTTTAGCTGACCTGTTTGACCTTAAAGTGAACTAGAGAATCCTCAACTCTCAGTTCTGCTTTTATGATCATCTTTTATCTGCTGTAAAAGTGTTCCTAATGGTCTTTTCATTATCCTGATTCCAGTCTTAGATCAAATCAAAAAGCCTGTGTTGCTTTCTATGACGGTTTCTGCAGAGCGACTGAGTTGTGAGTGAGTCTGCTGACTCAGAGCAAACCACGCCCAGACGTCACAAAGTAGATGTTTTTCAAAACACTTTTTTTTAACTGCTCCTGATTCACAGCGCTTGAACAAAGAAGAAAATGCGACAGGAATAGGTTACAAACACCAAAAACACCATTCAACATTATAATCATAATTAAAAGAACACTGAAATATCAAAAGATGGTCAGAGTGGAAATTTAAAAAATATATAAATGTATTTTGGTTCTGAACCAAATGTAAAAAAGAGAGTAAACATGATCAGAAGGGCTGGACGGTACAGAAAAAACTAAATAGTTGGAAATATGGAGAGAAAACCTCAAAATAAACCTCAACGGGGAAAACTGAGTTGATATTTTCCATTAATTACAGTTTTAGCAATGTCTTCTTTAATGCTTTTGGATAGACTCATGTTTGTTTCCTGTCAGGTTCTGATGACCCGGATGGTGTGTGAAGTCCGGGCTTTAGCCGTGTTGCCGACCAAAGAGCTCGCCCAGCAGGTCTGATCCTCTCTAACCCTCCACACAGACCTGAAGGCTCTCTGCTGAACTGAGCCGCTTGTGTTTAGGTTTACAAAGTGTTCGTGTCGTACGCTGAGGGAACTCCTCTGAGAGTGCTGATGCTGGCCGGACAGAAGTCCTTCGCTGCAGAGCAGGCGTCGCTCTCAGAGATCAGGTCAGGACAGGAACCTTTAGACTGACGGAGTCCTCCTGTTTGCAGCTCTGTCTGTGCTGATGCCACACGGCTTTTGATGTTTGAACCAACTGTCCAGCACGGGGGTGGAGGGTTAATGATGCAGTCTTTACTGTTGACCCTGATCTCCTCTGCAGAGAAAAGGGCCACTGAAAAAACCTTTCTATGTCTGGTCTTTCAGAGGCGGCGTGCGGCGCAGCACGGCAGACATCATCGTGGCCACTCCGGGTCGGCTGGTCGATCACATCAACAAAAACTCCGGCTTGAATCTGCAGCAGCTCAGGTTTCTGGTAAGTTCCTGCGGGTGAGGTTATTATTCCTGCGGGCGTGAAATGAAACTCTCCTGGTTTCCCTGTGAGATCATCGACGAGGCGGACCGGATGATCGACAGCATGCACCAGTCCTGGCTCAGTCTGGTAATGAAGGCCGTCTACGGAGCGGGGTCAGAAACCAACAAGCTCCTTGAGAGGACGGAACCAGCATGCATCACAGCAGCGAGGTGAGTCACAACATCACAGGAACCCCCCCGTCCAAACCATAGACTATGGGAACTGGACAGTGTGACGACAACCATAGAAATGAAAAAGATCCGTAAAAAATAAGCGCCCAAATGGAAGAAGGGAACTCTGGTTTAGAAACGATCTTAATGAATTAAACTCCAGACCTTTATTTCTGTATTATTTGATCACAGGGCTAAATACAATTTTATGACTAAGTTTAAACTTCCCGAATTTGCCTCAATCGTGGATTCCTCTCTGGGGAAGAAACCCCCGTAGGATGACAGCTCGTCAGCTGCAATCAGAAGAAGTCAGCGCTCAGAGAAAGTCCTGTCACATATGCGCTCATTCCAGCAACAAAACTCACACTACTGAGAGCGCGGGGATAATATTATGGGATAATATGAAGCCACCATGTCAAAAGGGGCTCCGATGCTCAGTTTATGGTATCAAATGGCATATAAGCTTCGATGAGCCAGCTCACGGGTCGCAGCTCACGGCTGTGAGTCTTGACCCACGTGAATTGGTTGTGACCCACGAGATTTGAGTCTTGACCCACGAGATTTGAGTCTTGATCCACAGGATTTGGTCGAGATCCACGAGATATGAGTCATGACCCATGAGATTTGGTCGAGACCTACGAGATATGAGTCGTGATCTACGAGATTTGGTCGAGATCTATGAGATATTCAATTCAATTCAATTCAATTTTATTTATATAGCCCAAAATCACTGAAGAATTTGCCTCATTGGGCTTATATTTAGATATATATGTATGATATATATATAAGTAGATATATAGATATAGTTATATATAGATATGAGTCATGACCCACGAGATTTGGTGGAGATCCACGAGATAGAAGTCGTGACCCACGAGATATGAGTCGAGATCCACTAGATATCAGTCGTGATCCACTAGATATGAGTCGTGATCCACGAGATATGAGTCGTGATCCGCGAGATTTGGTGGAGATCCAAGAGATATAAGTCGTGATCCACTAGATACGAGTCGTGATCCACTAGATATCAGTCGTGATCCACGAGATATCAGTTGTGACCCACGAGATTTGGTCAAGATCCATGAGATATGAGTCGTGACCCACAAGATTTGGTCGCGACCCTGAAGTTTTGGCCTTGACCCGCGAGATTTGGTTTGTGACCCACGAGATTTGGTCAAGACCCGCAAGATTTGAGTCGCAACCCACCACATATGAGTCGTGACCGAGTGGGGTTTGCTGTTTATTTCTCTAAGGAACTCTATGGGATTTCAGCTTCTTGGAGCCAGCAGGTACTTCCTGTTTAGAAATCCAGGGGGGAGGAGTCACTCAGTCCAGTTCTTTTATATATACACTAGTCCAAACAAAAAAAAACAGCATTTTTTCAGCATTGAACCTTAAATCTGTGAAGCATTTGTGTTTTCGGTGTGGAAGCTGACTAGAACGATTCTTCTCCTCTCAGTCTTTCTCCACCTCAGATGCCGCTGCAGAAGCTGCTCTTCTCCGCCACACTGACTCAGAATCCAGAGAAGCTGCAGCAGCTGGGACTCCATCAGCCACGACTCTTCAGCTCCGCCCACAGCAGTGAATCTCCAGCAGACGCTGCCGCCCTCAAACCGGAGCGCTTCGACTTCCCTCAGGGGCTCACGGTAGGACCAGACTCTGACCGTCAGGAGGAGGGATCTGTTTTTTACACTGCTGACTGATGCTTTCAGGAGTACTATGTGCCCTGCACTCTCAGCAAGAAGCCGCTTCTCATCCTCCACTTCATCCTGAGGATGAAGCTCCATCCCATCCTGTGCTTCACCAACTCGAGAGAGAGCGCTCACAGGTCAGAGGAGGCGGAGTCTGAGGCTTTCCTGAGGGTTCCTGCAGCTCTTCTTCACGTCTGTGTCCTCCTCAGGCTTTACCTGCTGGTGCAGCTCTTTGGTGGAGTTCAGGCGGCTGAGTTCTCCTCCCGGCTCTCCCCAAAGGAGAGGAAGAGGACGCTGAAGGAATTTGAACAGGGAAAGATCCAGCTGTGAGTATTTACTGCTGGTCTCTTCAGTCCTGCATGAGGGTGAGGCAGAACTGGAGTCGACCATCTGTTGATTCCCGTCATTCCTGTATTCTGCGGGTTTAGCAGCTCTTTTTTCCATGTTTAAACGCCTGGACACCATTTAAACAAGGCGACAAACCCACAACACACCTACGGCCTCGCAACAAAGAACTATTAACCCTTTAACTGCCTGCTCAAACAAACAGTGGGGCGCATTTGAAAAAGATGTTCTTAAAAATAATGATTGTGTGTATTACTCAACAGGTACGGAGCCCCTAAAGGGACATTCAGGAAAAAAGTTAGTTGTAAAAAAAAAATGTTTTTCCAAAAATTGGAAATGTGGAAATTAAAATACTTTCATCTTTTATAATTTTTTTCAGTTGCTATCTGCTATGTATGATTTACCAACCAGAACATTTTATTTTTCTAAAAATTTAAGTTAAAAAAAAAAAATGTTACTAGTTACAAACCAGATTATATTTATGTATTTTATTTACATTTTTAGAAAAATAAAATGTTCTTGTTGGTGCTCACCAGTTACTATCCAGAATTTTTTTTAACTTCAATTTTAAATGTGTTTTTAGAAAAATTATATATATATTTTTTCTTACTTCCTTTTTTAAAAAAAAAAATTGATGTCCCTTTACGGGCTCCATACAAAGGTATTAAGAAGCAGAAAAAATACATTTTTGTGTGATTTTTTTTTTTTTTTTTTGGGTAGTAAAAAGTTAAGCACGGTGGAAGAGACCTCATGATGAGGGCTTGTTCTGGGTTGTATTTACATAAAGGCTTGATGACTAAACGTCAAACAAATCAAGGAAAAAAAAAACAAATTTTTAAAGGAATTTGTTTAATTATTGACAGCAATAAAGTCTGCTAATATCAGGCAGAAGTTACTGTTCCCACTGGGTGGTGCTGTAGAGTTAAATGTGAAGTTTAGCTGAGATGAAAAACCTGAGTTAAAGAAAGTTTTTTGTTCATTACTCTGCAATGTCAGCATGATTGGTCACATCGTCTTATCATTGATTTCAAACTAAAAGAATAATAAATATAGTATATAAATAGTTTTACTAAAAAAAATTAACTTGTGTTGAAATCTGAAGCTGAAAAGCAGCAAATGTGTTTAATAATAGCAGCTTTCCTTTGAATGGCACGTGTTTGAGGTCAAAGGTCATCTTCTGTCCTCAGTCTGATCAGCACAGACGCTGCAGCCAGAGGAATCGACATCCCGGGGGTCAAATGTGTGGTGAACTACGACGCTCCACAGTACATCAGGATGTACATTCACAGGTACGTTCGGCCCGTTTCGCCGCCGCCGCCGCCTGCTGTTTTCACGCCTAAACCTCTACATTTATTCAGGGTCGGAAGAACAGCGAGAGCAGGAAAATCCGGCCTGGCCTTCACTTTCCTGCTGGGAGTACAGGTATCTGAACAGGTTCTCATTCCCACGTATTGACGTCCTCAACCACGCGTCAATCGAGACAGAAGATGCACAGACTAAAGCGGAGCTCTCTTCTGTTCTCTCAGGAGAAGAAGTTTCTCCAGATGGTTGTGGAGGCTGGAAGTCCTGGACTGCAGAAGCAGATCGTGAAGCCGGAGAGCCTGAAGAGCATGGAGGAGCGCTACGAAGAAACGCTGCAGGAGCTGGCTGCTGTCGTCAAGGTGACGGCCGGCCTCTGTGTGCTTCTGTCCTCAAATGTGAAACGGTTTAAAAAATGTGTAAAAAAATTGTTTTTCTTCTTTACAGAACGAGAAGACCAGATGACATCATACAACTCAAAATACTTTTTTTAAATAAAGATTAATTAAATCTGGGTCCTTTGTTTTTTTTCCCAGAATTTCTGAAGTTGGAAACTATCATTTAGAAATGATTAAAGTTCTCTTAGATCTTTTTCAAATCTTTTCTGACACGATTCTACCAACCATTAACTTATTTCCATTATTTTAATATTTAAAAGAAAGAAAATCCAATCAGACGATGATGACGTTTAGTCTCTAAACTGCTGAGCGATAAGTCGTCTCGGGTTTTAACTTTTGTAAAAGAAAGAAAATCTAAATTTATTTTAGAGAACAGAAACATTTGAGTTCGCAAATATGGAAATTTGTTTTTGATACTTGGACTTGGGTTGCACTAAAGTTTATGACAACATATTCATTTATAAGTTGGCTTGTCACCAAAGAGTTGAAATTAAATAGAAAAGATTTCTGGTGAACAAAGTTACATTTGGCGTCCCTCAAGGCTCCTCGTTGGAGCCAGTTCTGTTTCTCATTATTACTGTTTTCTAAAAGAGCACAGTGACTGGACCATAGATGAGTTTTTTTTTAAGTTAGAACGTCTGTTGGTAGATTTGTTGTTTTTTCAACATTTATGTGTTTTTTCCGAGTCATTTTTCCAATCATTCCAACACCACGTGAATGCAGCGTTTCTCTATGTTTATTTTTCCTGAAGGACATCAACCCATGTGTGCAATTGACTCTAAAATGAGAATAAACCCAACAATTCTGAAATAAAAACGCCATCATTTTCTGTTTTAAAAATATATACATTTATTTTACATCAAGATTAAAGCAAGTTTTCATCCACATTCCATGTTATTTCTTTCCCTTGAGAGGTGGAATTACTAAAACACGGCACGGATTTGATCGTTTTTTTGGCCTTTCTGTCAAATTTTAGAACCCTTTGTGGCCGAAGAGTAAAAAAGTTTGTCCGTCCTTGGTCTAGATGTTTTTCTGATCTTCAGGTCCGAATACTCATGGAGAATTCCGGTTGTCTGGTGCATCGGGGGCGTGGCCAAAACCCTAAATGTAGAGGTCATGTGAACAGAGGCAAATGTCGACATCCCAGTGAATCTCAGATCAGTGGGCTGAAGTCCTGTAACCTGGTGGGGGTCTCAAACATAAGAGCTTTAAAATGTGAAGCTTTCATACCGAGTCATTTCTTATTTAATGGTTTTATTTGTTTTCTTCTTGAAATGAGCTGAAACTGCACAGACTCGTTGTGTTTTTTCCGTCTCCATCAGTCCCACTTGGAGGTCTTCCTCCTCATGTATCTCTCTCCCTGGCTGTCCACGGCCTCGTAGAGCTGCTCGTTCTCTCTGGTGGCGTGCATGTAGCCCAGGTAGCCCACGCACAGCGTGATGGCCACCAGTCCGAACGCCATCACTGGTTTGTTCTGTAAACAGCAGCAGCAGAGAGAGGTGTGAGAGAGATCACGGCAACATCCGCTGCAGTCTGGGAGAAGGATCTTCCAGGATTTTCTGCATGATCTTGGTGCAAATGAAAAAGTCCATTGAAGCTGCACCAATGAAGACCTTTTTGTCTTCAAATTGCAATTTATCTCAGATACATTTACTCCAGACTTCAAAGTCTGGTCAGAATAAAGTAATCACAAACATTTATAGTATGAGTTTATGATTTATCAGAGCCCAATGAGTACATCATTCTGAATTTTATTTCTTGTGCATTGAAGCCATAGACTGTAAATAAAGTCTTATATACAGTCTATGATTGAAGCGCTACTAGTGTAGGAGTTACATTTCACTCGTTTTAATATTTAGTTCAGTGGCTGCTAGAATAGACAGAAGTGTGCTGAAGGTTCTGTTCCACTGTTCTGTAAATAAAAGAGTTATTTTAAACTCATTTAAATTCATCTAACATTTTAAGTTATTTTGGAGTTTAGCTAATATTTCAGCTACACGCTAGCTATTTTTTGGCTAATTTAGTTTTTTTTTTAGTTTAGCTAATATTTCAGCTACATACTAGCTGTTTTAGCTAATTTAAGCTTTTTCTGTTTTTTAAGTTATTTTGGAGTTTAGCTAATATTTTAGCTACATGCTAGCTATTTTGCCTAATTTTGGCATTTTTCAGTTTTTCAAGTTATTTGGAGTAACCAATCAGATGCCTTAGTAAATGCATCCTTTGCCTACTCGCCAATTCAACGAACATTTGAATGTTTTAACATATTCTCTAGAGCTGATTTCAGTGAAAGTAGGGCTTACTCCTGATTAATGACAGTAGTTGCCATAGTAATGTTGACTCAAAAAAAGTATATATATAGACTTGGACTGACTTGGACCAATCACTGCTTACTAACCTCGTCTGGCTGCAGACAGCGGTATCCGTAATGTTGAAAAATATCAACTGAATTGACTTCATTTGGTTGGAGCTGGAAGTAAATCATTTTCTAAGGGTGATGTCATACTAGCTCTCTCCAGTTCTCTTACACAGTCAATGGTTTGTCTTTGAAAGTTATTTGTTGTCTTATTGTTTTTCAGTTCATCAGATTTTTACCTCATGGTGCTTTATTTCACAAAACTTCACTGACTCGTCTCGCCGCCATATAGGTTTTTTTTTCCTGCATCAAGTTTCACTCCAAGTTTTATGAAAAGTTGTCAGCTGTGTATTATATTTACTCAAAGGGCATACAATTATTTCAAATATTATGTGGAATTCTTAAAAAGTAGTTTTCTGGATATATATTATTATTTGCTTGAAAAAAAACAGCTTGCTCTAATGCACGTGTCCTTTTTAGAAACAGTTGTGGATAGATGTTTTCCTCTGACAGGGATGTTTGTTATTGTAAAACTATTTTTCCATTTTGATAAACATTTTTGAAGCTGTGGTTGAGGAATATTGGTATGTTTTGAACTTATGCTAGTTATAGTTGGAGACGTGGCCTTGAGATCTCTAGAAGATTTAGCCCAAATTCTATTTACTTTTCATTGTGAGTCATTAAAAAGCAGCATTATTGTCCGCGTTGGATTAAGATGATCACAGAGCTGAACTGCCATGGAGCTCAAAAACAGGCCTTTCGGGCGATACGTTCAGGAGCACTCGTAAATTTAAGTACTACAGCGTTAGTTAGAGCGGGGTTTTTGAGTTTGACTGTCTGTTACAAGATTTAGCTTCTCCTGTTTCTCCAGAACAAGCTAATGTTCTTTGCTGAGAGGTATTTCTCTACTGAAATCAGAGATTCTTTGCTCCTTGGGGATCGTTCCTGATGAAGCTGAAAGCAGCATGAAGAGTTTCTCACGGGTTTGATGAAGAGTTCGGGGTTGACCGCGCGGAACAGCGTGGTGGTCTGAGCGCCCCTCAGCCCCGGGGTCCGGAAACCTTTATCCCGGGGATTCTCTTGTCCCTGACCGGCCGCTTTATCCGACATTTCCGCCAAAACCTAAACAGACCGGCTCTTCTTCTAGTGTTGTTTAATGGCGGATGGCACACAGCGTTAACGTGCATTACCGCCACCTACTGGTATGGAGTGTGGGTCAGATTTTTGTTTTTCAAACACAACGTCAATGTCAGTACAATATTTAGTACAATACTCGAGAAATTCCATAAAAAAAGATAATGAACCAAATAAAACAGAGAAAGTCAATTAAAGAAAAAGTGGCGTTTTTTTTTTAATATTTTCGACGTGGGCAGTTGCCCAGGGCAGCATTTTCCAGGGGGCGGCACAGATGAGGGGAAAAGAATCATCCAGTATTTCTTTTCTGTCATATGAAGAGCGGAGCGCGTCTGTTCCATAAACTGTATATAAAATAATTATTTTTATGGTCTGTTCTCGTTGTCTGAAGTTGAAATTAGCTGTCAAACAGCGCCCTCTGTTGGCCGACCCTCAAACTGGCGTCATTATACTGTGGAACATACCAAAACAAAAACTGCGACAGGGGGGTGTAACTCACCGGTGGTTTGGTGAATCCCACACAGGTAATTGGGAGATTTTTTCAGTCTAACACTCATCTCAAGCTCAAAATAATTTTAAATTAAATCACTTTAATTCACCACACCAAATTATGGCTTGCACTCACCATGATTGTATGTTTTAAATTCAATTCCAATCTCTCAAACTATCATAAGACTTGGTATAGTCTGAGGCTGAGCTGATGCGATTCTAAGCAGTGGTTGGTGTGAGATGCTTGGAGTGAAAGTGCTTAAAAATATCTAATTATAGAAACAAAAAAGCTAATTGAAACTAAATGCAAAGTCAAAATAAAGAAAAACTGAGCTATTTTCCACTGAATTTTATTTATTGACACATTTCATAGACTATATAATCATAAAAACGGTCTATAGTAGTTACCAACCCTTATCTGTGACCACATCATTTGAATACCAGAGAGAAAACAAAAGAAACCATAAATACACAATTTATTGCGTTTTTTTTTTGTTTCCACCTAACAAGATAGAAGGAAACTAGTCCTTATCTTTAGTGGACAGAGGCTGTCTGTCCACACACCTGATTTTTTGTAATTTACCTGAAATCCCCTAAACTTTTATTCCCTTATTCAACTAGGGTAAAAACAAAGCTGCTAAAATATGTAGTCTGTCATAAAATCATGTACTGTGGTTTAAAGATGGAGGTTTCTCCTTAAGCTACAATTTATTTCTGTTAGTAGATACGTTTGCTTCTCTGATATGGTATCTTAAATTTGTTGTATTTGGTTATTTATGTAAACAAAACTGTTATTTTCTACTTTGTCCACCATGTAGGAAACATTCACCTTTTAAACCCGTTTAATCTGGTCTAAATGAATGAATCTCACCAAAAACATTTTTATTCCTTTTTGTGTCACAAGGAAACAGAAATGAAGTTCACATAGGAGCACTCGAAGAACAGTATGGGGAGTTGTTGACCTTTAAAGACCCACATTGATGAAAACAGTAGTGCTGACTATCAATAATAGTTTCCAGAAACGATTCCATTAACCTGAGACTGGATCGATCCGATTTTTTTTTTCAATTCTTTTGATCCACTCAATACAATTGTGAGTTTACATATTTACTGTAAATACATTTGTTTAGAAATACATTAATAATCTACTATATGTCTTGAATATATTGATATTAATCTGATCCAGTTCACATACTGTAAATGTATCAGTGAAATACTGAGATTGTTAATATCATCCAGTGTTACATGGATTCTCTAAAGGAGAAGTTCTAACTAAAATGTTCAGATCATCAACATTGTAAACATTGTTCTGCTTCTCCTGGAGGACGTTTCAGTTTGGACACTAGGTGGTGATCATGCTACAGCATTACAACTTCTAGAAGAATAAATTAAAAAAACTATTTTAGACCATATTAAAAACATTTCCTTAAAATAGTTTGTAAAATTCATGTCTGTGAGTTTGTAAAGTTGTTCATTTATTCAGCAATGTATGTTTAGGTCGACCGAGCGTTAGCATTAGCCATCCAATGGAAAATTCCACTAAATGTTAGCATCAAGCTAGCGGACTTTAGCTTTATGTGCTAAATCGATTTATATTTTTATGAATAAATTATTGATCTATTAGGCTTAAATAGATTCCAATTGATTAATCAATTTTATCAACCCAACCCAACTTGCTGCTCTGCAGAAACTGTCCTAGAAAACAAGTTTTTTTTATTTTAGCTAAAAACAGCATCATCATAATGAAGAGACCCTGGAAACGCTTTAAAATGGACCAAAAGGCAATCAGTGGGACTTCCTGATACAACTGTGAAATCTCATGAAGTCTTACACAAAGACACAAGAAGGTTCAGATTTATAAAATAATGACAAGTTTTAATGGGAGCTCAAGTAATTCAGCTCTAAAATCCATTAAGAAAAAACTAAAATGTACATGCAACAGCTTCACATTTTAACTGTCAAATAAATTCCTGAATGAATTAATTTTTCTCTAACAAAAACAAAAAAATAGCGGAGGGAGTCAACAAAACCAGAAAGAATCCGACTGCTGATGGCAGTGGAATGTTTCCAAATATATACACAATGCACAAAGACCTTCACAAACTACACAATACGCTTCAGTCGATCTTCAGGTCCCACAGGGATGAGCTTTTCTTCCATTAGTGATCAGATAAAACATGCTTTACAGTCTACTATGTAAAAGAAAAAAGACAGATGTGTCCTGAAACAGCTGCAGGACCTCCAGAGACGGTTTGGTTCTTAAATAAAGCCGGTGTGTGGTTAAGGTTTTGAGTGGGACAGTGTTCTGCAGCAGGTAACTCATCACAGTCCTGAGATTCTGCTAAAAATGTTCAGACTTCAGTTACATTTTTCTAGGACAACAGCAGGCCGCATGTTCTGCAGCTGCCTCAGCATGTGGTCGGAGACGCCTGAACAGGCGGGGTCCAGACTGATCCGAACCTTGCCCAGCGACTTCAGCTTCTGCGGGTTGCTGAAGCGCACAGAAACGGTTTTGGTTCGGTTCTTGGGCCGCTCTGTCTGTTCGGACTTGTTGGACTGTTCTAGGAACTTCAGGAAGGACATCTCAAAGCCCATAGGTGTAAAGGAGGCCAGTGGAGCGCTCCGCTCGCTCCTTTCCTGGACCACCGGCGGTTCTTTATGGTTGTAAACCGGCTCGGTCTTAGCTGTACGCAGGATCTTTTTGGGTTTGACCATCTTCTCCATGTATTTCCGGGGGCGGCCTCTTTTGCGTTTTAGTAAGCGAGAGCCCTCTGATCTCCTCTTGGTTGGCATCTTGTCGAACAGTGGGACAGCTACCACCACAGGGGTTCTCCTGCGTAGGATGGGCTTCGAGTCGTCCTGCTGACCTTCTTCCAGCGTGGGATCTCCAGTGACCTCATTGTCGGAAACGTCAGAGTTTTTGTCTGACTTGGCGTCGTCATTTCTGATGAAGCGATTCCTTAACTTGGGAAACTTCTTGCAGAAGATGAAGTGACTCCTGTGCAATTCCAGGTACTTCTCCGACAGTCCGTGCACCAAGTAATGCTTTAAAATGCTGCGCTCGGCTTTGGTGACAAACTCGCAGCCTTTTATCATGCAGGGATACTGGAGGGGAAACTTCTTGGTGCACATCGCCGCCGCCTCCACTTTGGTCTTTAAAGATGGTTTTCCATAGTTCGTCCAATGGCTTGACTTTGATCGGACGGCTCTTTTAACGTCTCGAGTTCTCAGAAGGACCTTTTTGTTGCTTGCTATGTTCTCCTTGCCATTGCTCGTCTTACTGATTGGGTAGCGTAGAGTTTTGGAGCTAGGTTTAATGGGCTTGCTTTTCACCTGCGCTGGTTTCGGTTCAGGACTGGGCAGCCTTCCGTGCTTTTTCATGGCGTGTCTGAGCATATTAGACTTTGTAGCATACACTCGATCGCAGCCTTCAAACGTACACTTGAAAGTCGCATTGAGGTGTTCCGTTCTACCCAGGTTTACGTCTTTGTGGGCTTCTTTAATGTGGCTTATGAACTTTTGGGAAGTGAGGAAGGACTCAGTGCATCCTTGGAGACTGCAGACAAACTTGCCCAGTTTGATGGCGGACAGGAGGCTGCAGATTTTACCCGGGCTGAGCTTGTGGAGCCGAAGGTAATGCTGGAAGAGGGTCGAGACTTCTTGGAAAACACAACAGCAGTCTTTAAGCTGACACCTGAACTCCGAAATCTCAGGGAACTCCGCCTCAGCCTCTTCCTCGTCCATGTCCGTCACTTCATCCGTCTCGTCGGTCTTGTCCACGGCTTGGTTGATCTCCAGAGCTGAGAGTGCAGAATGGTGCACCGCTCTGTAGTGGAGGATCAGGTTCTGCTGGATGGTGAAAGCGGCTGTGCAGCCTTGGTGGACGCAGGAATACGGCTTGTAGGGAGTCATGTCTCCTTGTTTTGGTTTCCTGGCTTTGGACTTCTTGGATTTTTCTGCAGTTGGTTTATTGGCAGGTGCTTTCTCATTGGCTTGTTTGGCCGGAGGGACAGCAGCTGCGTTTACGGTTACAGGAGCTGCTGGGTTGTATGTTTGCTTACTAGCTGCCTGCTGACTCAGCACCTTCAGCAAAGTGCTTTGCAGTTGTGGCATTGCTGTCATTCCTGATGGCATTGGCATTCCAGAGCTCTGAACGGGTGGTGGTGCTTTATTCTGCATCAGAACAGGTGGGTAGAGAACCGAGGACTGACCGCGGTCCTGGAGTGTGTGGTTTGGATTTATGGTGGGGGGAGTCTTGCACTGGGGAAGAGCTTGTCCTGGAATCGGCTTGTTTACGGAAAGACGAGGTGTTTCTGTTGACTGATGAGCTCTGACTTGGTTCTGAACAGTAAAAGCTTCGGCGGCTTTAGCCAGCCTCCGCGTCTCATCCAGGTCGGAAATTTCTTTGACAGACAGTTTGTGAGCAGACTGGTAGTGAGCGCGCAGGTTTGAGTTCCGGGTGAAACACTTGCTGCACTTCTGACACTTGAACGGAGCGTACTTCCCAAACTTCTTCTTGATCATGTTAATCATCTCACACGTGTAGTTGTGTGCTTTGGCGAGGTGTTTCCACAGAGCCTCACCTGACAGTGAGCTAAAGTCGCAGTTGCCAGCATTACACACGAACGGCTTAGCCACAGCTGGGACGACGGAGCTCTGGGTTTTCACTTTAGTGGATGAGGTCTGGCTGCTGGGATAAGGACAGTTTTGAGTCTTCTGAATAATCATCTGATTCGTCATGTCTTTGACTAAATCCAGTCTCTCAAACTTGTGCTGGATCTCGCTCACACACTGCAACTGACTGGCTGACAACTCGCCGGGTTCAGGATCTGGATGGATGGGAGAAAAGCCAGTTGGGCTAAATGGCTCCGCCTTGGACACACTACTCTCCCTGAAGTGAGAGAAGCTTTGTTTGTTCAGGAGTTGCTCCGCCTCCACAGCAGATCCGGGGAAAATTCTGGGACCTTCCTTCAGGATTGGCCCTCGATGACTTAAATCTTTGCTCATCTCAAAGGAGGTGCGGTGGAACACAAAGTTACTGGAAGGACTGTAGGTCTGGGGTTTCAGGTCTGTGCTGCTGAGATGAGACGCACTGTTTCTGCGCTGAAACTCACCAGCTAAAATCTGGTCACGCAACTTCTTCTTGATGTCGTTCTCAGCAGGAGGGTTCTGCTTTTCAGTCGGATTAGTACAGAGCACCTGAGCCATACCACCATCAGGTGTGAGAGCTTGAATGACAGAAGTAGCTTCTGTTTCCGGCGTCTGAAGGCTGCTCTTAGAGCGACACCTGTCATTAGTGCTCACGTTTTTGGGGTGTCCTGTTCCTGCAGCGGAGGGGTTTTCTGGGTGGACTTGTGAAAGCTGTGGGTTTGAGGTCCGTGTTTCAGGCAGCAGACCAACACTTTGTTGAGGATAAAACGCTTTACTGTACAGGTTACTTTCCTGCTTCGGCTGAAGATTTTCTGTATGCTGGATGACTGAGCCGCCCTGTGGACGCTCACTGCTCCCATACGCAGGACAGTTTTGGATCACCGGCTGGGGGGAGGATGTGGGCATGAAAAGGTGAGACAAATTAGACTCAGCCATAATTTGCTTCAGAATATCGTCGCTGGAAACCCGATTTGTGTAGGCAGGCCTGTTTTCAGGGGAGGAGAAGTCTTTAGCCACAGAGGGACTGGGGGTCATTGTCTCGCAAGGGTTGTGGTTCGCTGTGGTGCCACTATAGGACGGCTGCGAAGAGTCGTCGCTTTGCTCCGTACTGAGCTGACTGACATATTCTGGGTATGCCTCAGAGTCGGGATGAGGTATGCACAATGCACGCCTTGACAAATGGCCTCCAAGTGATTTTGGACTACTGAATTGTCTGAAGCATCGGCGGCACAAAAATTTACCATCTTTAACTATGGCTGGCCACCGGGCTCTACGGGCTTGCTTCTCATTTGCAGGACGGTTTTCAGGTACGAGTCGACCGTTCTGAGGAAGGCTGACTTTGGTAGAGGTGGCTGCTTCGTTGCGTGCAGGAATGTTGAAGTGATTGCGGCTTTCCCTGCTCTTCATCGCGTCCAGTGACCTGGCAGCGGCGCCTAAGCTGCTGGACACCTGTGCCGCAAATGCTGGAAGAGCTTTGGCTTGTTGGGAGACTTCCTTTACATGATTGATGTATGAAGTGATGATGGACTGGGGGTTGCTCATGAGCTGTCCCATCAGGGAGTGGGGCAGAGGAGCAGCTCCAGCAGAAGGGGCCTGTGGCTCCTCTTGCGTATTTGATGAGAGAAGCTGGGATGGACTGCGAATCTGCGGACTTCCTGCAGAAGGCGTCCAGTTCTGAGGAGCTGACTGACTTTCGGCTGTGTTTTTGTTATTTAATTGAGACAGAACGATGGGATTCAAAACATTTTCCATGAGCATTGAGCTGCTTTGGTTGTGGGAAAGCGAGGCAAGCAAGTTCATGAAGTTGGTGCCCTTGTTGAAAGGCAATGATTGGATGACATTCTCCCTCTGGACTCCCTGAGCTGGAACTTTGGTGCTCTGATTTTTCAGTGGACCAGAATGCCCAGCAGAGGGCGTGCTAGAGACTGGAACGTAAGTTACCTGGATGTTGGACTTGGTAACTTTCCACTGTTCATAGAATTCGGGGTGAACGGTCTTCATGTGCTTGATGACACTCCGGTAGGAGCAGTATTGCCGCGTGCACGTTCCAAACGGACAGTGGAACCTCTCTTTGTGGCTCGGAGGGGGGGCTGCGCTCTCTGAGGAGGAGGAGGGTCTCTCTGATTCGTTCGCAGTCGCCTGCTGAAGGGTTGCTGATGGTGGCAGCAGCTGAGACATGGCTGGCTTTGCAGTCATCTGAGGCAGCAACATGGATGACAGGTTGGGACCAGGGGGTGGTCTGTTTGGTACGGGTACATGCAATTTGGAGGGGTAGGTTGTTGTTTTACTGTTGGTGGGTAATGCCTGGGTCTGTTTCTGAAACAGGCTTACAGCATTGCTGTCCAGTGAAACCACCGGGAGCTTTTTCTGGTGAGGACCACAGCCAAAGGAATGAGCTATCTGATCGTTTCTGCGTCTGTCTGCGTCTACCGAGCGGGAATGCATAGACTGGATCACAGAACTCTTCAGAACAGACGGCTGACTGACTGGAACAGCTGTGGTTTCAGATTCAAGTTTGCAGACTTTCGCAGGTTCTGGAGATGGCTTCTCCTCAAACGCTGAGAAGCTCCTGTGATTAGAATCGACAGTGCTTTTAGTGTTTAGGGTCTTTTGTGAAGGCTCTTCTTTGATGGCAAAACCAATGGAGTTCTTGTGTTGGGCGAGCGCGGGTTCTTGTGAGCTCTGCTCGGGTTTAGCCTCTTCCTCTTGGGTGGCATGTCTCTCCAGGTGGATGTCCAGCTGCTGCTGAGAATGAAACACCTTTCCACAGCCAACGACTTTGCACGTGAAGGTTTTGTAATGCAACGCCTCGTGGTCGTACAGCCGGAAGGCGGCGTTGAAGATTTTGCCACATGTTGGAAACATGCACTTGGCTTTGAAAACAGTGTGAGTTCTCCTGTGAACCAGGAGCTCAGAGTAGGACTCGAAGCTAGCTTTGCAGTTCAGCTGAATGCAGATGTAGGGGTTGATGCCGCAGTGCGCCTGCAGGTGATCGCTCAGGTGGTTGACGCTGAGGAAGTGGCGACGGCAGAATTGGCAAACCACTTTGTTGCTCTGTAATTCCAGGAAGGTCTTGGCTTCCTCGTTGTCGCCGTGGCCTTTGACGTGTGAGATGAGGTTCTTGAAGAACTTGAAGCTCCTCCTGCAGTTCCCCACGGGGCACATGTTGCTCTCATTGCTGTCTACGTCCCTTCGAACCGAACTGGAGTCACTGTTCTGCACTACAACACTCTTAACCGTAGAATTTTTCTTCTTGTGGAGATTATTTTGTGATTTGGTCTTCAGTGCTGAGAGGGAGGATATCCCTACCTTAGGGCGAGTCAGGTTTTTGCTGGTTTTTATGGCCGTCAGCCTCTCCTTGCATGACTGTTTCACATGCGTTGTTACGTGTGGAATCAGAGCGTCTTTTGAGGAGAACGTTTGAGCGCAGATGGGGCAACTGTATGTTCCGTTGCTCAGGTGAGTCTGAGCGTGACGAACAATCCTGTGGCCCAGGAACTCTTTGTCACAGAGCACACAGTACTGCATGTACACCTGCCAGTTCCGATAGCGGGCCGATATGCAACTCTTGTCCTTCAGCTTTTTTATTTCTTGGTTTTTCTGCTTCCCGGAGTCCATATTTTCCAGCTCGTACATCCCGCCCATGATGGGGTCCGGCATGTTGTTATAATCCATAAAACTCATCTCCTTTTCTTCTTCTACGTCTTCTGGGTCATTCAGAGAATCGATGGATGACACTATCGAAGCCTCCTCTCCCATGAGAGCCAGGCAATGCCGTTTCAGTGTTTTCCAGTCCCAAAACTCGGGGTCAAAGGGCCACTGGATTTTCAGGACCAGCAGGAGCTCACAGCGCAGAGAGTTGGGGATGGGCATGCTCTCTACCTCCAGTTTCTGATCTGGTTCATTGTAAAGAGATTCCACAGCATAGTATGCGTCCACAGTGGGCTCCAGGAGGAACTCCGTCAGCTGACAGGCACGCTTCGCCTCCAGGTCATTGGAAAGCAAACAGGAAATGGTTTTGCACACGTTTGCTTTTAATTTGTCGTCGTCTGATTTTATCCTCAGAGCTCTGATGCACAGCTCGATGGACGCAGAGAGTCCGGAGCTGCCGATCTGCAGGAAAAAAGAATGGAAACACTCACAATTCTGCCTTCATTTAAACACAACTTTTACAGCAAAATGTAGGAAACTGAGAAGCCAAATCTTTACTTCATGTTAATTAGAATGAATCCTCTCAGCAGGAAGAACAACTTCACGAACAAAACTGAAGCTGCTTGTAGTATTGTATGACCCTTTGACCCCCACTGGCTGAGCGGCTGCGACACACCCCTCACTCTCCCTTTGTGTGGAGAGAAAATAGTTTCACCCCGATGTGTGTCCGTAATTCTGGATTTGTAACTCATACAATACATTTTGTGCATAAGTACAAACATAATAAAATTACAAAAAACATCAAATACGATTACAACTGCTTGAAACTAACTAAACGCACAAATCTTTAAAAATTAGGCACAAATTGCTTATTACGCACACACAAAACCCCATTTACGCACAAATCTGAAGTGAGACTCTTCACGTACAAACAAAAGATTTGTGTGTAAATGCTGCTAGAACGCTGGGTAATCAGAGTGTTTTTATGAGCCTTTTTGAACTTAGATTATGAATGTTATCAAGTAAAACTTGACATTTTCTCACTTTCTTAAAGAGATATGCCTCAATAAATATTACAAAACGTAAATGCGGTTTTGTGTGTGCGTAAGAAGCAATTTGTGCGCAATTATTTAAGATTTTGAAAGTGTATTTAGTTTCAAGCTGTTGTAATTTTAAGTTGTGCATGTATACATTTGATTTTGTATTTTTTTTATTTCAAATTTTTTTTACTTATGGACATATTGTATTGTAGGAGTTACAAATCAAGAGTTACTCGTACACAAATTCAAAGTTACGCACAAATCAATAATTACGTTTGCACAAATCCAAAGTTACGCAAGCACAAATCTAACGTTACATACAAATCAAGAATTACGCACGCGTAACTCGTGGTGGAGCTATTTTCTCTCCATACTTTGCCATGCTGATTAGAGCTGCATAAGACAAATTCATGGAGGCTGTTTCTGTTTATTTTTACCTCCGTAACAACCATTTGTATAATTTGGCTGCTTTGAGTGACAAACAGATCTATGCAAGTTTAAGAAGAATCAAAATTAAACTTTGGGATTTCCTTTGCAACTGAGGTTGCTTGTGTTAACCACAATTCTAATATGTTCATATTTAATGTAATTTCATTTCATTTCAATGACACATATTAAGTTTTCATAATTTTTTTTTCAGGGTTCAAAATTGACATTCGCCAATTTTTTTTTCAGGTTGGGAATGAACGTTAGAGAGGTACTCGCTACATGGCGAATAAATGTTCACGCCAAATTAGTGTGTCATCCCTCCTTTTGGTGATGATCTTTTGTCTTTAATGCTCCTGTGATGTTTGCACGTGATACAAGAATCCAAAACCTGAAGTTGGACACGGTGCTTTTGAGTGCTGACCTCCGACTGGATGACCTTGATGAAGAACAGGATGTGGTAAGCGGTTTTGGACAGGAAGGACATCTGCCGACACCTGTCTAGGAAGGCCTGATCCGACGGCTCCAGACGCTTCAGCAGTTTGCTCCAAAACAGAGTGAGCTCCCTACGAAGAAGTTCAAGGGAAACTTTAAAAATGCGTTCAACGTTTCCCTGAAACACTCAGAGACATAAATTCGGCCAAATCCAAAATCTTCCCTTCTCCCTACCTCTCCAATAGTAGGGACATTTTCATTGATAGGAAAACTATTTTGGACATCCCTATCTCTCCAAACAGAGGGACGGACATCCCTCTGTTTGGAGGGTTAAATGTAGGGCTAGGGAAGAATTGGGATTCAACCTTGGAACACTTCCATGAACAGCTTTCACTGCCTCAGTCCCATCAGGAAAACACAGAACCAGTAAAGGCTAACCTCAGTCTGAAAACATTTTAACACCTTAATTTCATCCCAAAAAACTAACAGGATCAGAGTGATAAAGCATTTATGGCATTACCAAGAATTCAGATGATGAATGGAAACTAACTAGCACAGAAAAAATGAGGCGAAACATTGAAAATTCACAGATTTTAAGACTTTTCTTTTCCCTTTTCTCATTTAATACTCTGGCTGGTATAATAATGAAATGACAGTGAAACTAAAGTGATTAACGATGTTTTTGTTGATTTTTTCAATGTAATTTTGTGCTTTTGTTGTTGTTTACCACAGAGCATATTATGTTCTGCGTCCTGATTGTACAGAATGTGTTGTTTGTCACATTAACATAAATCTCTCATTTTGATCCGACCTCCATTTTCAGCCCATAATATTGGACACTTTTTTCTATGAAGGCTTAAAAGACAGAAAAGAAAGAAAATGTTGGTATAAGTAGATAAAGTGTGTAGTGAGAAGACTGCTATCAGGGATTCTCACTGGTTTATTTTTAAAAACATACTCAGTATGAGCCTCAAAGTCAGTAATCCTGAAATGTGAGAACTTTCTAATGGATACCTAAAAAACAAGAGATCAAAGTTCAGGTTAACCCTTAAAGACCCGCTCTGATCAGCTTTTGGTCCATTAGGTCTGTTGCAGGAGTCGCCAACCTGCAGCTCCAGATCCACGTGTGTCTCTTTTATCTCTCCGTGGAGGCTCATTGATCAAACATAAAATAATTCATGGAGACTGCTGACTCAGCCATGTCGACAGTTGGAGTCAGCAGCTCCCCCTAACCAAAACTACCTGAAGAAAACAAATAAACATAGCCTGTAAACAAAGACTACCAAGATCCAACCCAAACTAAAATAACAAAACCCAGCAGTGTAAGACTGCTGAGGACAAAGAGGAGAAAAAGAACAAAAAGAAAGAAAGAAAAGAAAAAAAAAATTTAAAGTAAGGACTAATTATTAGCATTTATTTAATTTAGATTAGTCACATTTATAAATTGATGTTTGAAGTTCACATAGATGATAAAATTTGTAGGTTTTTACATCCTGTTGACCTGAAGAAGTTTCGTCCATTAGAAATTCACCTCTAAGTTGTGTTGGTGCAGAGCAGACCAGCAGAATGTTTTTACGTCACAAATAAGACACTTTTCAGACCACTTTTTTAAACTACTCCTCATGACTAATGACAATCTGAATAACAAAATATTCAGAAACGCAATAATAAGATTAAGTATCTTTATACGTGTCCTTCATCATCAGACAAATGCCACAAGAGCATGTTAGAAACACAGAAAAACTCCTTTTGATCAGAGTGGGTGCTAAAGGAAAGCGTCTTCCCTGTGTTCATCTTACCAAGCACAGTAGGTGTCTCCCTGCAGAAGCTGTCGGGTCAGAAAGGCTGAACATAAACTGAAAGCTGCGCTGTCGTCGCCGTCAGACTCCAGGTTGCAGATCATTTCTAAAGCGTCGCTGCAGTCCTCCTTTGAAAGCTGGAGAAAATAAAACATGTTATCTATTCAACCTTGAAATGAAAACACCAACGCACTGTCACTGATCAGGATGAAGAATTAAAACTGGAGTCTGAGGAAACTGCAGCTCAGTTTAGATTCATTTAAACAGTAGACGTATATTACCATAGAAATAAATGAACAAAAACAAAATATTTGCTTTAAAACAGAAGGAACTGAACTGATCCTTACTTAGGGCTGGGTTGATTAAATCAATTTAAGCTTAATAGATCAATTCATAAAAGATTAGATCGATTTAGCACGTAAAGCTAAAGTCTGCTAGCTTGATGCTAACGTATCTGATTAATATAAATAGATTCAAATCATATAGATTATATATGTGTTTCTAAACAAATGTGTCTAAATGTGTAAACTCAAAATTGAATTGAGAGGATCAAAAGAATAAAAAAAAATTGCAACTGGATTGATCAAGGCTCTTTTGAATCAAATCATTTTTGGAAATTATTATCAATACTCAGCCCCGTCTTCACTGCCAATTTCAGACTTTTTAATCATTTACGTTGTTTGTAAAATGCTTCTCTAAAATTTCTTTAGCTCAAATAAACATTTTCTACAGATCCATCTTTTTATATGATTAAAAATTGAGCAATTGTACATTTTTTCCCATGAACCTTTTAAGCCCAGCCGATCATCAGACAGTCTTACCTCCTCCATGAGCTGACTCTGCTCTGCGGTGCCACACAGGCAGACCAAATACATCTGCTTGAAAGCTGTTTTCCCCTGAAGGGCAGTGGACTCGGAGCAGGTCTTTGCCAGCTGCCCCGCCTTTGTCAGCTCCTTGTCCTTCATCAGCTGCTTCACCCTCATCTGCAGCAGAACTGAGCCCTCCTTTAGCAGAAACTCCTCCACTGAAACAACAACCATTCAATCGCTTTAGTTTATGTACTGAAAACCAAACATTCATTTTAAAGGAAGAATCCCTTTCCCTGAATTGTTCTTTTACTAGACACTACAAGATTTATAAAGCTATCTCGAATGTCGCAAATATTTACAGACAGATCACAAATATCTGAGTATCCGGATACTTCTCAGGGATTACAAATATTCTTAGTGGTTCAGTTCAAGGACAGAACTCTGATCCAGCATGAGGGCTCAGCGCCTTCAGATCTTCTCTGTAGATTTCCTCCACCTACGACCACGTTAGCTCTTATCTGCTTTGATAAACTTTCCTTTCTGCGGTGGATTCCTGGAAAGTTTTGACGCAGACAGCTCAACATTCAAGGCCGTGAGTGTCTCAAATCTTTTAATGGTTTTCATTTTAATTCTCTTCTGGTTTTTACATTTTACATTTGTTTGTGCTCAAATAAACAGACAAAAAAAGTCTCAAAGGGGGAGAAGAAATGTCACCTTGATCGTTCTGCAGGTCCTGGTTGGACAGAAGGCCCTGCAGAACGCTGTGGGTCCAAACGCCGTCATACTGGCCCACAGAGGACAGCAGGGACAGCTGGGAGATCCCGTTCTCCTGGAGCTGGCTGTGTGCAAACTAGACACAACCAGAAGAAAGTTACACACTCGCTTACATGTACTTGAGAAGTTAAATGTTAGGAAATAAAAGCTTACAATGAAGCCATTGGCTGAATATTAAACTGGAATTCTCACTCCTTTTAAAGACCCACTACAAAGAAAATTCAGTTTTTCTCATGCAGAAAATCAAACTTGAAATCACCTTTCTTTATTCAAATTGGTGTAAAAGCAGACGGAGAAACACAGTTTGAAAAATCTTGTATTTGTGACATAGAAAATAATCAGGGCAGGTCTCAAGCTTCCCGCTCCGCCCCATTCTGATGTATCCACTCACAGACCAATAGATAGAAAAAAAAATAGAAATAAAAAAACTTTTTTTGGCCGTTGACATCTATAAATGGGGCTTTAAAAGTGCTGTTTTCAACCACTGTAACTCTTTAATTGTTTGTGCAATTACAATTTCAGTAGTTTCTGCAGCTCCGTCCTGATATACATCAGTAGTAATGCGTTTACATCAACATAAAACAACCAATTTTGTCGTGAAGAAAAGTGGCTTTGCACTGTTATGCAGCATATAAACTTAAAATGCTGCATTGCAGTGCAAAGCCACTCTGAAAGAACCGTTTTCTCTGTGTCAGAATCAGCTGATTCACATTGATCAATCAAATGGCCAAAGAATTAGAGTATATCAAAGACTGAGATATTTTGGGGTCACTGGCATGATCTCTAGGTGTTCACGGGTTAAGCGACCACTGGAAACACATAAAATGTCTAAAAAGATGATTGGAGTGACTATTTACACTGTTTAAAAGTGAATTCCATTTTTACCTGAACACATGAAGTTATTTGTTTCCACAAGTCTTCTGGAAAGTTCTTCAGTGAGAGCAGAAGCTCCAGGAAGCTCCTGCAGATAAGCAAACGTCAGCTCTCTGTCACGCTGCAGAAACATAATCTAAGATCTTACTTTGTAACGCGTTACTTACAGCGAGAGCCTCTCTACCACGAGGGGAACGTTTTCACAATCCAGACACAGGAAGGGGGACGCCTGAGCATAACTCAGCAGGCCCACCATGTACACATGCAGCAGAGGGAGGGGCTCCTCCTCCACCCTCCATCGTCCAGCAAACTCCAGCAGCGTCTGTCAAGAAGAACAGAAATGAACCTCCTGCATCTCACCTCTAACAACTGATATTTAAAATAAACCTGGAAGAATGGAAGATTGGAACAGTTCACAGATTTGGATGGAAAATAACAATCCATCCATCTTTTTACACTCATCTGGGACCGGGTAGACCAGAAGAGAAAGGGCACGATTGACATGTTTCTATCCCCCACACGAATTGTGTTGTCATATCGCAAAGCACTGGTGACAGAGAATATTTTTTAACATTTCTAATATTTTTCCCAGTAATGAAGGTGTCAGAGTAGGTAGATCAGGGGTGTCAAACTCAATCGCACAGGGGACCAAAATCCAAAACACACCTCAGGTCAAGGATCAAACAGGACAAACATTTATTAAGCACTAAAACGAAATGTTTTAAACTTTAAAAACGCAACTTATTAACATAAATATGAACTAGACATATAGCATTACCTGTGCTAATGCTAGCATGAATGCTGTAAGCTGAATATGGCCACTGAATATGATAGTGCTGATAGCTGAAGATGCTGAATATTAGCTAAATGTCAAATTAGAGTAAAAAACTTAAAAAAAAAAAAAAAAACTTAGGTTATGTTAGCTGTCGTGCACCTGAAAAAATAGCTAAACTCAAAACAGAAAAAACACTGAAAAAGCCAAGACAGCTAGCATGTAGCTGAAATATTAGCTAAACTCAAAAATGGTCTAAAAAAAATCATAGTAAATGTCAAAATAGTCAATTTCAATTTTTAAAACTTTAACACCGTAACTTTTTAACATAATTATGAATAATAGACAGGAATATTATTCCAGAATAAACCAACTTAAGCCTTAAATAACTTTCAATATTTTATTCTACATAAAAAAAATAAATTGTTAAAATTATACAAGTTAAAAATAACCCTAAGATAACATCGGGCCATTAATAAAAATAAAATAAAATGATCTGGAGGGCCGGATCTGGCCCCTAATCTTGTGGGCTTTAACTTACTGAGCACGATACCAAAGTTTGTTCCCAAGACATCAAGTCAGGTGAAACCCAGAAACAAAGAAGATAGTTTTCCATGATACAAGACCTTTTGTGTCTTTATAATTGGCCTTTTTTTAAGAGTCTTTACAGCAAAGACTTTCTAAAATGAAAGAACGGGAAAGAGTAAGATCTGCTTGTAAGCCTCGTTTCCACTGAGCGGTCCGGTCTGGTAAGAGTGTTACCAGACAGACCAGTTAATTCTGGTGAGAGTTTTTATGGTGGCTGAAAAAAAAAGTAACGGCAAACAAAACAGGAAACTGTGGAAAAATAAAAAATATCTACAAACAAACAAGCGAAATAAGCAAAAGTAAAAACTGTAAACATAAAAGTGATTGCAGCAAAAATAAAAAAGTAAAAGAAGTGATACAAACAAGAAAGCTACAACGGACGTCGATTTTCTGGGATTGTTTTAGCTGACGGACACACCAGTAGTGGACTGGTTTTTGCTATTTACACTTTTATGAGAAAAATATTCAATAAATCTCCTGATTTTGTTAACCAAGTATTGTTTTCACAAAACTACATTTAATAATAAAGATAAGAATTTTTCCTGATTTATTGGCCTAAATTAGTTTTTACATACAATCAAAAAAAAACCATGTCATTTTGCTCAGCTTTATAATTTAGCATCATTTCATTTTTGAGAGTGTTTTGCGAATTGATTTAGGGTGTATTGTCAAGTGTTTCTTATTGTAAGTCATTTGTTTTGAATTAAAAAACTGCTGTGAGAAGGAATAGAAGAGCAGTATGAGCTGGAAAACCATCGAGAAAGTGAAGATGTTGGTGTTCAATGCCCTCATTTAAATATTTTATTTGATTAGACCACTTATCCCCAGGGTTGAAGGTAAATTGGAGGATGCCAGTTTGTCGTTAGCTTCGGCTAACGCAGAGAAACATGTACACAGTCCACTAACAAGAGGATAATCGACTTCTGTTGTAGTTCTCCTGTTCGCACCAGGGTTTTTTTTTTGTTCGCAGATACTTTCTAAATTTTGCTGCGATCACTTTTTTTTGGCAATTTATTTTACATTTTTGGTGAGATCGCTTCTTATTTGCTGCAATAGAGGTTTTTATGAAACCGTACGTAACCACTCAGTTAGCGAGGTCTGTTTTGACGCGCACATGTGGTGAAAAGCAACAACAATGGAGGTCATCCATTTGTGTTTGGTTGGATTCAAAGTAACCGAACCGCTCAGGGAAAAGTACACAAGGTTTTAATTTCCCACATTACACCCCAATAGTTTCTTTTAGTTTCACATCTCCTCACCAACATGTTTACATGTTTTTTTTTGTTTCAACAGACCTGATTCAAATGACTGAGTCATTATCAAGCTTCTGCAAACACCATAAAAACAGGTGATGAGCTTGACTGCAAAAACGAACAAAAGCAAAGAAAGCAGAGTGGCAGGGAGTTGAAGCACTGCAAGCAGCTCCTGCAGCTATTCTTTGAGAAAATGACACGGCACATCAGGTCACAGAGGTCGATGGGGTGTCCCAACTACCACAGGGTAACAGCTGGATACAGTCTGACGGGAGAACCAGCCCATTCAGCATTCACACTATGATGATCCTCCTGCTCCTTTACGAACGTTTTTCAGAAAATCTCGATATCAAAACATTCAGCTTCTTCAGAATATTGCTGCTTTACTTTTAGTATTCATAGACCTGATAGTTTTGAAATATTGACCAAAATATGCCCCATAAGAAATTAATGATAAATTGCTAAAATCCTTCAAAAATGTGTGCAATTTGAAACTTGTGAACTTCTACAAACTTTGAGCTAGAGACACCATTCACACTTTAAAAATGTCAACAACTTCTGGGTTTTTAGGCTAATTTGGCATTTTTGTATGCATGCTTGCTAGTGTTGTTGCTAATTTAGACATATTTCTCGTTCTTTGGTTGATTTTGATTTTAGCTAACATTAAGCATTATGCTAGCTGTTTTGGCTAATTTAGACAGCTTCCCGTTGCGAAATGGAGTGGTCTGCAATGAGAAATCCAAAGAGGAAACCAACCATTATTTTATTTTGGGATGGGGACCACTAGCTGCGTTTCCATTACACTTTTGCGCAAAACTTTATCGAAATTTCTAGAATTTCGATAAAACACTGTTTCGAAAAAACAGCGTTTCCATTAAACCATGATTATGCGAAAAACTCGAAGTAATTCCCGCGATAAGTCATTAAAAAAACATGACGACGGATATAAACACTATTTTGATGTGCAGTAGATTCATTCACATTTCTGCCACGGAGCTAGCTCTCATCCTTCCCATCAGAGAAGACGTCTACGTCTGATCCGAGCCTTGGAGCGACAGGCTCCTTAAACGTGGGAGCGACGTAGAGTCAAACAGTTTTGGGAAATCGTGGTTGAAGGATTCAGCATTTTCGCATGACACGCTCAACTTTTGATGAGCTGTGCGGTGCTGTGCGGTGCCCAAGGCAGCCAGTTGCTGTGAAAAAGCGCATTTGACCAGCTTTTCCTGCTTCCTGTCCGAAACTTCATATCCGGTTAATGGTCACGTGACTCGTTTGTTTCGAAAAAAAGTGTTTCCATTACAGTTTTTCGAAAAACTTCTGTTTCGATACGGCCCAAATACCACCTCCTCTAAGCGCAAAAACTTTATTTCGAAAAAGGCGAGTTTTTTCGAAATTGTGGTGTTTCCATTAGGAGAATTTAATATCGAAATTCCGTTTTTCGAAATTTCAGAGTTAATGGAAACACGACTTATGTGAATTTTCCACAATAACAAGCACCGTCGTTGTCTAAAACCTGCGGAAAAGCTGTGGTTCTCTGCTCACCTCCCGCCCACCAACGTCGCAGGGGGTGAGCAGTTAAGAATGGACAGACATGCCTCTACCTGAGAGCAGATTCCAACCGAGTCGACCTGAAATCCAGTGGGATCAAAATTCTACCCCAAAAAAATGTTTTATTTCTCCACAAACACAATAAAGAAAATCTATTAAAGAAAAGCTTGGAATAGAAACAGATTTCCAGTCAAACAGACAGCAGTGAGAGATGTATTTTGGGGCTGTCAGGTGTGACTTTAACCTGAATTTTTTTGTATATTCATTCAAAAACATGTTGATACGTTTGTTGACAAAATTTATTCTAATTGTATTTATAAAATTACACCCAAAACTTTGATTCTATGCTGTAAAAATAGTTTGTTAAACATTTTTGGGGTTTCCAGAGTAATATGCATTTTTCCAGACAAAATTTTCTGTTTTGCATGATTTTATGTGTAGTGTGTAAATACAACATGGAAAAATGACATATTAAAGATAGTGTCACATAGGAGAGGTTGTGCTGATTAAAATGATCTAAAATAAGGAAGTGGGTAGTCTCTTAAATTGGAAATAAAAAAAATTCAAATATAGGCAAAACTGAGTTTTAGACCCTAGGTTCCAAGGGGTTAAAAATAAACTTTCTAAATGTACAATTTTGTGTGAGATTTCATATGATTATTTGCAGATAATTGGT
>NC_050535.1:20570141-20593964 GCF_002922805.2 Oryzias melastigma | reverse complement strand
TTTTTATCAATTCCCAGTACTAATAATTTTCTGAGAGTAAAATATTGAGTTTGACACTTGACTGATATCTCAGCATGTATAAAAGTGGTTGTTGAGTTTTTCAGAAAAGCATCCTTTTCCAAACCAATTTCACAAGACAGAAAGGTCAACCATGTAGGAGAGGAAGGTGAGGACACGCAGCTTCTCTGATGAGCTCCTTCCAGCACGCTTGACAGCAGAAAGACTAAATTTCAGAGCTAGACACGCCCCTTTGGCTCTATATGATCAGACATTTCTCCTTGCAGTCAAAATACTTTGATTAATCAACAGAAATGTACAAACGTGGTTCAGTTATTTATCTAAAGACTATTTGAGGACAAAAACAGACTCCAATGCATATTAGAAAGACACCCCTTCATTAAAGTATTGATTATTCTGGTCCATATGAACCAACAACATGGAACTGGGGCAACAGAAAACTAACCCATGACAACAAAAAGAATACAAGTTCATCTGATTAAAGACTGAAACTGGAGTAATAAGTTATCAAGTAAGTCGTTTACTTGTAGGTTTCTTTGTATGATGCGCTGAAACCTTGCACTTACTGGAAATAATAGAGCTCATTTACACACACCAAAGAACTCAACTTTATCTGAGTTCTTGTTATCAAACTCAGCAAATCATAAAAACGGATTACCAGGTTTTTCACTTCTGACGTGTGTGTAAATATATCTGATTATTGCAATTAGATCTATTTTATATTTTTTTTGTAGTCAAATAAACAACACTGTTTCTAAGGGTATTTTTTTTATTTAAAAAAAAAAAAAAAGATCTAAGGTAAAATCTGTTATTTCGGATGGGGGTGTTTTTATGTTGTGGTTCACCTACAGAGAAATGAGTCATTAAAGGAGTTCTTCAGGTATAGATCCGCCCTCTCACTCACCACACTAACTTTTTTGGTTTGTAAACATAAACAGATGGCCCTCGGCCGGGCGGCAGAAAGGACACACCGCCGAAAGGAGAGCTGGTGCGGCCCGTCTGTCAGGATGCGGCTGGATGGACGCGTACGTTTCATTCTGCACGTACACAACGAAAACACGCTGCCACCAAAAGCCGCCGATCGCCACCAGTTCCCTTTAATAAAACCCAACGATTCAGTGAACTGATGTGTGACCAGAACAGCAAACACAGCAGAAAGCGGCTGCGAGTCCCAAACGACGCCAACAAAAAGCCAAATGATGTGAACACGCACCACGCTAGGCTACGTACCAACACGCTGTGCAGACATAATAAAGAGCAGGTCATCACAAACCACACTAAACCACATGTACGTTATTTGAAAAATATCGTGCTCATTTCTCTCTGGAAAACAACGTGCTAAAGCCAAAACCTCTAAAGAGAAACAATGAATTGCCCCCTGCCTGGATAACATTTGGTTAGCATGTGCTAACTAACAGCATGCCTGGGACTAATTCCTGTTTTTGACAAATATAAAGACAAAAGAGAAAGCATATTATATTGTATTCTAAAACATACATTGTAAAAACAACCATAAAACGAATTCGTTTGCATTTACCTTATGAAAAAACAACCTTTTCGCTACATTACGGGTAGCTAATGGCACCACCGCTGCTAGCTTGTTTGCTGCATGTGTGATAGAGAAACAACTCACCCGACAAAACTCCTGACAATACTCCGAGGAGGACTGCACCGGGGACTCGGGGCTTCCTCCAGTCAGGAGTTCTTGAACTTTTTCAAGCCGCTGTCTAAGTTCCGCGATTGTTTCAGTCATTCCGTCCGCAGTACTGCGGTCCTGCTCGGCCTCTTCGTCCGCCATCTTCACACCCAGCTCCGGCGCGTAGGACTACGACGTACAGCACCAACCCCCACGCCACGTGATGACGTACACGTCGCGTGAGCTTGTTTGATATCTATGCTGTGAGGCTTGGTAGGCAGTGGCTCTTTTCTTTGTAAAATTCTGAAATCGATTTAAATGAGGACAAAATTTACGACCTTCATCTTGGGCACACATATTTGCAAATGTGTTTTAAGGAGTTGAAACATTAATAACTAGAAAAGTTGCATTACCTGCGATTATACTAGTGTGAATGCCTTATGCTGAAAGGAATTGCTGAAGATGCTGTAGCTATTTGCTTCAAAATCTATTTGCAAAAGGTTACATTTGCTAAAAGACTGGAAATTTCGTTAAAAAACACGAAAGAGTGTTAAAGTTTATATACATTTCTAAAATATGTAGTAAAATTGCTTGAAAATCCCTCATACATGCCAGTTTTGCAAAAATACTTAGTGTGTTGCTTAAATATGAGCTAAAATCCTAATTAGCCCCAAAAACCTCAACCAAATTAGCCAACAAAAAGCTAGCTCGCTTCTTAAGTACCAGATAAACTCCAAAATAGCACAACATTCCTCTAAAAACTAAATTAGTAAAAAAATGTTAGCCTGTTGCCAATATAGAAACTAAAATCTAAATTAGCCTAAAAAATCCCAGAAGACTACAAATTAGCCACGAATGTTAGCATGCTGCTAAAATACTAGCTAAACTCCAAATTAGCCTAAAAAAACAGTAAGCAATACATTAGCCAAAACCGTTAGCATGTTGCTAACATATTAGCTAAGCTCCAATTTACATTTCGTACATTTAACTGTTTATAACATTTTATGCAAATTTTCAGCCCTAATAAAAATGAATGGGAACATTTTCAAATGTATGCAATTTATGCAACTAAAACATTTGGTATGTTCAAAACATTCATGCTTTTACTTTTACTTGGGCAGTTTTTGAAATTTTAAGCAATTATTGAAATTTAACAAAAAAAAAAAATATCACAAATTTCTTCAAATATTTGTGCACTTTCTCCAAGTTTGATATAAAAACGTTCAGGGTGTTAAAGACATTAATGCTACTGAGGTTTTTAAGGCTAATTTGGAGTTCAGCTAATATTTTAGCAACACGCTAACGTTTTTAACTAATGTGGCATCTATTGATGTTTTTTAGGCTAATTCTACGTTAAGCTTGTATTTTAGTTATGTGCTTTTACTGAGGTTTTTTGGGCTAATTCTAAATTAAGCTAGTACTTCAGCAATGTTGAGATTTTTTCATGAGATTCTTCAAATTGTTTGTGCACTTTTTGCAAATTATGCAAATTTGGTATCAAACCATTTAACACATTCATAATATTATTCAGCAATTAAAATGCATTTCTTCAGCGACCACATTTAACAAAAAACATTCACACTAGCATTATCGCAGGTAATGCAACTTTTCTAGTTTTTTTTTTTTGTTTTTGTTGTACTTCTAAAATTAAACGTTTGTCATCTTTGGCGAAAATGGATGCAGGGGATATCAGTGGTCTTAATGAGTGGGCATTTGTTCATTCATCTTCTAAACCCATTTTCATCCCTTTTGGAGTCGTGGGGGCCTCTGCAGCCTAAACCAGCTACTTGGGGGTGAACCCCGGACAGGTTGCTGGTCTGTTGCAGGGCCACAACCACCCATCCACATTCATACCCAGAGTAACCTATGAAGGCTTTTGGACTGTGGGAGGAAGATGAAGTCCTTGGAGAAAACCCATGTATGCACGAAGAGAACATATAAACCCCACACAGAAGGATCTCAGCTGGGACTTGAACCAGGTCCTTCCTGCAAGTGCGCTAACCGCTGCTCCAGTGTGCAGCCCTTCATGTGGATCTATCGCCTTAAATGTAATACATTTTCATTTTGAAAGTAGAATACAAGTTTTTGTTTAGAAACCTGGCCCTGTTTTTTGGCAGCGAAATTGACAGAAAATAAAACTGCGTAAAGCTTGCATTGCTTTGCAGAGAGACGGACGCCAGACGTATTTATGACAGAGACAATGTAAACATTCTGACTGATTGATGCCCATTCCATTTTTTTGTGTCAAAGAAACGGGGACAAAGTGTAAATGAGCCTTGAGGCATTACACACTGCCAGTTATCAGACAGCCTGCAAGAATAGTAAAGTGGACAAAGGAAAAGATACAAACCACAGATGTTAAGACATGAAAACTCACCATAGATGGAAGGTTCAATTCCAAAGAGAGTACATGAGCTGCAGGGAAGGAGGTCGAGGACCAGTGAGCATGGAAGCCACTGTCCAGAATTAAACATCCAAGTTCCACAAATTCATCAAGCCAAGGCCCCAACTGACAGTGTGTCCAGTAAATGCCACAGGTAATGGAGAGCAGAGGATGCTGTGCTGGAATATAATCATAGGAGGACAAGCCCCTGCATGGGATGCACCACCGGACCACAACTGAAACAGCTAATATTAAAAAGTCCTAAAACCGTCTGGCCTACCAACGGCAGCAGTCGATGACTTTGCTATTTTGCACTGTGTGCACCGTACAGGCTGTCCATTTTTCGTCTGCATGTAGCCCGTGTACAACTATGAAGACAGTTGTGACTCAATCTCCCAAGCTACTGAACGGTTTGTCAAGTTTCTTAAATTTCTCCTTATTTCAGTCAAGTATGTGAGCCCAAAGCTCTGAGTCTTACAAACACTTGGATTCATTGTCATAATCTGTTAAATTACAAGCTTACAACCAGACACCAGTTGAGTCAAACTAATCTCAAAAGTGGCCAAATGATGTCTAATGCAAGATTTTCACTTAAACTATTTTTTGGGTTTTGTGTTGACCAGTTTGTTAAGGTTCGTCATGAACAGCCAAGAAGGATGAAGGGGAGATTTTTTTGTGGGACGTTGTAAACATACTCTCACCAGCAGGGGACAGACTTAGGCAGGACATGGAGGGATTTAGGTGTGTTTAAAGACCCTAACTAATGAAAATGGTGGTTTTAGCAAGTTCTTGTAGTATTTTTATCATGATGAAAGACAGATATAAAATAATTGAATATTAAAACTGCATTTATGCATATGTTTTATTTAAACTCTGAGGAATTAAATGCAAATTAAAAAAAAGCTCTCAAGTAGAAACTGAAATTGTCCAGTCAAAGTCTCCCTGCTCCGCTCCATTCTGATGCATCCACTTGCAGATAAATAGATCCATGAACGTCTTCATTTTCCTTGTCTTAGCTGGAATCTGGATCAAAACTGTATGACTGGGTAGCTCTGAAATTGCTCAACTTTTTTATAGTATATAGTAATAGTATATAGTATAGTATATAGTAATGTTAAATTGGGGATGTGAGGGTTGTAAGCTAGCGGGAAACCTTTAAAACAAAGGGATGCTGGGAAATCAGCCGAGGCTTACTTCCACTCCAACAGTCCCACCCACAACCCAAAGGTGAATTTCTAATGGACTCCTGCTTCACTGCAGAAACTATGTCCTAGAAAATGACAGAATGTTTTATTTAGGCTAAAAACTGTATAATTAGAAATAAAAGATCACTGAGAGTGTTTTGTAATAGATCAAAAGAGGGTTGGAGTGGGACTTTTGTTTGCTAAAATAAACTGCATTTCTGATTTTTTCTTAAAGCTGATGGTCTCATTGCTCTAAGCAATTGGGCAACATTTTGGGCGGTAAATATGTTACAAAACATGAGTCACTGAATATGTTCTGAGTTATGTTTTAGCAAATAATTTGCAAAATCTGTCTACTTTGTTGTAATTAAAAGTATTATTTTTCATTAAAGCATCATTTTTGGTACGCAATACTCCCAAAACTGACTTTCAGAGTTAGGTTAAGTTAGAATCTAATACAATCCATCTCTGATCTAAAAAGCTTAACGTTACATGTTTTTATATAGATATGAAAATGTGTAGGTAAAATACATAATGCTGGAATCATTTCCATTATTATTTTAAATATAAATTATTATTATTTTAGTCATTTTTTCAAAGTAAACAGTTCAGATGTAGACAATTATAAAATGTTATGTATTCTAAATGCTTTAATAAATTGAAACTGTGCTCATACTTTTCTTACATTGTTTCTTGTTCATAGCATTCTTTTGGCAATAGACGATAAACAAGTTTACTAGGACTGGGTTGATAAAAACTGATTTGAATTAATTTAAACTTAATAGATCAATAATCGATTCATAAAAATATAGATCGATTTAGCACATAAAGCTAAAGTCAGCTAGCTTGATGCTAACGTTTAATGGAATTTAGCTAATGCTAACACTTGTTCAAACTAAACATACATTGCTGAGTAAATGAACATCTTTATAAACTCAAAGGCATGAATTTTCCAAACTCTTTTAAAGAAATGTTTTTTAAAGTAACCATTTGAGGTCTAAAAGACAGTTTTTTTGCTCATACTTTCTTCTTCTTCTTGAATAACGTGTAATGATGTAGTGCGATCGCCACCTAGTGGCCAAACTGAAACGTCCTTCAGGAGAAGCAGAACAATTTTTACAATGTTAATGATCTGAACATTTTAGTTAAACTTCAAAACTTATTAATATAATAGATTAATAAAAATATATTCAAAAATATGGTAGATTTTTAATGTATTTCTAAACAAATGTGTATAAATCTGTAAACTCAAAATTGAAATTATTTGAAGAATTGAAAGAATAAAAAAAATCAGAATCAAATCATTTCTGACAATTATTATCTATACCCATCCCTAAAGTTTAATACAAAATAAAATGTACACAAACAAAATATTTTGAAATATAAGAAACCTACTGTCCTGTAAAAAAAAGGTGTTGACTGTAACATTATGACTGAAAATATCTGTGATGTCAGAAAAGATGCTAAATGTATCTACATTTTATCAAGAGGAGTCTCTTTACATCAGTTATAGTGATGTCTAATAACCTTTACTTGCTATTAGTTAAAATCAGGTAAGCAGAGGAGTTACTGCACTCCATAAAAATCAAAACATGTGAAATAGTCGGTGCAATTTCCCTTTTTCCATTTATTTCCACCGTGACATAAAAAAACGAAAGTACGTTACAATACAGACATTCAAAACAAACCGAAAGACACAAACAATTATGTAAGATACATTTTTAACAAATGAATCAGCAGCAGAAGACATTCCCAGCTCTGTGGGTTTAACATTCATTTGACAAGACATTAGATGATTTGTTAGCTTTCTTCAAAGTTTAGACAGATTATAACCTCGACTGTTAATACAAATGAAATGACTGATTTATTTGACTGAATTCTCATGACAAAACACTCTAAGACTCACAGCTCCGGATGAACGACTTTTATCATAAAGGAGAAAGTGGATAAACCTCTAATCCTCTTTCTTACTCCTTTCCCGCCACACGCTTCTCTTTCAGCATCAGCCAACAACAGTTTCATGGACGTCCTCACAGCAGGACTTCCCTCCAACGGGATGCGTCCTCCTGCAGTCAGAGAGCCGCCTGGCCTATAAGAGAGCAGCAGAGGAGGGGATGGGGAGTGGGGTTAGCACAGATTATGTGGGGCAGCATGTTGAGAAGCAAGGGTGAGGATTGGGGCAAGAGGGCTAATCCACTCTGGATTAAAGCAGGTGGCTTTCTGAAGCCGATATGGAGGCCTTATATAAGCTCTGTGGTGGAAATATTTCTACTGACTTTTTGGAACCCAAACACTTCAGATGCTACGTTCACACCGGCCTCTACAACGTCCCTTCACCGCGTTTAACCAGACCACTTCCAAAATAAAGTCTATGTAAACGTGTGTAAATGTGCTTTTCACATTCAAAACTCTCGTGTTCATGCGTCCTAACTTTTTAAGTTAGTTTTCATGGAGCTAAATTAGGGCCAATATTATTTGAAATGGAAAAAAATCTTAATGTTAGGCCAAAAACAAAAGAAAAATGTCCCAAACTTTTGCTATTCTCAAATAAACTAAATTATTTTCAGCTTTAAAATTTCTGTTTTTTAGATTTAAAAATGCAAAATTTCAATTTCAAAACTTTTTTCCGTTTCAGATCATTTTTACAATTTCCTTTTTTTTTTTCAAATCTGAAATTTTAGTTTCAAAACTTATGGCCCTTTTGTGGCACATTGGGCTAACACAACGTTTTAAGGACGTTAAAAAGGAAGATTTGATGTTTTCTAAGGATGATGCCTATATGTAACACAAGATGGCGCTTTGAACGGGCTAGAACGATGTTTTGATGCGCGATAAAACTCTGCTTTTTACACCCGTCTTGAGACAACTTCAGACTATGACAGTACAGACTACACAGCCATTTTCTGACTGTAATTATCACAGTTCTCAGAGTCAGTGAATGCACCAGGACTGAAGTTACCACCCTCATCGATTTAGATTGGTCCTTCATGTTAGCCCCGCCCCAATACTCCACAACGGGGCCAAAAGTTTTGAAACTGAAATTTTCAGATTTGAAAACGAAAAAACTTGAAAGATTTGAAACTGAAAAAAAAATTGAAGTTTAAATTTTATGTTTCGAAACCTAAGAAATACAACATTTGAAACTGAAAACAATTACATTTATTTAAGAATAGCAAAAAGTTTTGGACATCTTACATTTTTTTTGGCCAAACACCAATATTTTTTTTCGATTTGTTTTATTTGGGTTTCAAATAATATTGGCCCTAATTTAGCTCCAAAGTATAAGATGAAACCTGCAATAAAGTCACCATTCAGGGTCTAAAGCACCGTTTTTCCTCATCCTTTCTTCTGGAATAAGGGTACTATTCGCCACCTGCTCGCGTCCAAACTGAAACGTCCTCCAGGAGAAGCAGAACAATGTTTCCAATGTTAATGATCTGAACATTTTAGTTAGAACTTCTCCTTTGGAGAATCCATGTAACACTGGATGATATTAACAATCTCAGTATTTCACTGATACATTTACAGGATGTGAACTGGATCAGATTAATATTTTTTTATTCATTTAATTTTGATTCATTAAAAGGAAAAACATACAATACAACCTTGAGTTGTAAGCTCAAAGATGATGGAAACAAAAACAATAAAAAATAAAAAGGGGACAGTAAGAAGGAAAACTTATTAAAAACCAAATAAACACGGACAACACAATTTTTCTTATAAGAATTTTGTCCTTCCCTTTTCCATGGGGCTGAGAAATGTTTATCAGGGAATTTGTCATGATAAACTTACACAAAATGTCTATGGAGTGTATACCCACCCTTACATTTGACATCAAACTACCATCTTGGTCGCTGTTCTGACTGAGTGCGACGGGTTGGAGTTTCTGGTGCCCCTCTGGTAGGTATTCTCCCTCGACAGGACTCCCCCCATTGTCTGGGAAGAACAGAACTCCCAAAGGGGACACATGGCTGTGAGTTCTGCTGCTCATTTCGGCAGAAAACTGAGCGAGCGTCTCGAAAAGACACTGAAGGAATGATCTCCTCAGTGGTTTTATCGACCGCCCGGATTACTGTTCGGGGGGAAGCGGGGCGAGATGAAGCCCTGGAGCTGGACTGTGGTTTGAACACGGGTGGACTTGGAAACCTGTGCTGCACTGAAGGGCATGATGGGGGTAGGCGGACCCTGGAGACTGGGGGAGCTCTCACAGGCAAAGTGTTAGATGACTGATCAGATTCGTTGCTATCAAGATTCTGGTCCATTCGATCCCGAGGGGGCGAAGGCTCCATGCAGTTTGGTTCGGCTATCATTTTAAGAGTCTCTGGTGTATCACACGCAATCTTTGCACTTCCTGGTTCTGTTTCTTGATCCGCCCCCTGACCGAAAAGTTGGGCAGGTGAGGTAGAGGTTGATTCTGACTTGACATTTACTTTGTTTGGCAACACTTCCACATTGTGCATGTGGATCTTCAGGCGTTGGGATGTTCCAGACTTCTGGTTTATCATTGGCAGAACCCGGACTGAACTTTCTTGTGACTGCTCATTTCTCAGTCGGCCTGTGGTACTCTGGAAGGAGTTGTCCATAAGGACCTCTGGAGGAGGAGGTGGAAGGCTGTCCACGTCTAGATCATCCCTGCTGTCAGGCCAGCTGCTGCCAGTGCTGTTTACACCACCCTCATTACTGTTCACTGCACCAGACAACAGAAGAATGCGACTTTTGTTGGGCCTTCTTAAGTGAGGGGGAATGTTAGCCAAACTCTGTCCTGGTCTCCCATCAACCCCTTGACTAAAAGTGTTTATTAGTCTTCGGACACATCGGCGCCTTGGAGGTTGGCTTCCCAGTACTGGTATGGAGCAGTGTAAGCTTCTCACTGGGCTTTTTCCACCTGGTCCATTGATGGAATGCCGTCTAAATCCAGATCTAATCAAGTTAGAGGAAGGTCCTGGTGAACTTTTCCTCCCTTTTGTTTCAGACGTCTCTTTTATTTTTTCTTCCAAGTCTGGTGTAGGATTTTCAGAGCTGGTGGATGAAGACTGTTCAGACTTGACTGCAGTCAGAGGACTTTTACCTGCGTGCTGAAGATTTCTCATGGAGTTGGCATACACATAGCGAAGAGCTTGAGAGGGATCTGGTGGGGAGGAGTTGGATCTTTTTCTCTCAGGCCTATCATTTTCATCATCTTCAAACTCATCATCATCTTCCTCATCTTCATCATCAATGTTGCCTACTTGGTTGGACAAGCTACATGAGATACTGTCAAGGGCAATACGAATGTTGCCTCCAGATCCACAACTTCCAGACCCGGCACTTCCACGATGGCGACGGTGCCTTTCTGACCCAGTCAAGCTCTCATTTTCTCCCCCAATTCCACTGTCCTCACTTTGCAGGGCACAATCTTCTGGGTTGAACTTTCTCATAGCAGCCCCTTCCACTCGAGCAAGAACTTGAGCCAACCTTCGTTCTGCTGCTCGTTTGGCCAACAGCTTTTGAAGAAGCAGTTTGGAGAGGGAAGAAAAATACTCCACAGCCTCCTCCAGTGTTGTGTCGCCCAGTGCCTGGACAGAGCCTCCAACCAGCCTCATCTTTTCTGCCGACTGGTGGAGCATCTGTTGTAAAAGATCTGGATGTGGATCAAAGGGTGTCGTTGAGTCAGAACCGGCTACACTTACTGCCTGGCCCTTCATCCCAGAGGGCAAAGCCATGCAGTCTCCATGCTCTTTTATCATCAGCTCCCCTTCCTCAGCCATCTCCTCCAGGGCCTGGTTTATCTCCTCAAAGCGTAACACCAAAGCAGACATCATGGGCTGCAGGGACAGTTGTGTCTGGGCAGCTTGGTCCAACAGGCCAAGAAGGGTTTCATATTTGGAGATATTGGGGTTTAGAAAAGAGTAAGCAGCCTGGTGAGCCCTCACCATATGTGATGGGAAGTCCACCTTTCTGTGGATTGCAGATGACTTCCTTTGCTTCTCAGAAAATCTTTTGCTTTTGTTCTTCTTTTGTTTCTCGATGTTCCTGGTGTTATTGGTCTGTATGACCTCATCTGGGATTTCCTGAGGCTTTAGATCTACCTGGGCTTCAGTAACATCCCCTGTGCTTTCCACAGCTGGGTTAGGGGTCATCTCTCGAGTGGTATCATCTTCATCAGGAACTGGAAGTTCCTTTTCTGTCTCTTCAGTCCTTATTAAGCAAGGTTCCTGTTCCTGTGCAGGCTTAGATTCCAACAGATCCTGTGGCGCATCAGTCGGCAGATCTCTCTGGTGTCCCTGCCCGTCGGTTTTTGAAAATAACTTCCCCTTTGATGGAGAGCAGCCCATGTTTCTACCTTGAAGGTCCTTTAAAAATGTGTTTTAAAAAATAGTGAAAGTTGGAGTGCTAAAACTCTCCCTGTAATCCTCCAATGCTGCGCTTGCAGTCCAGTCTCCATGCACGACTTCCAGCTCAGATTTAGTTCTTTTTCATCCAGATTGTGCTCAGCAGTTTAGCAGAAGACCAAAAGACCCAGGGAGCAAAACAACTGACGGGGTTGGTGAAGGAGTGCAGTGCATAAGACGGATGGGTGAGTGGGAGGCAGTGGCAGATGGTCACATTAAGTGCATTAACACAGTCACAAGCACACAGGAGCATTTATACCTAAGACTTTAAGCTCATCAGGTTAATCAGAGACGAGTTTGTTAGGTGCTGTTTTTAGCAGCATCCTCTGCGTTGCTCAACTTTACAGGAAACTGGTGGATTTCTTTATGAAGTTACTTGTTTACTTATTTATTATCAGGCTAATGTGTGAGCCGTGGGCTGATTTTACACTGAAATCCTTGTCTTGTCTGACCTTCAAGATTCTTTCAACTTGGGAGTGAAAGTAATGCCCTTTTCTTCTATTAGTTTTGTTTGAAAGAAGTAAAACCGGATTTCTTTTAACCAATTAAACCATATGATAATGAACATAAAGCCTAAAGTTGCGTTCACACTGAGCACAAATTGCACTTCAGGGGCGTCCACTTTCAAAGTTAAGACAATGTACAGACGCGATTTGAGTGTTGTTGCAATTTTTATAGGCCTCATTCTTTTTTTTTCTTTTTACGATTTCCACAGCTTTGATGTCATCATTTTGGGGGTGAGGGGCGGGTTGTACACTATGTCCCAAATTGATTTTCACTACATTTTCAGTACTTAGGTGCGTGCAAATTTTTCATTGAATTTTTGAGGATGTGGCGGGGGGGAAAACTTTAAGGTGCTGTAAGAAAGACAAATTTTGAAAACAGTTGTCTGGTTCTTTGGTCCAGAACTGGAACTTAAAAGTAGAAAGTCTAGAAATAAACTAATTTAGAATGTTTTGATTGTTGGAAGCAAAGTATCAGGACTGACAAATGTCTGCATTGTAACTTCACGAGTTGTAAATGTAGTTTATGTTGGTGCTCAGGGAACTATTTAAATGTCTCAAAACAACAATTTCAGAATTTTGTTCTTTCAAAAACCCAGACAGTCACCTAGTAAAACTGTGATTTGTCTCTGATTTAAATACATTTTGATCTTTTCAATAATTCTTGTAGATGTCTATCTTGGATTGATGAAGCTAAAGAGACATTAAATATTTTTTTTCTACCCTGGAAGATTAATTTCAGATTCATTTGATTTGTTGAAAATTTTGAAAAATCAAAATTAATTCACATTCCAATTGGAAGGTTAATATTTACTTTAAGGTTTTTTTTTGTTTTAAGTGAAGTTATCCTTCTTCCAGTTTTATCAAGTTAATGAAAACATTTCTGTTTGTCTTTGGTTTATGCAAGAAATAAAAACTGCTTTTGGGCCAGCAATCTCTGAATGAATCTGGATGTTTATGGATCCAACAGATTTTCTTAAAATGTGAAAAACATAGTTTTTTTTTAGAATCTTTTGTTTGGGGGCACAAATAGTGCCTAAGAGACCTGACCTGATCCTCCTGCCTGCAGCAGGACAACAAAAAGAGCTGAAGACAGGACAGTAAATGCCTTCGTCTGTGCTGGAACCGGTCCAGAGGAGCAGCAGGTCTCCCAGGTGTGAGCAGGATGTCAACATGAACCCTTGAGAGGAGTTTGGAGATCAGGATTTAGAACCACTTACAGCGTTTGGAGATTAATTATGTATAATGTATTACAAATTAAGATGACATTTAAAGAACACACATTGACCCATGTCATTGATTTTAGCTCTGCATTCATCACACGCAACGCAACTGAACTGAAGTGATCTGAAGAACAAAATTTAAATGGACCTGAACTAAACTGAAGTTCAAAATGTGGAGTGCTTGTGTGCTGGACTGTGAGTTTATGAACCACTCATTCATCAGCATTTTATCAGGTCCATCTTGCTAGTACCAGGTTGGACCCCTTTTACCTTCAGAACTGCCTTAATCCTTGGTGCCATAAACCCAACAAGGTTCTGGAAACATTACTCAAAGAGTTTGGTCCATATTGATATGACAGCATCAACAGTTGCTGCAGATCCGTTGACTGAACATCCATGATGCCGATCTCACGGTCCACCACATTCCAAAGGTTCTACTGGGTTCTAGTGAAAGTTGAGGTCATTAGAGTCCAGTGAACTCATCTTCATATTCTAGAAACCAGTCTAATATGATTCCAGCTTTAGAGTCTTATCCTGCTGGAAGTAGCATCAGAAGATGGAACTCTGTGGTCAAGAGATGGACATGGTCAGAACAATGCTTGGGTAGACTGTGGTGTTGGAACCATGATCATTTGGTACTGAGGGGTCAAAGAGTGCCAAGAAAATCTCCCCCACACCATGACACCACCACCACCAGCCTGAACCGTTGATACAAAGCAGGATGGATCCATGTTTTCATGTTGTTGATGCCAAATTGTGACCCTATCATCTGAATGTGGCAGCAGAAATGGAGACTCATCAGACCAACATTTTTAGTCTCACTTCTAGTCTCTTCTAGTCACAACTTTGGTTGTTGGTGTCAGACCGCCTGGTCTGAGGATTTCAGAAACTTATGATCTACTGGGATTTTTGCCCACAACCGTCGCTGGGGTTTTAAAGGTCCAAAAAAGAGAAAATATCTTCTTGCCTTGTTGATGTCAGAGGAGAATGACCAGACTGGTTCAAGCTGATAGAATAAACAAATAACCACTGGTTACAACCGAGGTCTGTAGAAAAACAACACGTCCAACCTTGATACAGATGGACTACAGCAGCAGAAGAACACACCAGGTATCACTGCTGTCAGCTAAGAACAGGAAACTGAGGCTACAATTCACACACACTCACCAAAACTGGACAATAGAAGATTGGAAATCTTCTATTGTCTTGTCTTGTCTGATAAGTTTCCATTTCTACTGTGGCATCATGTTAGGGTGTTAGAAAAAAGGCTGGAAAATTATAACCAAGATATATTTGGCTGTTTAAACTAAATACTAAAACTCATGAAACTCAAAGCATGGAAGCCTAAACAGTTACGCCATGTGATCCAAAAGCTGCTTGTTTTTAAGGTTTCTCTTGAGCAGCAGGTGGTGACAGCACCTGGTTCCCATAAAACCCCTCTCTCATCTGGCTCCACAGCATGTCTTCAATCTGTGCCACCTGCACTCAGGTGAGCCGCCATTGCAGGATCCGGGCCACCTGACCATCAGCAGAATGAGCTTAAGGTGTTGGAGGCCTGCCATCTGCCTCATGAGTTACCCCTTCAGCCACATTTGTAAACAAGTTTTGTGAAAACACTCACCTTGAGGCACCTTCCCTGTGTAGTAATCTTTCACGCTCCAGTCTAGACTCCCTCCTTCACACACTTGTTGCTCCTCTGCCATGTTGTTTTTTTCTCAATGGTTTTCACCTCCGTTTGATAGCTTTTTACAAACAAAAATAATAAAAATAAAGTTTCCTGATAATGACATTGTCTTCTGTTTGATGCAGTATAAAAGAAACCTGAAAATACTCAGTGTTTTATGAACTCCACCCTTTGTGAATCTCATAAAAACTATCAGAAACATACATTTTTTATGGAGCCATTGCGAGTAAGTATGTTCGGTTTTGATTGCCTGGATGGTCGGTATTTCTGGTTCTCTTGGAAATGACTCACAACAAATAAACAGCTCCACAAATGAGACTAATTAAAGGCTAAAACCTCCAAACCAAACAAGATTACTCAGGGCTTTGCTTTCACTGTTGCTTATTCTAAATACAACTGCCCTACATTGAGAGATTTGAAGACCCACTCCCATGAAAATCATGTTTTTCATACGTTCTTGTAGCATTTTTCTGATCATGTCTAAATAAAAGTAATTTAAAAATTGCATTTCAGAGTATTTCCGTATTCAAATAATTGTGAATCAGGAGCAGATGAAAAAACGTTTGAAAAAGTTTGTATATTTGACGTATAATCTACTACGGCAAGCCACAATGTCCATGCTCTGCTCCATTCTGATGCAGACAAATAGATCCATGAACGTCTTTGTTTTCCTCGTCTGAGCTGTACGGCTGGATCGCTCCAATTCTGTTTTCTGTTTTTGTTGCAAGTTGTAGTTGTGAAGGGCTGTAAGCTAGTGGGAAGGCATGTAAACAGATGCATGATGGGAGGTGGGCAGACTTACTTTGCACCAACAGACCCGCCCACAACTCAGAGGAGAATTTCTTCTGAACTCCTGCCGCTCTGCAGAAATTATGTCCAAGAAAACGATACTAGTTTTTGGCTCAAAACAGCATAATCAAAAAAAAAAAAGACCACTGGGAACACTTTTAGAATAAATCAATAGATGATAGGAGTGTGAAGAAAGAAACACACATGAAATAGAAGGATCTCACACTGTTTTTTAAAAATGTATCCGGTTTTCCTTTTCCAGAAAAAAACCTTGTGTGATTTACTGTATTTTCCGGAGTATAAGTCGCATTGTTTTTCACAGTTTAGCCAGGGGTGCAACTTATACTCATCAGCGGCTTATTTGTATTTTTTAGACATAAATAGGCTCATTAATTTGTTATTTTCCCAGTAAACACCGGTTGTCTTTTAGCTGTTGTTTCCTCTAACAACCACTAGAGTGTCGTCCAAAAGAAACATGGAAGATAATTTGTTTTCCTCTTAAACTTTGATATTTTTCTTATACAGATCAAAAGATTAGTATTCTTGTATTTATTATTTAGTTACACTAGCCTTGGTGGATTTGTTCTGAAATGTCACACTTTTCTCCTGACTTATAGGATACTCCAGAGCAACTATGGTTTTCTTCTTCTTGATTAGACATTTTTTGCTTGTCAGAAAAAAAATTGTATTTTTTTTTTAAATATATTGATTAATCTGCGTTGTAACCCTGGAGAACCTTTAGTATGGATGAGCACAGGTGTGGTCTCCGACTCTGTCATTCTATCCCTGCAGAAGTAGCTCCAGCTCTGTATCTCCAGGTGGATTAGTGCTGTGTCAATGACACTTGTGTAACAGTCTGAGAGTACTGCTGTGTGCTGCCATAAGCTCATTTCCAGGCAGTTTTTTCTTTGAGGCTAACATGACAAGAAAATGGAAAAAGTCCTGAAGCAATAGATGGAGTTCATGTGAGGTCTGCTGTTTGGGAATGTGTTCTGTGATGCTTCGATTGTGTCTGCTCATCCTTTTGGAGACTCATTTTGTTTGATTTTGTTACAATAATAATAATAATAATAATAACTGGATATTAAGCATTGTGATAATGTGAATGCTGTAAGCTGAATTTGGCCGCTAAAGAGGCTAGTGCTGATAGCTGATGATGCTGAAATTGCTAGCTGAAAACGCTGAAGCTGATAGCCAGCTAAAATATTAGCAAAATGCCAAATTAGCCTAAATAACTGAAAAAAGACTAAATTAGCCAAAACAGCTAACATGTAGCTAAAATATTAGCTAAACTCCAAAATAGCCTGAAAAACTGACCATACCCCCCCCCCCACACACACACACAAAACACACACTAAATTAGCCAAAACAGTTCACACGTAGCTGAAAAAGTAGCTAAACTTCGCACTCTTGGCTGGGTTGTCTGCTTTCGGCCCCAACTTGTCCCCATTGTTTCTCCTCGGCTGGTGGGAGGCTGGGGGCTGTGGGGCTCTGGCTCTTTGGGTCAGGATGTTGACGCCCAGCTGACAGAAGGTTAGGACTGACAGCGTCTTCAGGGTTCTCTCTGATGTTATTTTTATTTAGTCATATTTTATATTTTCTAATATATGGAGTTTGTTTCTCATTTTTCCAATTTTTCAAAAACAATATTTTTTTTATATCAATATGGTGCTTTAACTGTGTTGTTTGTTTCTATATGTACAGCACTTTGAGATGTATTTTTATATGAAAAGTGCTCTATAAATATAATCAATTTGAATTTGAATTTGAAAATTGCCTAAAAATAAAAAAGCCTAAATTAGCCAAAAACAGCTGAAATATTAATACTGCGACAGACCGGCGACCTGTCCAGGGTGAACCCCGCCTTCGCCCATCAGTAGCCAGGTTAGGCTCTGGCACTCCCGCGACCCGAAAGGGACAAAGCGGACAAGATGAATGAAAGGATGAATGAATGAGCTGAAAAATTAGCTAAATTCCAAAATAGCAAAAAAAAAAAAAAAAAAAAGCAAAAAGCCTAAATTAGCCAAAACAGCTAGCATGTGGCTGAAATATTTGCTAAACTAAAAAAAAATAACAACCTAAAAAACTGTGGTAAATGCCAAAATAGTCCAAAAAGCTCACGTATAGTGCCAATATTTTAGCTGAAAGAGCTGAATAGGTGAAGGGGTTGTAGAGCTACGGACAGACACAAAACATACAGAAGAAAAATGGATCACTATAGTGTGAATGCTCCACAGCGTTTTCACAATAATAATTTGTTTTATTTAAATAAGCACATTTCTGGACTCTCAAGGTCACCTAACAATACTGTAAAGCTTGAAAATGAGTCAGTTTCCTGGATGTCAGGGAGGTGAGAGTCCAAATCTGGAGGGCAGAGTGACTTAGTGCTCTGCCCCCAATGGTGACTGAGTGGTAGGAACAGTCGGTGGACGGGTGGGGATGGAAACTTGTAGGAGATCAAAAATGGAGAGGTAATCAAATGGCCCCAATTGTTAATTTTTTATTTACTTTCAAATTGTTAACAATTGGCACTTTGGTGAATTATAAAGGACATAATCTATTTGTCAATACCGAATCAAAGTCCCTGATTGGTCAGAGTTTGACTGGTTTACCTTTTAATGCGCTTTCAGTGATTGCACGATTTGTACATAGAGCCCAAAAACAACCGTAGACACCTGCATAGCTACATGTGAACACAAGAGTTTTGAACACAGGAGCCCGAGACACACATATACAGTCATTTAGGATGTAAAGGATATTAGATACGTATCTAAAAATCGACCAGTCAGTGGGAGTAACACCAGTTTCAGTTTGGGATGTAAAAAGTAAACTAAGTTTTTCTTCTTTCTGTCCCCTTTTCTTTTTTTTTAATTTTTATTTCCATTATGTTTGAGTTTACAACTCAAGTTTATATTGTATGTTTTTCCTATTAATGAATAAAAATGAATTAAAAAAATAGATATGTATCGTAAATTGATTGTCTAACTGCAGTATCGTTTGAAAACCACAGATATGAACAAGATGTTGGTTAAAAAGTATAAAATCAATCAAGAAGTAAATAATCTGTTTCTGCCAAACTGCAGTTTCTATTTCTGTTTATTTTTCTACTGTCTTTGTCTTTTTATATACATGCGGCGCAACACAAAGACGTCCAATCATAAGATTGCTTCTTCCCAGTCAATACCTGAATACATTTCTCTGTCAGATGCCATGCATTATTATTTATAGCTTTAAATGCTATATGAATAATAAATATCTAGATTTGAGAATTTTGGGGAAAAGAATCAGACTGTATCGTATCACTAAAAAGTTATTTGAATCCTTGATGTATCGATTTGTGGATCGAATCGTGTGAGAGGGAACGATACACAGCCCTAATATTTATATAGACTTGTCATTGGAATTGTTCACTTGATTGTGTGGAGTAAACATAGCATAAAACTGCAGTCAAGGTAATCTTTGGTAATCTTCTCCAAAGGAGCTGGGATCACTGATTTGGTGGATAATTATTTTACAAAACCAGTTATTTTTTAATACTTGCACTATTAAGTTTTAAAACTTCATTTACTCAAATTTCTCTGTGCAAAATTAAAATGTGTTGAATGATCTGACTCTTTTTGGTTTAATATGTGGGGAAAAGTTTCAAAACACTGAATAATTTCAGAGAGCACTGTATTGTCATTCATTTCTGCTTTTGAAAGAGTGACTGTCTGCAGCACAAAAGAGAGAGTGGAATCTGAAAGAGGCTAAACTGCAGCCAAAGGCTACCACCAAGTGGTGTGTGGAGGAGCCTCAGCGCCTCCAAGGAGGAAGATCCTCCGTAATCCCAGACTCAGCTTTGAGCTGCAGAAACCATCAGTCGGGACAATGAGGTGTTTGAGTGAAGCAGCTGCTCCTCAACTACCAAGAACCAAAATGCAATGACCCTGCCTGAGTCCTGCAATCGGCAGCACTTGACCACGTAACAGACCCCAGCTGTCACATGACCAAAACCAGCTGTTGGACTGCATCATTCTGCTGCACCACATGACTGAACACACACACCTGGCACAGTAATATGGATCCAGTCTCTATCTGTTCCTAAAGCCTGAGTCACATGCACTCGTATGGGGGTTGACCCGTATGGAGCACAGGAGTGTCTTGCAATTCCCTTGAGGCTTGTACGGCCACCTCAAGGGACGTCATGAAAATAGAACGTACATTGTCATGTGTGTGTATCATGAAGTATATCTAAGGCAAATTTAAGTTACACACACGACGTATTTTATTCATTCATTCATTTATTTACTTATTTATTTAGCACCTATGTAGCATCTTGTCTTAAAACAAAGTAAGAGAACAGAGAATAAAAGAGTATTGGTTATGACCTGTCCCTCGCAGCATACCCATAGAAAAAATGTGCATGAATGTTTTTTCTCTATGGGCTCAATGATGTGGAAGCGTTTGAGACTCGGTTTAAAACAAGTCAATACTGGAAACGCTTTTTCATTTTCACAATATGACTGCATTACTTGTCTCTCAACGGCTTTTTCATTTTCTTCTTCAACACCGCTCATTCTGTGACATAATTAAAATGATAAAGAAAATGGCATTTGATATCACATTTTCAATAAGTTCTTTAGTAAATTTGTATCAAAATTCAATTAGAAATGTCAATTTTGAAAAAGAAAATGCATAAACAGAAATATTTTTTCATTTTCACAATATAGCTGCATCAGTTGACTCAAAAGTAAAATGTAATGTTTCTTTTTCTTCTTCAACATCGCTCATTCAGTGACATAATTAAAATGATAAAGAAAAAGGAGTTTGATATTTCCTCTTCAAAAAGTTATCTGGTAAATTTGAGCCAAATTCAATTAGAAATATCAAATTTGAAGATTCAAATGTATTAACAAAAACCTTTTTCATTTTCAAAATGTAACTGCGTTACCCGTCTCTTAAATTCAAGATTCGAGATACTTTTATTAATTCCACTGGGTGGATATTCCTTGTTTTTCAGTACAACCCAGAATAAGACAAACAGAGAGGTACACAGAAACAATTCAAGGTTCAGTGCAGAAGCAGCTAACTGGCCAGCGCTCCTTGTTAGCTTTGGAATAGAAGGCCACAAGAGGGGGGGGGCTAGGGCATAGGGGGCAAAAAAGGTCATTTCTTAACACTGCGTACAATGTTTAGATACAAGCAAAAAAAATACACCATTGAAGCACAATACATTTGAAGACGTAGTACATGAGGTAAGAAAAAGACATTTTCTTTTTATTTAAGCGACAAATAATGCTGTTAAATTGTGAAAATAAAAAAACATTTCTGTTTCTGCAATTTAATTTTCAAATTTGATATTTCTAATTGAATTTTGGTACAAATTTACTGAAGAACATTTTGAAATGAAATGTCAAATGCCCTTTGCTTTTTCAATTAATTATGTCACAGAATGAGCGGTATCAATGAAGAAAATGGAAACGCAATTTGGAGTATTGTTTTTTAATTTAATTTAGGACACAAATAATGCTGTTAAATCGTGAAAATGAAAAAGCATTTCTGTTTATTCATTTTAATTTTCAAATGTGATATTTTTAATTGAATTTTCGTACAAATTTACTAGAGAACATTTTGAAAATGAAATGTCAAATGCCATTTTCTTAATCATTTTAATCAAGTTACAGAACGAGTCGAGTTGAAGAAAAAAATAAAAAGCCATTTGGAGAATTTTCATTTAATTTAAGAGACAATTAATGCAGTTACATTGTGAAATTGAAAAAAACATTTCCAGTATTGACTTTTATTTTGAATTATGAGTCACAAAAGCTTCCAAACAACGAAGGATCTACGACCTTCATATTTGATGTGGATCGCCTGCCTCTCAAATGCACCATTTCTGTTCTTAATAAATTCTAAATGAGCCAGAAAAGTTTATTTTCTCTTTTCTTGAATCACATGAAGCAAACTTTCTATCTCCGATGTTTTGGAAATAATTTAGTTCTTTTAGGCATAAAAAGCAAGGAGGTAAATGTGTTAAAATGTAAAGGAAAAAGATGCATGTGAAAGGCAAAAACTGTCAGCATTTTCGGAGTCCTCCCTCTGCTGAATCAGTGAGATATTGTGTGAGCACATCAGCAAACCCAGAGCAGCAGCAGCACATGCTGATAACAGCTGCAGCTTAATGCTCCCTTCTGCCTGCATGGCTGCTGCCGTATTCTGATATTTTTCATCATGGATGGCTGGTCCCTCTCAGAGCTATTTCTGCAGCAGATGTTTCCCTGTGTCTGAGGCTTGATTTCCCAAACATGATCTTAAAACTCTCCAAACTGCTTTGGTTTGCTTCTTTTGCTGTGCTCGAGCCTTTATCTCTGCCTAACAGAGGTGACTCCATTATCTAAGGCTGCTCTAGAAACTCTTTTGGGCAGGACTATTGACTGAGTCCTGTTGTTTTGTGCTTTCAGAGGACAAAAGGTGGCGTCTAAATCTTTGGACGTTCCTGATCTCATATTGGAAATATCTCACGTAGTAGGCATGATTAAAATGGCCTGCTGTCTCTGTATTCCACTATTGTGAGCGTTATTCTGCTCTAAACATAAGTCATATCCACAACCAATGAGCAGCATGCAGAAACCTGGAGACTGAATAAAAAGAACATTCTGAGTTTCTTGGGGTTTGCATGGAACGTAGAGCCGTTCCCAGCTGTCAGTGTTTAGGAGGTGGGACACACTGACAGAACAAGAGTGGAAAGCAATAAATAAATCATTCCCAGTGCTGGCAACATCACAAGTCTATTAAAACTAAAGAGCCCGTAAAACCTGGGGACTGAACTGTGCTGCCTTAGAAAGGAGCTTAAAGTAACAAATGTGTGTTTTTCTTTCTTTGAAAAACAAAAAAGGAAACAGTACTGCAGCAAATCAATGTAAATAACCACAAACAACAGGCGGCAAACAACTATTCACGCTATGATCATTTTTCAATTGAAGAGTAGATCAAAAGATGATCAGAGTGGGACTTAATACGACAGTCTTTTTCAAATGAGCGTTTATGTCTAAAGAGGTAAGTGTGTATCTTTCATAAAACATCTAGAAACAAATAAGTAAAACCCAATTAAATATAGAAAACGTGTTTACTTTGTAACTTTAAGGACAAGCAGCAAAGGAACACATGGATTATCCATGTTTATCTAAGCCCTACAATGCTCTACAGCAGGGGTCTCAAACTGGCGGCCCGCGAGTCATTAAGTCCTTACCAACAGTTGGTAGAGTCATCAGCTCCTGACACACAGAAGATGTTGCTTAGTAGAACATAAACATGAACAAATGTTAATTAAACGTGTTCAGTAGAGATAGACAGTGGACTCAAAAACATATTTTTGGCTCAAATGGAACCCCATACGGCCCAGACTCTGTCTTTTGAGACCACAAGGTAAACTGAGTTTGAGAACTCTGGTCTACAGTGACACCCAGATGGCAGGGCCATAAAGTAGTGGTGAGGAAGATAAAACTCAAAAATATGTTTAAGTTAAAATTGTTCTTGATGGCTTGCCCTATCAGAATGAAAACTGTTAGAAACTGCTATATCCGATATCCCCCTCTACTCATTAGAACTACTAAACCCACAATTAAAACCCACTTTTTTAACTTGGCTTTTAATACTCAGTGAGAGGTTACCTCTCTTTTATTCCACCACATTCCATTTACTCTCTTTAATGTATTTTTTGTGATGTGTTTTTTGTTTTTAAGAATGTAACTTCACAAGCATTTAATTTTACACTTTTAATCTATTGTTTTTTTTAATTTATCCTCTCTTATTGTACTAAACTGTACAAAAACTAACATACAATGTAAGAAATTACGACAATAAACCAATACCAGGGAAAGTACACAGAGATTTACCAAGTCCACGCATATCGTTAGCCACAGCCGGAAGAGAGTAAGCGGTCTTATTCGAAACCGGAAATACGTCACACAGCCCCGTGAATTGTCTCAAACAGATTGATCCATCTAACTGCACACTCTGTAAAGAACACCCAGAAACAATTAGCCACCTATTC
>NC_050535.1:20538812-20570067 GCF_002922805.2 Oryzias melastigma | reverse complement strand
AAAAACTGTTTCAAAATAATTGATTATTGATGTTGTGAAATATAATTTGGATTGAGAGATGGTAGATTTATTTGACCATAGTATAAAAATGACCAGTGTCCATCACAGTGGATTACACACGTGATGCAGCAAAAACTGATCAACCATCATTCCAATCCTATGTGTGGAAACACTGAATGTAGCAAAGACGTGAGCATTCAGTGTGGTAGAATGTTCTATTAATAATTATTATGATGTGGAAAAACAACTTTATCAAATTAAAATGTGAATGGATTTGACATTCATTCTTGTTTACTTGTTTGTACACATTTAATTTGTTATCTTGAAGAAATACAAATAATCTGGAAAACTTCACCCGCACTGTTCAGCACCAGGTGTTCAATTGAAACAAAAGTTGTCAATAAACAAAGAAACCTGAGTGTAAGGCCGTTGTTGTCAATAAAGTTTCGGCGGACTTCTGTCAGTTGTGACGCATGCGCAGTTTCTCTGTGCTGCGGCTCGCGAGCCTGTCAGGGAAGTTTCTCCTGTCATGACTCAGTAACAAGCCCTCAAATACCCGGAGCTTCTCCTTCATTTCGCGCTCCTCCGACTCCTCTGGGTTCGGTCCGGGTCCCTGCCCGGTTCTGGTTCCGTTATGAAGCCCCCCGGGACATAGAGCTCGTCGCCATGGCCTCTGTGACCGTGAGCCCGGCGGCTCGGGGCATCGACAGGCATCGGAAGTCCTTCTCGCTGCTGTTCTACCGGGCCGTGCGGGACCTGAAGCCGGTCTGGATGCTGGAGGACATGCGGACCATGGAGACCTTTTACGAGGACGAGCACGCCCGCCAGAGGATCTACACGCCGTCGGAGGCGCTGCTATACGCCATCGTCCACGACCACCAGGCGTACGCGGCGTACCTCCTCAACAGATACCCGGACGAGGCGCTGGCCAAGCCCGGGGAGCGCTTCTGCTGCTGCCCGTCCTCCGCGCCTCTCACGGCCACGGCGGTCCGCTACGACCGGCGCTCCATCCTCAGGCTGATCCTCCAGCAGAGTCGCGGAGAGCCGAGCGGCTGCCTCCGCTCCGAGGACGGCCGGACTCCGCTCCATCTGGCCTGCGAGCTTCTGCGGCCCGAGGCGGCACTCATGCTGCTGGGGAGCGGGGCGTCCCCGCTCGCCCGGGACCGCGGCGGCCTGACCCCGCTGGACGTCACTCTGGAGAAAATGCGGGAGGCCTCCGGGAGGAGCGGCGGGGAGAGGAGGCGCTGCCTGGACAACCTCCTGATGTTCACGCCGAGGCTGGACTTCCAGATGAGGGCGGCTCTGGAGCAGGAGCCGCAGAGCTGGAGCCGGGACCTGGGGGAGGAGACGTACCGGTACCTGACGGGACGCAGTCCGGCCCCGCTGGTCCTCATCACCATGCAGACGATCGTCAGGCAGCTGAGCCCCCAACGCTTCCCAGACAGCCTGCACGAGCTCCCCATCCCCTCCTCCATGAAGCCGCCGGGTCTGCCCCTGGGCCAGCGGGGCGGGCGGAGGCTGCTGTAGCAGAACCAGAACCAGGACACCATGCATGCTGGGCGTGAGTGATGTGGGGGTCAGTTTGCATGAGCCCAGAAAGACTGCTAATTACTGACATGAAATGCACTGAAGTGATCTTATAGATCATTAACAACATGATTATTTTCATTAAACGAGAATCTAAATAAACCAGTTTGTTTTCTTCTAAACCTGCAACATATTCCACACTATGGAACTTTATCCATCAGCTAAACTGCTTTAAAAACTCGTTAAAAACTCAAATTTTATGAAAATTCTTATATTGTGGATCAACTTTTTAGTTTTTTTTTTATTGTATTTTTAAGTGGTTGAAAGATCTATTTCAGAAAGCAGTTACTAAATACTCTATGGGCACTTTGTCAATGCAAACTTGCCCAACTGCTCATTAATGCAAATGTCTTTTTTTAAACTTTATTAACAAAACTTAAGATATATACATAAACAAACAAACAAAAAAAAAAATGAACAAGAGGGCCAACAGAAAGATGAGTAAATGACAAAGGAGAAAACAAAATAGGATCAGGGTCCAGAGCATGTTGAACAAATCACAAAATTAAACATAAAGTAGAGCCAAGTGGTTTACCAACTATCCAAACCATCTTTTTCAAATAACATACAGGCTTTAATACCTTTTAAATTTGCAGAATTTTTCTAGAATCCTATTTTTTTTTTTACCTCAGCAGTAAGAACTGGTAAAGTTTAGCAGATGCGTATTTACATTTATGAATATGAAATTTAGCTAAGAGAAAAATTAAATTAAGTATAGGTTTCATCGTTTTCCTAGTAAATATGTGTTTAAAACAAAAATAAACATCAGGAAGAATGTGCTTTTTCTACCTCATGAAGTATCAATTAGTTAATAAATATCTATAACGCAACATCCAATTTTTTTCTATAGAAAATCATTGATTATCCCATTCCAATAGGAGATAATACAGGGGGAAGAGACAGTTGTCTTTAATGCAAATGTCTAATCAGCCAATAGACACTTTTCACAATGACGTCAGACAAAATGACGACAGCTGTTTAACACAATTTTACATAATTAATAAAAGGTAACCTTACCGATTCCTACAGAAAAATGAACAATATTTATTTCATGAATGTCCTCCTGAACTGTATTTTCATTTCCTCTCTTAGATCATTCACAAATCTAAATACAAATTTGAACAATCTTTTAATATTTGAGGTTCTATTGAAAATATCAACCTTTAATTTGAGCAGATTTTATTCTAACAGGTTCTATTTTGATTGATGTTATTCACACATGTTTTAAGTGCAATCAGCACAAAAACTGATAGAAATTCATGTTAGAATCATTTAATAGACGCAGACAAGATCCAGATTGCTGCATTTTAGCCGCATGTGTTTTAACTGAACCCAAGGCTAAATGTAGTTGTTGTAATCAGAGGTATTTGTTGTTTTGGGGGGTATTTTAAGGGGTAATTGTGAAAAAAACAATGATTTTAATAGGAATATATTTTTGACAGTTTCAATTGATTTCGATCCTTTTTTATCTTTATTATCCTCCAGGATCAGACATGGTTGTGATCAACAGCAAAGAGGAGCTACGTCAGAAAATAACACAACAGTTATTAGTTTTTCTTTATTGAAATTGTCTGACTTTATCTCTGTTTTAGTGATTTTGTGAACACAGAAATGTAATCAACTTTAACTGGACAGAAAAGATCTTCTGCAGATCTACGTCTCATCCCCGTTGTAGAAAGCTAGCATTAGCATTAGCATAAATTAGAGGAAGAAAATTTGAATTCATGATCAAACCAGCAGCATTCAATGAAGTTCCTGTAACCTTCATCTAACTATAACCGGGTTGTAGAGAGAAATAATCCACGACTGGTTTAATATCATCCAGAGGATTTTGGGGAAGCAGCTGTGGAGCATTCTGCAGGAGGAATACTGATGTTTGATCTGAGAGGGAAAACAATACAAGGAAGGACATTTAGAACATAAATATTGTACAAAAACTGGAACTCACTCTGCACACTTGCCATTTTGTGTGACGTCACATGAAAACGGTCTTCAATATGGAGAGTGGTACAAGGCAAAGTGACAACGTTTCTCCACAGAACTTTCTGAGGAGGTTCAGGATTTTTCTCCTCCACCTTCTCCTGAGGCCGGCGCTCACGGTCCAGAACTGTATTGTTTCAAGCTGCTGGCTCAAGACGCTGCTTTTGCAATGCCTGACAGCTGAGCTGCCGGAGCAGCTGAAGGTTTTCAGGTCTGAAGGAGACCCATGTCTAAAAGTAAAAGGCTGCTAGCATCATAGCTAATAAAGGCTAACGTATTAAACAAACAATCCAGACTGAAATGTTCATTAAATCCATCACCAGGATGGAGTTTGCTGGATATAATTCTAATTACACTCATCCTCTGTTCTCTAGCTTCCAAGTCCACTGGAAAGTTGTGTAATCCAGTAGATTTTTGACAACTGAAGGTAATACAGCGACTAGCCATGCTAAAGCTAACGACTGACTGTTACAGAATCAAAGATGGGCGGGGCTTTTGTATTGGAGCTGCAGAGCATGATGTCATCAAACTTCTGAGACTCACACCAGTCAACCAATCACAAAATTCAGCTGTAATACCTCGTTTCAACCTGTTGGGGGCGGCACACAGATGATTTTAGACTATATTTTCAGGAATTTAACAAGTTTATTTTAGCTTGTCACAAATTTGGCAATGACCAACAGACAGTACTTTTCATAGATGTAAGCAGACAAAAAGAAGTTGATTTACGGTCTGGTTACCCTTTAAACAATCAATTGTAACTCTATGCTAACTTGACTAAATTAAACAAAAAAGACACGCATGCTTTGCTACACTAAAAAATATATATATTTAAATGAAAATAAAACAATAAAATGCTATTCAAAACTAACACTAAACAAAAAAAGTCATTGAACGAAAGTCACATCCGAAATATTAGACACTATTGTTTCCTCTCCCTCCATTTGGAGGGATAAATGAAGGGGAAGGGAAGAATTCGGACTGAGCCTTAGGCCAGCTGGTGTTTTTTTTCTTGCAGGTTTGTTGAACTCTATAACAGTATAGAACCCAAAAATGATTTTGATTATGTTGTTGATGAAATGCAGCTTTAGACAAAAGGAGATATTAGCTGTGAGTTCTGCTTTGATCTTCATCAAACTCAGGTTACTCCTGAATCAGTGACGCCTTGGATTTGCTGAGGGCTACTTTCAGTACTTATGGCTTAGCCACTGTAGTGTCATGTGTCATGCAGGCCAGACACGCAAAGGTCATAAGCTGGGCCCAGCTTGGATTATAGTTTTTGCTGTACAGGACAGATGTGGCCCTGATGTCATAAGCCGGCTTTGGGCCTGTGTTTCGGCAAGTGTTTTATTCTTTGGAGAGATTTTCTTTGATTATTTTTTGTACTCATTACTCTATGTGTCCTTTGAACTTTGGCAGAAACTTCACTTCATGTGGTGAAGGTATTTGTTATTCTGATGAGCACGTGGGGAGAACATGGAGGACTGCATGACCTCATTAAAAATGTAGCAAAACTTGACTCGTTTTTGCGTGGCACTTGTCCTAACCTAAAAGCAGGCGCGTCATTTAATGTCATCATGTGTGGCAAGAAAAAATATTAAGAATAATTAACAGCATTGATGTAGAGACATAAAATGTGGGGTCAAATGAGGATCAGCTTAAAGTGAAGGATAAACAAGATTAAAAAGCAGTTTTAAACTTAAAAATATATTTTGAAAACTTGAAGGAATCATTGAAAATTAAAAAAATAAAATTAATCATTTGAAAAATAATATTGAAAACTTAAAAGAAATATTGAAAAATTAGAAAAAAAAATTAAATTTGAAACTTCAATTAAAAGAAAAACTAAAACTGTTACCAATTAGAAAAATGTTTACTTGTACTCTCAACTTTTCTTTTTTGTTTCTCATTCTTTGCCTTCACTGTTCTCAGTTCAGTTCAAAACTGTTTAGCTGATTCTAATCTTACATGTGGGGGCAAGTAAAAGTTGAACGTACAAATAAACGTTTCAGATTTAAAATTTTTTTCTAACTTTCAGTGTTTCTATCAAGTTTTCAATATTATTTTTTCAAATGTACAATTTTTTTTTCAAATTTCCAATAATTTTTCAATATATATTTTCAAGTTTAAAACTGCTTTCAATGTTTTCTTTTTTTTTTTTTTATTTTCAATCTAGTTTTTTTATTCACTTTAAGCTGACCCCATACACGAAGGTACAAATATTTATCAATCCCAGAATTACAGCATGTTAAATAGTTGTTGGGGAGTTAATTTTGGGCTGTTTTCAAGAAAAAAATCAACCACACGGTCATTTTTGTACAGTCTAGGACAACACATTTTATTATTTTCCTCTGTAAACGTGAAAACGTATGACAAAGCAGCACGTAAACTTGTAAAAATGTTTGTAGTTTCACACCTTGTACTGGTATTACAATTATTAGGTTATCCAATGCTCCACCTTTAGTGTAATGTTGCAGCCATGCAAGTTCTGGGCCTCTTGACCAGCAAAAATATAAAGACGAATATTCAACAATTTCAAAATTTGCTATGCATCATTTATATCAAGAGATAAAACATTCAATACAGAAACTAGATTCCAGCTACAAGGAGGATGCCATGTTGGGGTAACATCACTGGGAATAAGCGTCGATCGTTCACTTTGCTGTCCGGCAGCATAAAAGACAAAAGAGTTTATGGCATTTACAAACTGATGAAAAAAACCTTTTCATCCCAGACTTCAAACGCTCTATCCACCAAACTAAGAAACATGGATTTGGATTACATTTTAAATAAACCTTTACCTGAAAGGGCTTAAAAAACTCAAATTAACCTGAAGAAATTGTATTTTCAGTGATGTTTTCCCTGTTTTGGACAATGCTACAATGTGATAATCATGTTTTTATCTTTTTTACTGGAGGTGGTGTTAGGAACAAGCATGTGTCCATCTCTCATACTGCAGAATATCTTTTGGTCCTGCTTTCTTCCAATCATGATTCCAAATCTTAGCATGACACAGAGTGTTTGCCACCATCTTACTTAACTAAACTTGGAGACTAGTGTTGTACTTAAACCTTTGGTTTCTAAGTCAAGTTAAGCAACAAATATTTCAGGGGAATTACCAAAAAAACCAAAGAATCTTTTGGTAAAATAAGTTACTGTAGATTTTCCAATTAAAAAACAACCAAACAAGGCTCAAAGTTGACTTAAATTCAGCTTAAAAAAAAGCAAAAAAAAAAAGCACTTGAGATCGATAAACCAAAGAGTATTTTTGTACCTCATCTTTTTAGTGTCCAATCGGATCAATCCAACAGTTGAATCCAGTGCAGGTTTTGGTTTCATTCAAAGTTCTGCTTCACTCGGTGATTGAAAGCAAACATCTGTGAGCTCCTGGAGTCCCAACATTGAAAGACAGACACTCGGACTGTCAATTTTTGTGGACAAATGAACCAACAGGTCGTCACAACATGGACATTTTTAAATCTGAGAAAACCACTGACTTTTTCAGCAACTGTTGATGTACCTTGATATATCAAAATAAATATGGATATTGTGTTGATATGATAATGAATCCCTTCCTCAAAAAATGGTCTGAACCAAAAAAAGATATTAAGTAGGTAGTGAAATACAAAAATACAAATTTAGACTTTGTTTAAAGTCCCCCAATGACAATTTGTATTTAAAAAAACATTCCCGGTAGTGTTTTAATTATGATTATTAATTTTTTTTTACTAAAATCCCACAACTTAAATGTCTTAAAAAGACATTTTTCATGTTGATCTGAAGCCTCTGTTTCCAAAATCTCCTCTGAGGGGGCGTGGCTTTTGGAGCTGAGCTGAGTAACCCCCCCCGTCTCGGATAATTCTGATAGCTCTGTCTCACTAGCGTAAATCTTCACCACTGCTACATAAAAACATCCATCAATCTGGGTAATGTCCAGCCGTATGGTTCTGATCCGGATGTCAGCTGGACGAGGAAGTGAAGATCTTCATGGACAGAACTTCCTCCAAAATCCTGATTCTTTCTCCTTCCAGTTCACCAAAGACTCTTTTAGCTAATTCTCCAATGTTTATTGACTGTGATCAATACATTCAATCATTGGTTTCTCAGAGTTCTTGATAAAATAATCAAAGCTAACATCAAAATGCTCTTTCATTGATTTACAATCCTTTCCAACTGCGGTCAAATGAGCCGCCGTTCACATTTCCGTGGTCACATCAAGAAGCTCCGTGGAGTCTGGTGGAGATTTTCCAGCGTTCTCAGTCCTGCTACCGTAAGTATTGGATGAAACTCACACCAAAAATCCAGTGATGCTGATTTGACCACAGAAATGTGAACGGCGGCTCATTTGACTGCAGTCAATGTGAAGATACCATCTTCTCTTCTCCAGAACCTGAACTAGACACTAGGAACAGATGAGGGTTTAGTGCATGTGCAGCAGAGCTGTTGATGGAAAGAAGATCATTCATTCAAACAGAGTCTGTCCAAGACACTTTGATTGATTTAAGAGGAGAAGTACTCGGAAATGTAAAAATGAAATTATTTCTTAATACATTTGTTCTCTTTCTTAAGAACACAGACACGTTTAAAAACGGAAAAACTGGATTTTCATCAGAGGGGGACTTTAAGTAAAAAGCCTGACAACCGTTCAGGGTGTAGCACGCCCAGCCGTAGGTGGAATAGGCTCCAGCAACCTTGTGACCCAAAAAGTGATTTAGCATGCTCAGAAGGGAGTGGATGTTAATTGATGGTGAATAGCTTGATTTTTCTGATGTGCATCTGACATTAAACTCCTTTTTTTGGAAGGTAAATGTTTCATAATGATTGTGCCGATTCTCATTTTTAGGCTGAATGTTGCTTTTTAGAGACAAAAACTTGATTTTATTCTATTTGGAGGGAATTAGAGCTTTAAAAAAACAAACAAAAAAATGAACAAAGCTAAAGAATTCAAATATATCTCATTGCAAGACGCTCAAATCCTACTCAGACTACAGACCTCCACAGGACTGACAGGTACAACAACCTGGATGGCCTTTCTCTTTCCGGAAGTTTGGCATTTTAACAGAAACAGTCTCCATCAACACTAATATAATGAGTTCCTCTGCAGTTTATATGCATATTTGTGTACACCCACACTCAGTATGTACACTATATACACTAAGGCAAAGTTCAGTATTATTCCATTTATATTTATAGAACAAAATAAAATGATATATTCATAAAAAGACATTTCACATTGTAGTACTTTGTGGGCTTTGAAACAGTTTTGTCCTGAAGTCATTTCCCTTTTTGACTGATGGCATTTTAATCCACCTCTGTGAGAATTGTGAGGCAAAATAATCTAGAGGTCAAGTCTCCCTTAAGTCTGGGTAAGCCTAATGCAGGATAGAGTCCTGCATTGTCTTGGTATTAGTCCGGTTTGGCCTTTCCTAAACAGTACTTTCCATCTCCCACTCGGCCCCCTCTAACGTCTCCATGCCGTTCACAGAGATGCTCCTCTTAGTCCAGATCCCACTGATTCGGCGAGGTTTCCTCTGAAGCTGTGGAGCGCCGCTGTCCGACGTCTCGTCCGTGTCAAAGGACTGGCTCTTCTTCGGCCTGGAGTCCAGCATGAGGAGCCGGCTGAGCCGGGAGTCCAGCGCTCCGTCCAGCAGCGGCACTCGGTCTCTGTAGCGTCTTGTCATGGTGCTGCCGCTGGAGACTCCTGGCTCCCGGCCCTGCGCCCCCCACAGCTCCAGCGAGGTGATTGTCCCGAGGAGATTATCCAGGTTTGAGCGGGGTTTAACAGGAGCCGACCTTAAAATGTTGGCGAGAGTGCTGTTGGGGCTGTAGGTGCCCCTGGCTGTGGAGCCTGAGGAGGAGGAGGAGGAGGAGGTGAGGCTGCTCTGGAGGGAGCCGCATTTGAACTCCACCCGCTCATCCGGAAGAGTGGCTTTGACCTGAGGCTCCGTCTGGTTCTGAGGCTGCGACATGACCAGCACACTGCTGGTGGTCTGAGTGTGCGAGTCGTAGAAGCTGGGAAGTTTTGCAGCCGGGAAGAGAGGATCTGCAGCTTTGTAGCGCATCATGAGGAAGACGATGAACACCAGCAGGGTGGTCACGATGACCCCCCCCACCACCAGGATCATGGTTCCTCCCAGCAGCTGGCTGCGTGCAGATCGGCACTGGGAATAGTCGACCTGGGTGAGAAAATGTGTGCAGCCCACCACGCTGGTGGCAGTGAGGGTGCTGGCAGCGTCGTCCCAGGCGGCCAGAACGCACACGTCATAGCGGGTTCCCGCCACCAGATTGTTCACGGTGAAAGAGGTCCTCGAGGGCGCAATCATTCTGGAAAAACACAAGAGAAACTCTCAACTTCAATCATCATGACTGTTCACACATTCAAATGGTGGTGCAAACAGAATCAATAAATACATATCTTTTATTTGCTTCTCTATTATGGAAGCGTTTGTAACTCAAAAATAAAAGTCAGTACTGGAAATGCTATTTCATTTTCAAAATGTACCTGCATCATTTGTCTCTTAAATGAAATTAAAAAGCAATTATCAAAACTGCTTTTTCATTTTCTTCTTCAACTCCGCTCATTCTGTAACTTAATTAAAATGATAAAGAAAATGGCATTTGACAATTCATTTTCAAAAAGTTCTTTAGTAATTGTGTACCAAAATTAAATCAGAAATATCCATCCATCCATCCATCTTCCTGACCGCTTCGTCCCTTCTGGGGTCACGGGGTGCCGGAGCCTATCCCGGCTACTGAAGGGCGAAGGCGGGGTACACCCTGGACAGGTCGCCAGTCTGTCGCAGGGCCTCAATCACACACACATCCACTCTCACATTCACACCTAGGGACAATTTAGAGTCACCAATTAACCTATGAAGCATGTTTTTGGACGGTGGGAGGAAGCCGGAGTCCCCGGTGAAAACCCACGCATGCACGGGGAGAACATGCAAACTCCACACAGAAAGGTCCCAGCCGGGAGTTGAACCGGGGCCTTCTCGCTGTGAGGCAAGAGCGCTAACCACCACGCCACCGTGCAGCCCAATCAGAAATATCAAATTTCAAAATGAAAATGGATTAACAGAAATGCTTTTTCCTTTTCAAAATGTACCTGCAATGTTTGTCTCTTAAATAAAATGAAAAAGCAATCAGAACGCTTTTTCATTTTCTTCTTCATCACTGCTCATTCTGTGACAAAATCAACGAGACAAAGCCAAATGACATTGCTTTTTCGTTGTCACATTCTGCTGCGTAATAAGTGTCTCAAAAATCTATAGGAGATCTGGAACGTCCAAAGGGTGCACGACGATGACGTCAGAGCTCCTCCTGCTCTGGTTAGGTTCGTGCTGTCGGGAAGCTACATGCCGTTCTTATTGATTTATATAGAGAAAATGGGCAAAAAAGGAAGCAAGAGGGGAAAAAACGAGCTCAAAGCTGAGATTTATCATTCCCAATGAACTTTTGTTTTTTAAAACATTAAAGACTGAGAAAAGCGGGATACTCTGTGGATAGTTTGACAGTCTGTTACTGCCGCCGCGTTCTCTGGCTGCAGCTCGATGCAGCGACGTGTCCAGCAGAGCTCACGATGAATATGCCGGCAGACAGACAGCTATGCTGGGGCTGGATCACACTTAAACCTCCAGAACTTTGGGATGTTTTGCATATTTTCGCGCAGCGAAAGAGGGACGGGCCACACACTCAAAGCTGAGATTTATCTTTTCATCTACAAATAACTGGCGTTGTTTAAACTACATTTAAAACGTCCCCCGGTGCGCTTGCTGTTCGGAACGTCGGGGGTCAGCAGCAGTCGGGACGCGGCGAGCCGGTACCACCAGACGTGGTACTGGTTACGAACCGGAGCCGGGTTAGGGTGCAGGAGCTCTCCAGGTCCTAGCGCCGGGCCGGTTCTAGCTAGCAGCTCGGAGGTTGGAGACCCGCCCGTGATCTAGTGAGAGCAGCCGGTGAGTTAGAGGGCGAGGACTTAGGGACGCCCAAAACGTCAAAAGGGATGAGGGGGGGATCCCGAACGTTAACGAGATGGGCCGAAACTTCCAAAATAAAGCGCTGCCTGTTCTCAGTTTGAGTTTTAATCGTCATTGTTTTCTCTAGCTTAACTATAACTCTAGGTGAACAGTGGTGTTATGCTACAGTGTTTTCAAAAATAACAACAATAATTCTACATCGCTCAAATATGCTAATACTTGCTAAAAGCTAAATTAGCAAAAGGAACTAAACATTGCTTACTGATGCAAACATTCACGCTAAATGCAAACTTTGCTGAGCAAACAACTATTGAAAAAAAATAATTAATAGTAGAAATGGTGTACTTTTTCAGCCTGCTTCAAAATGCTTTACAGTCATTGTTACTCGTTCATACATAGCAGAGCTGCCATCTACAGTGTTAGCGGGACCATACTGAGCAATGAGGGATCCAAGGTAAAGTGCTCAAAGGTACAGTGATAAACCTGCGATCAGACAACCACTCTACCACAGCAACAAACACGGCCATCAGGAAATTACATTTATTAATAATTAACAGAAATACTGATTACAAAGTACACTCACGGGTCACTTTATTGGGCACACCAGTCCAACTGTTCAATACAAGTTTCTAATCAGTTAATCACATGGCGTCTAATCCATGAATTTAGTCTGAATATTTCAGAAACTGCTGATCTACAGGGATTTTTACCCACAACCATCTCTGGGGTTTACAGAGAATGGTCAGAAAAAGAGAAAATATCCAGAGAGCAGCAGTTCTGTGGGTGTAAATGCTTTGTTGATGTCAGAGGTCAGAGGAGAAAGACCAGACTGGAATTTGGTGTCAGTAACATGAAAGCATGAAAGCATCCTGTCTTGTATTAACGGTTCAGGTTGGTGGTTGTAGTATAATGGTCTAGGGGATCTTTTGGCACACTTTGACCCCTCAGTACCAACTGATCGTGGTTCCAACCCCACAGTCTACCTGAGTATTGTTGCTGACCATGTCCATCCCTTTATGACCACAGAGTACCATCTCCTGATGCTACTTGTCCGTGGTCCCCAACCTTTTTGTGGCTGCAGACTGGCCAACCCAGGAGGATTTTACCACGGCCCGGGGGAGGGGGTCAAGTCAAGAGTGGTTAAAAACATATCCCTTCCATTTGCAAAGAAAGGTTCCACATGCAACTTTTCTCATGTTACACGCCGCCAGACAGCTTTTAGCCTTCAAGCTAATCGAGAGAATCCGGTCAATTTTTAAAATAAAAGATTTCCGTCTCATAAAAAAAGGTAATAATTTATTAGTTCTTCCACGGCCCGGTGGCAAGGGATCCATGGACTGGCACCGCTCCGCGGCCCAGTGGTTGAGGACCCCTGCTCCATGTCATAAAGCTGGAATCATCTCAGACTGGTTTCTAGAACATGACGATGACTTCATTGGACTCTAATGACCTCCACAGTCAGCAGAACCCAATAGAACCTTTGGGATGGGGTGGAATCATCATGAATGTTCAGCTGACAAATCTACAGCAACTGTGTGATGCTATCAAGTCAATATGGATCAAACCCTCTGAGGAATGTTTCCAGAACCTTGTTGAATCTATGACACCAAGGATTAAGACAGTTCTCAAGGTTAAAATGGGTCCAATCTGGTACTAGCAAGATGGATCTAATAAAGTGGCCAGTGAGTGTAGAGTACTTAACAAAATCGTAACAGCTCATTGACACAGAGCATCATATCTTTTGGATTATAATTTGCACTGTAGCATAAAACGCATTAAGGGAAACAAAACGACAGCACTACCCAGAAATCCTAGAGTGATTAGTCAGAGGTGCTAATAGGACGTGGCTTCTTATCAGGAATACTTTTTTTGTTGTTGTTTTGTTCTCTGAGAGAAAAAACACGATCTAACCCAGAACCTTTGTAGAGACACATTCTTATGTACTCTTTCATTCTGAAACAGCAGGATCCAGAAGACAAGTGGAATGCATCAAAGGAAACCCTGACCTTCCTTCACTCTGATGACCTTGCAGATGTATTCTCAACTCACCTGTAGGTGGCAACCTCGTCCTCTGAGCAGTTGTACTGCAGTTGGTACATCTTTACCTTGGGGGCTGCTTTGCCGACTGTCCATTGGACCAGTGCAGACGCTGTTGTTACGTCTGAGACAGACAGTGTTCTCTCTGGCTGGTTTTGAGGAGTCCCTTTCATCTTTGTAGTTCCTGTGATGTCAGACAGCTTGGAGTTTGGCTGGACTAGTGGCCCTGTGTCATTGCTCAGAAATGGGATCTGCCTAATGGACACCTCCACTGAGGCTGTGGTTTCTCCAGCCACATTAGCAGCAATGCAGGTAAAAACGCCATGATCCTTGGAGGAGGTGATGGTGATACTCATTGTTCCATTTCTATACACTTTGGTTCTGGAGGAGTTTCCAAGCAGCAGATCATCAGGTGAGATCCAGTGGATAGCAGGAGAGGGGTCTCCTGTGGCTTCACACCTCAAAGTTGCTGTCTGGCCCTCCAGAACAACCACCTTGTGAGTGTGCTGGAGAAAAAGTGGTGGCTGACATAAGAACTCCTCCTCTTTCACATCCCAAAAGTGACGACCCTTCAATGGAGGCGGGGAGGCGCAGGTCTCCAGGTCGTTCTCCCTCTCGAGCCTTCGTAGCCAAAGCATCTCACAGTTACAGTGCAGAGGGTTCCCCCCCAGGCTCAAGGACAGCTGGGCAGAGTCCAGCGCACTCAGGGTCGGTAAGTCCTGCGCCCGAGCAAAGATGGGATCTGGGGGAAGCTTTTGCAAACGGTTTGAAGCGAGGTCCACTCTCTCCAGCATTTCCAAGTAAGCAAAGGTTCCTTCTGGAATGAATTCTAGTAGATTGTGGTCGACACTAAGTTGGTGCAGGTTGACCATCTGTCTGACCGAGTTCCAGGGAAGGGAGACCAGATTGTTGAAGGAAAGATCCAAGTCCTCCAAAGCCCCCATCGGGTCTTCAAAAGCCTTATCGTGGATCCGACCCAGCTGGTTGTTGTTCAGGACAAGATGCTGTAGGTTCACCAACCCTCGGAAGTCATCAGAACCTATCTTTGTTAGGCGGTTGTTGTCAAGATGGAGTGAGCGCAAAGTTTCCAGGTCACTAAAGGCAAAGGGCTGGATGTAGCTGATGGTGTTCCGGGAGAGAGTCAGGTCCACCAGGTCGCTCATATTTGCAAAGTCCTTCTGTGTGATGTGAAGGATGAAGTTGCCTCCCAGCCTGAGCTCCACCGTGCTCCGATCAATGTCCGGAGGAACGAACAGAAGGCCTTTGGAAGGACACAGAGTTCCCAGGGATTCCGAAAGGTTCTGGCAGACACAGTACTTGGGACATGCATGGACAATCATCACTGTGGCTACCACGACGAGCAGGCAGCAGACGATGTGGTCCATGGTGGAGACACGCGCATTAATCTGCAGGAGACAAAAGGGACAAAAGACGAGTCAAAGATCATTTCCTTCCACTAGGGGTGGACCACTTGCCACGGTTCAGCAAATGTACCACGGATTAGACACCGCCCTCTTCCCCTCCTCCCACCGCCGCCACTGCGTACCTCGAGTGTGCATTATTAAAATCAATTGTCTATCCACACCAAATCCAATCTGCGTCAAATTTATGAACTGTGCACAGTTTTTGTTCTAACATGTGTCATAGTTTCTTCTTGACGGTTATCCAAAAGTCTGTTAACCTGAAAGGGTAGCCAAACCCTAAATCTTTTGTCTGTTGACCTCTATAAATGGACTTTAAAAGTGTTATCCGTTCATCATTGCCAAATTTTTGACAAGTGAAATAAACTTGTTTAGTTCTCGAAAATATAGTCAAAAACCACCTGTGTGCTCCCTCTACAGGTTGAATCAAGATATTACATTTGAATTTTGGGATTGGTCAAAACATTTAAGTCCCACGACATTTCAGAAGTCTCACATCATGATCTGCAGATCCAGTAATGATAACAGTCCTGTTCCCCAAACCCCACCCCTTTAACTAGATTTTCAAATTTCCGCTGTGGGCGGAGTCAGCCCCAAACTTCCCTATTTGGTTACCCTTGAAGCTCACAGTGTGTGGGGAGAGCTTCCGTCAAAAACTTTTCTTGAACTTTTCATGGAGAATGTGGATACTGAGAGATCAGGTTTGTTTATTCTGAAAAGCTGAATAAAAGCATCGATACACGTCTCCATGTCTGGGTTCAGAGCAGCCGCTGTTCCACGACCGCCGCTCCTGCAACAGACGTCACGTTAGGGGATGGCTGTATGGCAAGCCAAAAGGATAAAAAATCGCTTGGAAAAGCGGGCATGGCAGCGCCTCACCTGCACATGTACCACAGACAATAATAATTATTTGAAATATTTAAATGTCCCCTCAGTAATTTTCAATACTGTAATTAATACAAAAAATAATGAAAGTTAGATTTTAACTTTTTCATTTAAGATTTCATTTAGACATTAGTGGGTGGGGGGTGGGGCCAAGGAAAAATGGCATATTCATCATTCTTTTCACTCAGTTTTTGCAGATTTGGTCTCAAGACATGTAAATGTTACCAGAAAATACATGTTTTTACATTTTTATTCATGTTTAAAGTTCAAAGATGTGTGAGTGTATATTTATGTTTTGAAGTATTTTATATATATATATATATATATATATATATACATATATAGGGCCTCATTGGTTAATTGGTGACTCTAAATTGCCCCTAGGTGTGAATGTGAGAGTGAATGTGTGTGTGATTGAGGCCCTGTGACGGACTGGCGACCTGTCCAGGGTGTACCCCGCCTTCGCCCATCAGTAGCTGGGATAGGCTCCGGCACCCCCACGATCCCGAATGGGAAAAAGCGGACAAGAAGATGAATGAATAAATGAAAGTACTTCATATATGTTTTCTCAAGTATATGTTTTAAAGCTTTTCAAAAAATAATTTTTAGACTTTTATCTTGTTTTTTTTTACATTTTACTGATACGAAAAATGATCCGAACCGTGAGTTTTGTGCTCCGTTACACCTCAAACTTCCACCCATACTAGATGATTGGTCACAATAGACAAGACTAGATGAGACTTTAATGAAGTTTTCAATTCATATAAGCTAATTTGCCTTTCTTCCAATTCAGGTATAACATCCACAGACTATTTTAGCATTTAACTAAAAGTATTTTCAAGCCTAACGCAATTGTGTTCCATCAAAAATCAAAGCATTGTACTGCTATTTGAATCATTTCTTAAGGGTTCCTCATGATTCCCAGAAGTGACACACTTACAGCTGTGCTTTGTAGCCTTATTGTTTGTAAAGTCTCTTTTAGAATGAGGCCTCAGAGCCTTTTTAAAGAGTGCAACACACTTCAGAAATGTAGAAGCATGGCAAAAATGTTTTTATGCACTTTCTACTGTGAATATGAGAAAAAAGAAGAACTTCTTTGAAATCTTTGTCACTGCTATAAAACTATACAGGAAACACATGAATCAGTGACATTACAGCCACAGAATTCCTGAGATTCTGGTGCAGAAACGTCTACATGGGAGACTCCCTTCACCTGCCAGAGGTTTAGGGACTTTTTGACTGAATGCCCGCAATCTGTTCAACTCAAACTCTCTCCATTGTTTCCTCATGATATGCAGTGGTTCACACATCACTGGACTCCGACCCATCTCTCATACATCATCATCACTGCCGTGGTCATGGAGGATCAGTCTGAATACAGGAACCACTCCACACCACAGATCCCTTTGGCTCTATACTTCCTGAGGGAAGAAGGAACGCTGAAGAAGGATGTTCTATGGAGCCACCACAGGGATCCTCCGGATGTACTGGATCATTAGAGCACGAGTTCAGCAGAGGACAGCAGAGCGTTGCAGCGGCTGATTAACAGCCCAAAGGACCTCCGGTTGCTCTCTGCCAAGAGGACATGGTCAGCTCTCTCTGCCTCTGCAGTGCAACACATCGTCAAGGGCTGCTCTCATACAGTAACCGCCTACAGGAGCTGTTCTTCCCTGGTCAGCGAGACGGGTCATCCAGAACCCAGGAGAGTGAGTTCTGTTTCACTAACATTGATATGTGAAAGAGACTTCAGGGCAGAACTGCAGAGAAGATGTCTACACAATTATTCCTGTAAGTATGGAACTACAATGGGGCCAATATTATTGAAATCCAAAGAAAACAAATAGAAAAAAAATATTGGTGTTTGGACACAAAAAAAGTTAAATGTACAAAACTTTTTGCTATTCTAATTTAAACTAAATTATTTTCACCTTCAAATGTTCAGTTTTTTTAGGTTTCAAAACTCAACAATTCAATTTCAATACTTTTTTCAGCTTCAAATTTTTTCTTCACTTTCAACTCTTTTTTCTTTTTCTTTTCAAATTGGAAAATTTCAGTTTCAAAACCTTTGGCCTCAATTTGGTGCATTGGGGCGGAGGTAACTTCAGTTCTGGTGGATTCACTGACTCTGAGAGCTGTGATTACTGTCAGAAAACAGCTGTATTATCTGTACTATCACAGTCGGAAGTTGTCCCAAGATGGGCGTAAAAAGCTGAGTTTTATCTTGTACAAAACACCCTTCTAGCCCGTTCAGAGAGCCATCTTATCGTGTTACAAGCAGACATCAAAAACTTCCTTAGAAAACATTGAAAACGTCCTTTTTAATGTACTTAGAACATCAAGTTAGAAGATTTGAAATTGAAATTTTAGAAATTTTAGATTTGAAAACACAAAAAAGAGTTGAAACTGAAAAAAAATTTTTACATTGAAATTTCGATTTTGTAAACTTTAAAAAGGAACATTTGAAGCTGAAAATAAGTAAGCTTATTTTAGAATAGCAAAAATTTTACACATTTAAAAATATTTTTGGTCAACACTAATATTTTTTTTAATGTATTTTATTTGGGTTTCAAATAATGTTGGCCCCCAATTTAGCTCCATACATCAAGGCATCGAAAGTGTCCTTAGAAAAAAACATTGAAAACATCCTTTTTAACGTCCTTAAAACGTCATGTTAGCCCCGCCCCAATGCGGCATGACGGGGCAAAAGGTTTTGAAACTGAAATTTTCAGATTAAAAAACAAAAAAAATAAAATGATTTGAAACAAAAAATTAATTTTCAAATTTAATTTTTGAACGCTAAAAAAATTAACATTTGAAGCTGAAAATAGTTCCTTTTATTTTAGAATAGGAAAAAGTTTCAGACATTTAAAACAAATCTTTTTTTGGCCAAACATCAATTTTTTTTTTTTAATTTGTTCTATTTGGATTTCAAATAATATTGGCCCCAATTTAGCTCCACATATTAGGAGTCACATTCCTGATGGAAACTAAATGGGTGAAAGGATTGTTGGTCTTCTATTGTTTATTAAATGTTAGAAACTAACATTCTTGGTAGAGAAAAAACCCTCCGTATTTTAGATGTGAACAGTCTGTGTTCTCGTGTTTCACTTGATTTCAGACGACAGAACATCTCTGCAGTTCTGGATCCACCTGTGAAAGACGCTCCTGCCTGCAGTCATTTTTATATTCCACATGAATGCATTCTGCTGCTCTTTCAAGCCAGATTTTCGTTCTCACAGTACAACATGCAATATTAACTGCTGCCACAAATGTGCGCTGAGGTCTGGTAAATCTGTGTGGCATGGTCCCTTTGTGGGAAGCTCTTTCCCCAACACTTCACAAAGCGGACTCTCCGCTCTGCTCTCGTCTCCTCACATTTTCAAGACGCCTTTACGTGTTTGTTTATTCATGTCTCATTCCCATGGATTTTATGGGCCAATGTGGGCGAGTTACAGGAGCGAGAAAGTGTGTGCATTCAGAGAAAAGCAGGTTGGTATGTGGAAAACGGTCTACACGTGCGCCATATAGCGTCTTTAAAGTCCCAACCTGATCATCTTTGATCTATTTTGAAAAGCATTCCCAGTGGTCTTTTAATTATGATTATTCCATTTTTAGCCAAGATTAAAGTCATCAGAAAACTTCCACAAGAACATGTTAAAAACACAAAAACACAACTTTCACTGGAGTGGGACTTTCAAGAGGAACTTACAGTTTAGGAAAGGAAAAATCAAAAAGTTGCATGTTTTTTTTTTTTTTTTATCAATAAATGAATCCAAATTAAAAAAAATATGTCAAATTTGTCAAACAGATTCCAGCACTTTAATGCTAAAACTTTGTGCAAAACTGGAAATTGTGTTTTTAAACTGTTAAGTGTGTTATTTTTGTAAGTTCTTATAAAACTATTTGGACAAAAAACTACTGGATTCTAGCTTGGAGGAATTCTGGTTGTAACAGCATTGATGAGTCATGATTGAAGCATTCCAGTGTTTCCCATTTCCAGCGTCTGTTACAGCAAATGAACAGATTCTGCAGAACGGATGAAAACAAGATTTTACTTTTTCCAAAATGTGACGGGCTCGGACTGAGAGCATCGATCCATGCTTTTACAATGGGATCGGACTTTAGGTTTAGCACTAAAAATGCATGAGATCTTCCTGAAATATGTTCCTTTGGGCTTCAAATCTTAATGTACTTTCCTGAGTAAACGCAGCCGTAACAGACAAAACATGTTTCCTTTGAAAGGGGCAGTACAATGTGGCTTTCAGCTTCCCTAGTCCTGAAATGAGTTCACATTTTTGTGTGTGAGTTCATATTTTTGCATTTCAAAGACCTAAATGAGTAAAGCAATAATAAAACACTCTCACAGGGGGACAAGTTCAACAGCTTCTGAGCCCTGATATGAAGAAAGGAAATTAAAAAAAAAGTCAACAATTAACTGGAAGGAAAAGTGAAGAGTTGGAGACTCAAGACAACAACAATAATTTTCCAGAAAAACCACAAAGAAGGTAAAACATTCTAAACACTGAACTCTCTGACTTTATTTAACCAAAGCAAAGCAACTACTAAGAGGACACCAGAGATGTGAGATGTTTCCATCAGTTCAAATGTTTATCTAACATGTGTGTTGACTGCATGTTGCAACAGAGCTCACAAGCTCACTTCTGCTTAGCTTGCTAGCATGCTATACTGTCCACCGGGGTCTAGCTAGCGTAGCGAGCTAACCCACTGAGAGTCCACCTATGTCCAATTTCAACACTAATGATAGTAAAAATGTGCTTTATTGATGCTCCTGACATTTAGCCAAACAGAAAAACAGCTGTTAATACTTTGGAGCTATGACATCCATCACATGCATTTTGGACCAGACACACACAAAAAGGAACTGGAGTCAAACTGTTTTCTAGAACTCTGTAGCCATTTTAAATTTTGTGCCTTTAGGAGATTTTTGAGGACTATGTTTTCTTTTCTAGAATCATTTTACCCTCGAATTTTGACTTTTACCACAAATAGAATAAATATGTTAAATATTATTTGCTACACAACATATCTTTCACAATAATATATAACTGAGTTGAGTTCTTTCATCTCAGGGCATTTATGACTCACCTGCAAACACTTGAGTTTTGGTTTCCAGGAAACTGCTTTAGAAAGAAGTTCAATGCCATCCCTGTAGAAAAAAAAAACAAAGGAAAAATGAAAATAACAATCAGGAAATTGTTCCTTTAGTAAAACAGTGAACTGCAATTCAGTATTGAATGTGGGGGTAAAAACCTGCTTTTACACCAACATGGAACATTCACATTTCATCACTCTGTAACTCTTACCCTTTTTGAATGTTCTCACTTTCTGAACACATTCATGGCTAAACTAACAACGAATAAACAAATATGCCTGAAGACAAAAAAACAAAAAAGGCAATGTAAAAGAAAGGTTTTTGCTATGTTTTATGCTAACTAAAACAATTGGAAAGGCCAAGTATTTACTGAAATGTGCTTGCTAAAACATTTCATCCTAAAGCTCTTTAAATTCGATGTGATTAATTGTCCACAAACCGGAAAAAAGCAAAACGATGCTGAACATACAAAAGATCTAACTTTGAACAGCAGCGGAGAAACGAATGAAAAATAAAACCATGCAGCACGCTGAAACTCCTGTTAGCTGTTAAATATTTAGTTGTAGAGTACTGAAAAATGTCATTGTTTTAGTTTAAAATGATAAAATACATCCTATAAACACTCATTTAGTTATGAATGCTTAGATTAAAAAAAAAACAAATTGGGGTAAATACTAAACGTTGAAGGTTATAAAATTATACTCTCTTCTGAATTATTGAAGAAAATGGTACATATTTTAATTGTATAAATATACATATATATATATGACTGTAGGATACAGATTGTATGTGTACATATATTTTATATATTATAATACACATAATAAATAATATATACATCATATATAATATATATTAAAAACTGTACTATACACACACACATATATATATATATATATATATATATATATATATATATATATATATATATATATTTATATATATTCATTCATTCATTTTCCTGACCGCTTCGTCCCTTTCGGGGTCGCGGGGGCGCCGGAGCCTAACCCGGCTACTGATATATATATATATATATACCTTGCAAAATTAAATTTCTAATAAATCAAAGTTGCTTAATAATAACCTTCAGTATTTTGAGGAGGGGTTATTAGCTGATTATTGTTAGATAGATCAAGAAAAATCTGAATTGATCCTTTTTAACTCTGAGCTTATTAAAGACAATTGAAACACTGAATGAACTTAAATGAATATAAAAATGAAACCATTCTGGACCGTACCATAAATTCTAACTCACATGCTAAAAAGACACTGAAACAATGGAAATATAAAATATTAAAACATTTATGGCTGTTAATATCTAGATAATGGTAATATAAAAAACAGATAAAGGAAAGGAAAAAAATCAAACAATATCACTGCAACAAATGACTGAAAATTGAGTTATAGTGAAGGTGTAAACACAATTCCAATAAAGTTTTGAAATCCTGAATCAAACTTTAGATTCTTAATTAGCCAAGAATAAAACCTCCCAATAACAAGCAGATGCTGAAAAACTTAAAAAGAATCTTTAAATAAAAAAACAAACAATTATTGCCATATGTTAAACTGGAAATTAAATTTGAGCCACACCTAAAAATACTCTGAAAAATGTTAAATAATCTACCAAAAACAACTAAATAACGTCCTAAAATAGCCACATTTTATATTCAAGATAAAGATCTCTGAAAAATACTAAAGACCCAAAAATAATGTTTCTGTTTGACAGATCTAATTACGAAAAAGAAAAGTAAAAAGATGAAGAAAGCCATTCATGGTGACTGTTTATAAGGTGGGTCTTTTTTATAGAATAACTTGCATAAAATCACTAAGAATATCAACATATCCATAGGGAATCACATCGGAAATATTCTAAACAAGCTGAATATTTTGCAGCTTTGGTGTATTTTGGTACAAACGATCCATTTCTGCTTCACCGTCAAATAACAAACCTAATCAGTCTTTGCAGCAGCCAGAGCAAACCTTCAAACGGTCAGCCACTGATAAAAGGGTGGATGAGTAATTAGATGATCCTTTAGAGTCTATATGGTGAGCAAAGTGTGTCAGGATGATTCATGAACATGCAGGTAAGAGCTGCTGATGACTCAAAGACTGATGTCTGTTCTGAGAGACGTCTGATCATTGAGAGCAGCATCAACGCCAGCTCGCCGGCCGGCTCCTAATGCACGATTTACAACAAGTTCTGTGTCGATTCCCATAGATCTCAAGATGAGGCTTAGGCTGGGTTATGTTAGAGCACCACGACACGTGGCTTTATTTATAGACGGCAGATCCGCTGAGAGGCCTTAGGGAAGGTATTACTCGAGAGGCCAACCTGCCCATCATGAAGCTTAGAGCATTTAGCAACAACAATAACCAACCCCCCCATGAGAAACATCGATTTGGAGGAGATGAACTGATTTACAGTCAGCAAAGTGTTTTTGTAACCAGAATTCAAAACACTCTTTTAAAGAATGCAACACTTCTTACTAAATTAACGATAAGCATGAACAACTAGCATTCCAGATAATGATATTGGGGTCCTAAACACAGATTATTAGAAAGTATGTTTTATAAAATGCTATAGCAGATGATTCTTTTTCAACAAATCTTCACGTTTTGACAGCAGATCCATCCCTGTGAGTGAGAGGATCGGGACGTACAGTAGAAGAAAGGAGTCCCATAAGCTAATGTAAAACCCGTCTCTGTGAATAGCAGCGTCACAGCAGGGCTGCCGTCTGCTGCTCTTTACTGTGCTTCTCCTATTTACAGAGACCACGAGATTATGGGTTTGAATCCTCAGTCAGGTCACACACTGAAAGTGGGACACAATGCCTTCCTGCTTGACAATCAGCTCCATGACTGAGGGAAACTTTTAACAGCTTACCTTTTAAAAACTCACTATAACAAGAAATGTTTTTTTTTCCACTTACAAATCTGTCTGATCAGATGTTTATTACAGTTTATTAAACCTCAGTGTAGTTAGTCAGTTTATTTTCTTACTATTTAAAGTTATAGGATGATCTGGGTAAAAACTCCATTCTGATTGGCTGAAGGATGCCCATGAAAAACTGATAAAGGAGACCTAAAAAGGAAGTTTAATAGCCTGAAGGTTTGATTGAGGCCTGTGCAATAATAGCTGGTAACCAGAACAGCAGAAACTTGGAACATAGGTGGACATACATTATTCTACAGTTTATATAAAAAAAAAAAAATCAGGACAGCAGGAGAGATCTCTGTCCTTCAGATGTCTCCAGCATCTCTGTCACATTGGACCATCAATAGTTTGCTTCCTTTCTTTCCGTCTCACTTACAGAACTGACATACGGTGAATACTTGTTAATAAATGTTTTTATTATTAATTAATGAGAGTTTTTTGATAGCCATTCAATGATCAGAGTTAATGGTGGATATTTCTTGCAATAAAAGCAATATAAGAAATTATTTGTGGACTTTGTTTCTTTGGAACAAACTTTAGCTTCATCATCTGGACAAAACAAGCAGTAAGAGACAAACTTTCCCTCTGAAATGATGCTTTGATCACATGACGTTTAGCAGAGTTAGTAATGATGTAATGATTCTTCGTGAATCTGTAAAAAAATTCAATTCAAACTCGTCACCATGCTCATCATTGCAGAAAATTAAAAAAAAAAAAAAAATGGTTTGTCTCGGCCTGTGCTTAAATTTAGAAAAATGCAAAGCCAATGACATTTCTCCATGCAGGCTCGCTGTGAGTGTATGTAGCAGACTGTCTGCCTGTTCTTCATCTGTTTCCCTCCTGGGAAATTGTCGCAGCTCTTTCAGATTTAAACGTTTGACATACGCCCGTCCCTCCAGGATTTCGCGATGTTGCGATTGCAACTATTAACACAAATTCAAGCAAACCCCGCAATTTGTTGCTCACTCTGCAACTTTACATTTTCACTACAACTTTACTGCAACTTTGATCAATCTACTGTGACAACAGTCATATGACGACGCAGCTTCACGACTGTTTCTCTTTTTTATGAACTCTTTTTTCATCTGTTTTTTCTCTGAAAGCTGCGCACAGCAGCAGGGAGGGTTGCGCTGAGCGGGTGCAGTCTGTCATGTGGAGCACAACATGAACAGAGCATGAAAGGATTTGTGATCATTTCAGTGTTATGTATAATTGTTTATTTGTATTGAATCCTTTCTGTTAGTAGGAAAACAGTTTGATATAAGGGGCAAAAAGAAAACATACTTGGCCTTAAAATACCTTTAATTCATTGTTTTGAGAAAAAAAATCGAAATTGTGACTTTAAAACTGTGAGTGGAATCGAAGCGTGGCTTGACTAAATCATTATATCCCTATAGTAAACCCTCATTTAGCAGCTGAGAATGGTGAAGGCTAGAAAGCCATTACCACGACAATGTTTCAAACCATGGATCAAACTGCCAATTTCTTATAGAAAAGCTTTAAGCATAAAAAAAAAAAAAAATAAGATTAAAGTGACAGATTTTATTTTTCTTTCATAAGTGACCATGATATAAGCAGGATAATGCCCTTCGAGATGTGCATTGTCAGGAAATTATCAGGATAATTATCAGAAATGAAAATGATCAGAATGATGTGGAAGCAGCGTTGGACAAGACAATATGACTCTTTTTTATTTAGGGCTAGGTATCGATTTTAATTTCCAGAAATGATTTAAATTCAATTCACAAGAGCCTTAATCTATTTAATTCTAATTTTTTTCCGATTCTTTTATTCAATTCAACATTGAGTTTACACATTTATATACATTTGTTTAGAAATACATAAATCTATTATGTGTTTTGAAAATATTTATATTAATCTGATCCACCCCGCGACCCCGAAAGGGAAGAAGCGGCCAAGGAGATGAATGAATGAATGAATGAATGAATAATCTGATCCAGTTCACATACTGTAAATGTATCAGTGAAATAATGAGATTGTTAATATCATCCAGTGTTACATGGATTCTCTAAAGGAGAAGTTCTAACTAAAATGTTCAGATCATTCACATTGTAAACATTGTTCTGCTTCTCCTGGAGGACGTTTCAGTTTGGACACTAGGTGGAGATCATGCTATAGCATTACACCTTATTCCAGAAGAAGAAGACAGTATGAGAAAAAAACTGTGTTTTAGACCATAAATGGTTACTTTAAAAAATATTTTCTTAAAAGAGTTTAGAAAATTCATGTCTGTGAGTTTATAAAGATGTTCATTTATTCAGTAATGTATGTTTAGGTCGACCGAGTGTTAGCATTAGCCGTCCTATGGGAAATTCCATGAAACGTTAGCATCAAGCTAGAGTAATGGCCTGGGAGTACTACAGGCTCTGATTAATCTCTTCTAACCATGCAGAGACCTGCATGAACAAGAGAGAAAAATAAACATCTATTTTTCAGATATCCATCCATTGTTCTAAAGACACTGTGACTCACTCTACTGTGAGGCTAGTGGGTGTGGTTTGGTCATGTGACCTGGGAGCTGTATTCAACTGTAAATGTGTTCATGTCCGTGCATGAGATCAAGTCTATTCAGAGCTCTGAAGAACACCTTTACAGTTCCTTTAATAATGACATATGAATAGAAAGATGTTGGGAAGACACGTCTGATTGATTCAAAACATCACGGTAACAAAAAGTAACATTTATAAAAGCTTCACGTCTGGATGTTTTATGAACGTTGTCATATTTTTCAACATCTTTCTCATTGAGTCAATCCTTTGATGTCATTCTCAGCCAAAATGGCGTTGACCACGAAGCTAATAATCTGTCCTCCAATCTGATTAATATAAACCAATGTGTCCAATGTGAGCTGTTTCTGTTTTTAATAAAAGAATCAAAACTAAAAGATTACACCCCACCGTTCACTAACAGCTGAACTCGCTCAACACTCAAATCTGCGATAATCAGAGGATTTTTGCGTAAGTCTTAACGTTGACACGGCTGCAGCGTCCTGGTTAAACTGCCCGTCCCCCGGTGCAAAAGCAAGGTAAAACAAATCATAGCTCTGACAAAATTAAGCCATGATTACGGAGGGATTAGTAGTTTCACTGTGCCGCCCAGCCTGAGAATCAGTGATGCACTATGGCGAGAATTAATATCCCCTTCCCCCCCGTCCCACAGAGAGAACAGGAAGCACCTCCAACGGGAACGTGAGTGAAATCTGTGAGGATTAAAGTCTCCGTTTGCGCTCTACTTCACCTGAATGCGCACTGCTTGACTGAACATGCAAATCTTTGCAGGACAGTAAACATCTCCCAGACTTCTCATTAGTGAATTTGTATGTATTATTCAACATCTGGACAGAAAAACCGGAGTGAAACATGCGGTGAGATGCTCGTCCTGCAGAAGTACAACCGAGCAATAAGAAGTGACAAACTGTCAAATGCAGTATGTAGTAAATGTGGTCCATTTGAAAGAGGGAAATTACTATAAATATGTAAAGTGAAGGCAGTTGGAGGAACAACCTTCAGTTGTAGTCATAAAAATGAAATTTAGGCCATCTACTCAGAGAGACCAGAGAACAAACAGAGAACCTGAGGCCTGTGTGCTTCGGAGGAGCTAAAACAAAAAGTGCTGCCAAACAAAAGTAGGTTAAAAAGACTGCACTAAGCCTACTAGAGGAGGACAGACACATACTGGCTCTGCTGAAACACAAGGCGCTTCATAAGAAGTCTGAGATATGAGAGTGTCTGTAAAGGCTGATTGCAAATTTGTCTCAATAAGTCATTTATTCATATAATCCCTTGACCTGTAGTAATTAAACCTCAGCAGTACTGCCTTACACTAATAAAAAAACTGTAATGTGACTGTGGAGCATTACTGTTAATCCCAACACTGGCAGTCAATGCAGGCTAAAACCAGCTGTCGGTGCATAAATATGATACATATAAAGTAAATGTGCATTGGTCACATGTGCATTCTTATTTGGGTTAAAACTCTTACCACTCATTTCAGCTTTTGCTTTGCTCATGACACACCTGAACGGTTCACATCATCAAACTGCTAAACGGGTGACCGTGACTGGAAGAACACTGCTAATCTAAAGGTACGATCCGGTGATAGGAAGGTAACATTTGCTGTTGATCTATTTTCAAAGCATCATTGTAATCATCATAATGCCGTTTTTAGACTAAACCAAACAACCTGTGTCCTTAGAAATTTTCCTCTGAGATGTGGGTGGGCCAGCTTATTGCCCATCAAACCCTAATATTACCAGTGCAACAAAAACGGTGAGCGATATCGGAGCCATCCAGCTGTACAGTTCTGATCCAGACTCCAGCTCAGAACAGGAAAACAAAGACGTCTGTAGCCGCGTTTCCATCAACTCTGAAATTTTGCAAACTGGAATTTCCATAATAAATTCTCTTAATGGAAACATCACAATTTCTAAAAAAAACTTGCATTTTTCGAAAAATAGTTTTTGCTCTTAGATTAGGTGGTTTTTGGGCCGTATCGAAATAGACATTTTCCACAAAACTGCAATGGAAACACTTTTTTTTTTAAATAACTGTGCTTCCTGTAATGAACTCTCTGTCCTGAGCGCTGCACAGCGGCGCCATGAGAGGTCAGCTGTGTGTCATAGGGTATCGTTGGATCCACAGTTCCTCCATAAAATCATCAACCAAGATTTCCTCATTGCTTCATCTGTAGCCACACTTTTGCGACTTGGAATCTGAATTAGATGCGAAATTCTCCTTTGAGGATGAGCGCGAGTGCCGTTACAGAAACTTGAATGGACCTTGTCGTGTTTTCAAACAGAAAAAGCGTCCGGCTGCTTACTTGTTAGGATGGATATTCGTTTAAATGACTGCTGAACAGGTTTCTCACTACATCTGAGACTGTCAATGGAAAAGCTGCGGAGCATGCAGGCGGACTTGTTCTCATCCAGCGCCATGTTTTTAATGACTTATCGAGTGAGTTGGCTTGTGCTTTATCACATAATTATAATTTAATGGAAACGGTGTCATGGCAAAACTGTGTTATTTCAAAATTCCTAGAATTTCAATAAAGTTTTGTGCAAATGTTCAATGGAAATGTAGCTTGTAAGTGGATGCATCAGAATGGAGCAGAGAGCTTGTGGCCCCGCCCAGTGTAATTTCTACATCACAAATACAATCTTATTAAGCAGTATTTTTTTCATCTGCTCCTGATTCATAAAAAAATGAATAAATAAATATTCAGATATGCAACTTTTAACTTGACTGTCTTTAAATGTCTTGTCATCTGAAAAGTGTCTACAAAAACTTGTTAAAACACCCCCCAAAAAAAGAAGTTTTCATCAGAGCTTAAAAATATGCAGAGCTACAGGAGACAAGTAAAGAACTACTAATAAATAATACAATTATAAATGATGTTCATAAATAATGTTAAATAATTCAAATTATTCGTGCAAAACAAGGCCAAAATTAGATCCACCTCTTAAAAAGAGTTAAAAACAGCTGAAAGCACATAGAAACATACTGAACCTAAAACATTATACTATATACATATATAAATGTCTATAAATGTGCTGAACATCATGGTTGTAGCAGACAGTGTAAGGCTTAAATCCAACTGGAAAAAATGCATTACCTACAATAATGCTAGTGTGAATGTTTTTTGCTGAAAGTAGTCTCTAAAGATGCTAAAGTTTTTTTTTTCTGAAAATTGTCACAAATCGCCCTTTAATTGATGAACGGATTTGCTGAAAATGCAAAAGCTATTTGCAAGATGTTAAATTTGCCAAAACACAGTAAATTACGACAAAGAACTTTGAGAAAGTGCTGAAAAATTTGTTGTCAAATTGCTGAAAGATCCCTGATACATGCCAATTTAGCAAAAATATTTAGTCTGTTGCTTAGATATGAGCTAAACTCCAAATTAGCAAAAAATAAATAAAAGATAAAAAAGCTAGCTTGTTGCTTGAATACTAGCTTAAAGGGTTAGTAATGGGCTGGGACAAATTTAAAATAAGTATCCAGATGTATTCCATATGTTCTAATGTATCAAAAATAACAAATAATTACCGTTGACAAACGCAGGTTTTTGTAAAATTTGACAAAATCAACGACAAATCACACTCGCATTTGGCCCTGCTTCAGAAACGGCTCGATTTGGGTCACGTGACGCGTTGACGTCACATGAGAGAGACAGCGCCAGCAGCAGAATGCAGGCTGACCCAGGGTGTCTGCAGATACATGTATGTGTGTGCTCTGCGGCAAAGTTGAATTCTATAAACATCGGTGTTATGGTACGACGGAGTATTAGGGCCACCAAAAAAAATAAAATTATGATTTTTAAAGTCGTAAATTTACGAGATTTACAATCGAAATGAGCCTATTGTGAATGAACACTGAGCAGAACCAGACCGACTAAACTGTGAAAAGCTTCTGATTTCAACAGGTAAACTGAATGTTTAAAACATTGCACATGTTTGGAAGTTTCTTTGTTTGATTTTCAGTTTATTAATCATTGATGGTGGCTTGCAGGATCTCTGCAGATCCGTTGATCAGAGGTGGGACCAAGTCATTGTTTTGCAAGTCCGAGTCAAGTCCCAAGTCTTTGTCCTCAAGTCCGAGTCAAGTCCCAAGTCAAAAGCACTCAAGTCCCAAGTCGAGTCACAAGTCAACACCAACAAGTCTCAAGTCGAGTCACAAGTCCTACTATTAATGTTTCAAGTCATTTCAAGTCATTTAATAAACAATGTAATATTAATTACACAGATCATGCGTGCTTTTATGAACTGTATTTTACAAGCATTTTAGCTAAATTACCACTGAGTTGATGCATCTCCACTTCAAAAATCCAAAATAATTTCTCTATAACAAAAACGCATTTCATTCATCTTCCTGACCGCTATGTCCCTTTCGGGGTCGCGGGGGTGCCGGAGCCCATCCCGGCCACTGAAGGGCGAAGGCGGGGTACACCCTGGACAGGTCGCCAGTCTGTCGCAGGGCCTCAATCACACACCCATTCACTCTCACAGTCACACCTAGGGGCAATTTAGAGTCACCAATTAACCTATGAAGCATGTTTTTGGACGGTGGGAGGAAGCCGGAGTCCCCGGTGAAAACCCACGCATGCACGGGGAGAACATGCAAACTCCACACAGAAAGGTCCCAGCCGGGATTTTTGAACCGGGGCCTTCTCGCTGTGAGGCGAGAGCGCTAACCACTGCGCCACCGTGCAGCCCAACAAAAACGCAGTTAACCACATTTGAAATGTGGTAAGATGGAGACAGCAGGGAACCAGGGTAGTCTGGATATTTAAGGGGTCATAC
>NC_050535.1:20532919-20535759 GCF_002922805.2 Oryzias melastigma | reverse complement strand
GTTTGCCAAATTTGGCCTCAAAAATGCCGTTTTATTTCAATATTTCTTGCTCAAAATACGCCAAAACATTTGGAAATGGTAAATATAACGGGAAATACAGTTAACACCGAAAATGACCCACAACCCCATTACTAACCCTTTAACTCCAAAATAGCCTAAAATTCCTCATTGAATTAAATTAGTAAAAAACGTTAGCATGCAGCTAAAATAGAAGGTAAACTATAAATTAGCTTATTAAAACCTCGGTAGATAACAAATTAGCTAACAATGTTAGCCTGTTGCTTACAAACTAGCTAAACTCCACAATAGCCTAAAATTCCCCAGTAAACTAAATTTGTCAAAAACGTTAGCCTAATGCTAAAATATTAGCTAAACTCAAAATTATCCAATAAAAACCTCAGTGGGTAACAAATTAGCAAAAAATGTTAGCATGTTGCTAAAATCAAAGCTAAACTTCAAATCTTTTGAAAATTGTTTTTATTATTGCGTTTGCTTTAGGGTGTTTTATTTATGTGTAAAGCACTTTGTGTTATTCTATATATGAAAAGTGCTATAGAAATAAAGTTGATTGATTGATTGATTGATTGATTGATTGATTGATTGATTGATTGATTGAAAACATTGTAGTTTATAACACAAAGAAAGGAAAACACATGTCAAAAGAATAATTTTGCGTCATGATGTCAATAATTGAATTTTAAAACTATATTCGCTAGAAAAGCCAAAATGAAAGCAGTGTGTTCAGGGTGTGAGACTGCAGGCCCCTCTGGACCTGCAGGTTCGGGTTCGGGCTAAGATCTGTGGTTCGGGGTCCACTCTTCATTTCTATGGTGTAAACTCTGAGTCAGCCTTCATTTTCAGGCTCTGCAGGGTCAGACCTGCAGCTGCACCTGCGCCTCTGCGCCGGGATGAGAGATGAGAGCTTCAGGGTGGAGGAAGGATCTGATCATCTGATCCATCTGACATCCTGCCGGATAACACCTCCATCTGCGCGCTGCATCCGCGGCAGTGCTCTGCAGCAGACCGGCTCCTTACCTCTAGTAAGCGGTGTTTTTTGGTGTCCGTCAGGGATTAAGCCGTTCTCAGTTCGGTATTAATTCCACCGCGGTTTTGACATTTCCATCATCCGGTTTGTCGTTTAATCTGCTGGCGAAAGGGAGCAGCGGCGCGCGGCTCCGCCAAACCCAAAACAGAGCCGTCGTCCTCCCGGACGTGTCGGTTCTGGTGAAAGGAACCGACATGGTCCAGTCCTGACAGCTGCTCGGTGCGCGCCGGGTCCGCTCAGACTGCGCCGGTGATGGAGCGGGCGACGGTTCGGCTCCGACTGCGGCGCCGGCGGAGCGTCGTATCTGTGAGTCTGAAAGGAGGACATGCTACGCAGTTTACGTAAGCTCTTCTAGAAAAAAAAAAAAAAAAAGAAAAGAAAAACGCTACAGCTCTAAAAGGATGAGCATTTGACCTATAGTGCCCTGCCAGATTATTTTAATTAGTCTCATAATTAAATGTTATAAATAATACACAATTTAAACCTTTTATTTATTCTACAACCATTATAATTTCTTGTTATTTTTTTTCCATCAAAAAATTTTAAAAATATTTTAAAGCATCAGATTATACTCAAGGAACACAAAAAGACAAAAAAAAAAAAAAGATTTTCATTAAAAAAGTGAACAATTTTATCCAGCTCTTTGGCGCCCTCTGCCGAGCAAACCTGTGTTACGTTCAGTTCTTTTACTTTCCTATAAAGACCCACCTCAGTCAACACGGTGCTTATGGTGTTTTTTTAACTTTTGTAGCCTTTTCCTGAAGATGGAGGACATATATTAAAAAAATAAAAGATTAAAACTGCGTTTCTGAGTAATTCTTTATTTAAATGGTTGTGAACCAGGAACAGAGGAAACATGTGGTTTGAAAAACCTACACTCTGCATGCCACAGGTTCCTTGCTCTGGTCCATTCTGATCATCCACAGCAGATAAATACATCCATGAACGTCTTTAAAACTATATTCGCTAGAGAAGCCAAAATAAAAGCAGTGTGTGCGGGGTGTGAGACTGCAGGCCCCTCTGGACCTACCCACCTCATCTGAGCTGGAATCTGGATCAAAACTGAACAACACTGCTCACCATTTTTGTTGCTCTATTAAAGATGGGTAAGGGGAGTGAGTGGCTGTAAGCTAACAGGAGTGTTAACAAAGAAATCTCAGTTATGGGTGATGGGAAAGGGGCATGGGGTTGCTCCACAGCCGTTTTGTCCACATAATTTCTAATGGCCACTTTGCAGAAAACATGTGATAGAAAAATACTTTAGGGTAAAAACAGAATAAACAAAATTAAAATAAACCTGTGAATGTTAAGAGATAAAAGTGGGACTTAAAATGAATCAACTCTGCTTGACATTACTGATTTTTTTGAAGCTGCATTTGACAACATCTGCCTTCTCTTGGGTGCCGGTATCCTGGGCCCGGCAGTCTCCTCCCCACGCCGGGAGTGGGATCCCTGAGATTTAAGATCTAGCATGGGATCAAACTACATCGAAGCCCTGGGGGTGTCCAGATCTCGGTGGAGCGGAGTCCGGTCCTTGCTCTCGAGAACTAGTCCTCTCCTTAACTCCATCAGTGGGTGTGCCTGGTCGGGCCTTGTTTACATCACTCCTTGGGGCCTCTGTTTCTCTTGGGTGCCCCTCTGCTCGGCCGGGTCTGGGCGGCCCCTGCCTCTGAAGCATTGGTTTGGGCTGCCCTTGGGGGGCCCTGCCTCGCAACCTGGGGTGGGGCGAGTGGATGGTCGGCGCCGCTGGGTGGTGGTGGGCTGCTCTTCTTGGGTTTGGGGGTTCTCCGGGGCT
>NC_050535.1:20528428-20532869 GCF_002922805.2 Oryzias melastigma | reverse complement strand
TGGGGTGGCAGTTCAAGGAGGGGATTGGCAATATATCTACATGTATTTCCAGTGTATTGAAATATACTTTTGTTTCATATGGGATGAAATGTTTATAGGTTGTGTCTTGATTTCATAAAGTTTATGTGGTTTTATGTTTACTTTAATATTTGATCATTTTCCAGCAGATTTCATGTTAGGGACTCCAACAAATCTACTCTGAAGAAAATGACGATATTTCACGCAGACATGGAGGTTTCCTTGAATTTCCAGTAACATTGAGGACTTCAAAATTATTTAGAATGTATTTGTGCTTAAAAACAGGACGTCTGGTCTACCTTAATAACAGAATTCAAACAGATTTGCCTCTGTTCTAGAGACTTTTTGTTCCAGTGATGCACATCTAGAAAAGTTCAGAAATGTTGCGAAAACTGTACAATCAGAGATAAACCTTCCTGTCATTCCAAATTCTTTTATCCTCAGACAGAAACACTACAGATCAAGCTGGGATTTGCATCCATCACAGCTTTGACATGTTTAGATATAGACAGCACATGTTCAGTGTTTCTATTTCAAGGAAAACTAGAAAAAATTGCATTTCCGGCGGAAATATGTTTGATGCAGTTTTGCAGAAGGTGGTTTCTTTAATTGCTTCATTGTATACCTTTTAGCAGAAGATGCTGAAGTTGACCATACATTGCAGAAGAAATTGCAGAAATCTGCAATGTTGTCAATAAATGGTAAAATCTTTTTGGTTTGCAGAAGAGGTAATTGCTGCGGAAATGAATGGCAGGAAATTGTTGGATTGTGAAAATCTATTTTTTGCAGAAAAATCAAATCACTATTTGCAGAAGGAATTGTTGAAGAAAGCATTACTGGGGGTATATACATTGTACAAAAAAACAGAAATTGAAAAACACACAAGTATACTGAAAAATCTAGGTTAGTTGAAAACCATAAGAATTGAGACTTACAAGAAGAGAGACTTGTAAAATTTCAGTGGTAAAAAACCTTGAAAACTGCCCAAAATGGTGTAAATTCAAACAAAGTTACTAAAAAGTATCAAAAAGAGATAATTGCAGAATTATTTAAAGACAGGAAAACAGTCCACAAAAAGCAGAACGAGTATATGTTTCGAATTTTTTTAAAAACCACCACAACCAAGGCAAAAATTGGTGAAAATAGCAAATAATATAAAAAAATGCTGACATGTAGCTAAAAATATTAGCTAAATTTAAAATTGCCCTAAAAAACATCAGTGGATGCTAAATTAGCCACAAATGCTGTCATGTTCATAAACTATTATCTAAACTCCAAAATACACTGAAAATCCACAGTAAGAGCTAAAACAGTCAAAAATGCTAGCATGTAGCTAAAATATTAGCTTAATTTGAAATTAGCCTAAAAAAACATCAGTAGATGCTAAATTAGACACAAAAGCTAGCATGTTCCTAAAATATTAGCTAAACTCCAAAATACCCTAAAAATCTCCAGTAAAAGCTGAAATAACCAAATATTTTTCACAATAAAACAGCGCGATTGACAAATGTGATCATGTTTTTGTGTCTAAACAGACTGTAGAGATGAAAAATTACTTACAATCGCAGCACCCACACACATACTCACGCGCGCACTAACCCACACACACAAAACAGACAGACATCCACACACACAGCAAAACGTAGTGGGCTCCGGAGCAGGGAGCGGGGCGGCTGGGTTTGGGGAGAAAAAAAGGAGAAGCAGAGAGCAGATAGACGGACGGACGGACTCTATCAGTCCCGAAAGGAACTTACAAAAATTCATCCATTGCTCCAAACACACACACAAGCAGGTTTAAAGTAAATAAAGCAAGAACAGCTATAAACAGGTTAGATTAAAAGCATTAAATTTATGGAGCTGTTAGAAGCAATTAAAAGTGTTAAAATTACTGTACGAATAAATAAATAAATAAAAATAGTTAGTCGTTTAGACGCCCCCTCTTGCCCCCCCCCAGCTGCATTGAAAAGTCTTATCGGTGCGAAGGACTTCCTGGGCCTTTCAGTGGAGCATAGCAGGGAGCGCAGGCAGTTGCTGAAGTTGCTCCTTTGGGCGGCAAACACTCCGTGTAGAGGGTGACCAGTGTTCCTCATTAGGCTCCCCAGCTTGGTCAGCGTCCTCCGCTCCCCCTCTGCCGTCTCCATGGCTTACGCATGTGACCTGTGACCCATTGCCGGGTTGAATCTTCCTCAGATTATTTTCCAACACTTCAGAACTGATGTCCTACCATGAACACTGAGTCATCTCCATCCAGCGTAATATATCATCTTGATTCCTGCAACTATGAAGCCATGCTAGGAAAAAAACAAATGCCTTCTTTAAATGTTTTCTAAAAGGCTTTCACTGGAGAGTCAACAAATATATTCACGCCTGAGCTCGTCCTTTCCACATAGCTAGAATTCTAGGTGTCCAATAAATGGCCTCCCCCAGACACATCTCTTCACACCCCCTTAATTGATGATTGTCTTCATGCAACTTCATTCCATAACTAACCTGTGATTCTAAAACTCAATCTGTCTTTTTTTTTTTGTTCCCAAAAGACTAGAAAATAGTAAATCTGTAACGGAAATCCAAATAATGATTCTCACAAAACAGATCAACAATATATGTCAGTGAAGGAGGCCTACGCTTGTCCTGGTGTGTTTTTTTTTTTTAAATGCGGTGTCTTCATTCACTCTAGAATCTCCCCAGCATGCACTGGGGCGCAAAGCATATCTTTTTAAAAGAAAAACTCTTTAAAGGCACATTGATTTTGGTTCATATTTGATTTACAAGGAGATAAAGTATGTAACTTCAATTTGGCACCGCCAAAAAAAAAAAAATTTATATCAAAACCTCTTGTGTACCAGTATAGGCGTTTGGTAGGGTTTATAAGGGCCTCACGCTTGTACTGGTATATTTTTTTGAAACACAGTGTTTTTTTTTATTCATTCTAGAATCTCCCCAGCATGCACTGGGCCGCAAAGCATATCTTTTTACAAGCAAAACTCTTTAAAGGCACATTAGTTCTGGTTCATATTTGATTTACAAGGAGATAAAGTGTGTAACTTCAATTTGGCACCCCCCCCCTCCCAAAAAAAAAAAAATTGAATCAAAGCTACTTGTGTGCAAGTCAAGTCGTTGGGTAGGGTTTAAAAGGGCCTTGGGAACTAGCTGCATGTTAAGGAAAATCGAGCCGGGCAATCAGTACGCTCGCATCATAGTGGAAAGTTGCTGCGGAGTTACAGACTACTGCTGCAGAGACATATCAACTAAGACAGTCCCACTGCAAACAGAGTCATCAGGTACTCGGGGCGGACTCCATCCAGTCCCAGTGCCACCAAGGAGCCCTTCAGCTACCTCTGTAAGTTCAGCATGGGTGATGGGTCAGTCCTCAACCTGCTTTTCTTCCAGAGGATGTGTGTCAGAAGGGTGTGTCAGCAGGACTATGGAAGTCCCAGGGTCCTTGGGGAGGGTCCCGCCCACCAGGTGGTCAGGCCCAGAGTAGCATATAAATACACAAGTCATCTCTGTTTGTGATTTACCTGTTCAATTTGTTTTTGCTCTCACACACCCCTCTGCATTTATCCGGACTTGGGACCGGCACAAGAGGGCACTAGTTTGTGTCCCCTTGTGGTTGCATTACTCACTCATACACATTCACACACACACGCACACCCCCAAAAACACATTCACACACATTCAAACCCATTCACACACACTTACACATAAATTCACTTGTTTTTTTTTTTACATTTTTAAAATATTAATAAATACATCAGCAAACATTCAATTAAATTAACTAGATTTGCAATTCCTGAAGAAATTGCGTCTGATTGCTNAAGCCAGAACAGCTATGAACAGGTTAGATTAAAAGCATTACAATTCATGGAGCTGTTAGAAGCAAATAAAAAGTGTTAAAATTACTGTACGAAGAAATAAAAATAGTCAGTCGTTCAGACGCCCCCCCCAGCTGCATTGAAAAGTCTTATCGGTGCGAAGGCCTCCCTGGGCCTGTCAGTGGAGCGTGGCAGAGAGCGCAGGCGGTCGCTGAAGTTGCTCCTTTGGGCGGCAAACACTCCATGTGGAGGGTGACCAGTGTTCCTCATTAGGCTCTCCAGCTTGGCCAGCGTCCTCCGCTCCCCCTCTGCCGTCTGCATGGCCTACGCATGTGACCTGTGACCCATTGCCGGGTTGAACCTTCCTCAAGTTATTTTCCAACACCTCAGAACTGATATCCTACTGTGAACACAGAGTAATCTCCATCCAGCGTGATGTATCATCTTGATTCCTGCAACTATGAAGCCATGCTAGGGGAAAAAAAAACCAAAAAACAAAGGCCTTCTTTAAATGTTTTTCAAAAGGCTTTCACTGGAGAGTCAACAAATATATATTCACGCCCGAGCTCGTCCTTTCCACATAGCTAGAATTCTAGATGTCCAATAAA
>NC_050535.1:20525183-20526754 GCF_002922805.2 Oryzias melastigma | reverse complement strand
GAGCCTGTCTTTAAGCTAAATTGTCTTTGCAGCTTTGGATGTTTGCAGCAGACCACGTATCTGATAAAGATGGCTTGGCATGTTTAATAAACATCACGCTGCAAAGATTGAACCTTGCGTTGGGCTTTTGGGTCAACACAGATGCCGCAGCTCTTTTCCACAGCAAGTGTGACCTATAAAAGGAAACTATAGCAAGTTAAGAGTGGCATCTGAGCCAAAAAATAATAGGTTTTGAGGGCAGAAAGAAATCAATACCTGGGAACCTTCACCTTTTTGGCTGAAATCAAGACATCTTGTGATGCACCGAGACCAAACCAAAATTTTTGTATGGCATGCTACCAAGCAGTTCCATGGGTCATTTTGCTGACTCTGGATAGATTTTCTTTTCAAAGTGGATTTTAACAGATAGTGCCTTTAGGAAGCTCCACAGCTGGAAGACACGTATTTGGCCTTCTGACGACAATGGGGGCTGGGGCTGGATACCCAATATCCACTGAATGTTTCTTTTGACAGTGGTGTAAAAACAAAGTGATGGTGGCCAAATCTTTGGCTCTTAGAAATTGGACAACTGTACATGAAAGAAGAAAGCAAAACAGAGGCAATGCAAGCTTTTTATTGGGAAGGAGTTTTCCTCACAGTTCTGACTGAGGGATTAGGAGTAGGCGTGGGGCACTTGCTAAACCTACTGCCAGAGTCAAGGCCTGGGAAAGCAGTACCAAGCCAGATTTCTAGAGTTATGCTTTAGATCCTTTTAGTATTTATTTATTCATTCATTTATTTTTTCTTTCATGGTGTGGCGATATGTCGATGTGTGTTTGTTTTTGTGCGTGTGTGTGGAAGGGTGGGGCTTGCGGGTATTATCTTTTGCTTTTAAAATGCTATTTTTTTTTTTTATGTTAAGCACTTTGAATGAAATTCATTTTTTTTTTAAAGTGCTATACAAATAAAGTTTGATTTGATTTGATTTGATTTGGTTTGAGGCCAGAGGGACATACTTACCTGGCAGGGGTGACACCATGATCAAGCAGGTGGTTTGCCCAAGGTGAGGCTCTGTCAATGCACTCTGACTGTGCTGACCCTTGTGAATTCCCCAAATGTGGGGAAGGTAAAATGAGCATTCATTAGAAAACTGGACCAACTCCAAACCTGCTTTGGCAAAAACTTCAAGATAACTGTACTCATGTTCTTTAACACTGACTACAGGAAATCCTTTTGCAAGCCTCCTGACTCTTTACCCAGCCAGCAAAGCAAAGTGGAACCCATACAGTTTAAAAGTGGGCAGAAAATGTGGCCCTGATTGGGTTTGTCCAAATTTTCTTTGGAAGCCTCACCTGTGTTTGTCCACTTTGACTTAATTGGACACTCAGTGGGTTATCTCGCTATGCTAGCCAGCCGCCCGGTGGACAGAGTGTGCTAGCAAGGTCCGCTGTAGTGAGATATCTAGCTTCACTGTACCATGATAGCAAGGTCCTCTATAGTAAGCTAGTGAGCACTGCTGTCGCATATTAGTTAGCTCCTCTGTAGTGAGCCAGTGAGCTCCACTGTAGCATTCTAACGAGCTCCGCAGAAGC
>NC_050535.1:20501970-20525083 GCF_002922805.2 Oryzias melastigma | reverse complement strand
TTGACACGTCCACCAGCTCTGGCTAATGAGTCTTTGTCTCTAAAAGGTACACAGCCTTATAGCTTCAGGCGGGTCTGTTCAAATTATGATGCCTTTATCTGAAGAAACATTTCCAAGCTTTCACCACTGAAGAGCCAGATCAGAAATCCCAAAAGGACAAAAAAATATATATTATATTTACAGTAATGTGAAACAAAAACACAGTGGTCTGTTTACATTCCTACAGTTCATCATTTGTCCACCAGAGGTCATCAGGGTTTATTCATTTGGGTTCTGCTCTATGAGATAAATAATAATAATAAAATAGTATTTGAATAACTAATCAATAATTAAGTAAAATATAACACTAAATCCTCTTTAGGATACAGTGTTAGGATTTTTTGCTGACCCGACAAATAAGGAGATTAATAAAAAAAAATATAATACATTATTAAATAAATGTCAATTAAAAAGAGGTTGAAAACGTTTATTATCATCAATAATAATGTGTAATTTTTTTATAGATTGTGAAAGTTCATTTATGAAACTGCAAATAATACAGTCTTTAAAAGTTGGAAAATATCTTTTAAAAAGTATTGATTGTTGTACTGTTGTTGTGGGGCGTCTGCATTACATATGAAGTAAAATAAACTCAAAAGAGAAAAAAAACAAACAACAAAAATCAACGAATAAATCCAATTGACATGTAAAGCAAAACTATCTGTTTTGGATTTAAACATGTTTGGAGTTGTGGTTTAAGCCTGATGTACAAAACGGTGGTGAGAGCAGCCATGTTGTTCAGCCTAGAGACACTGAGGAAAGACAGGAAGCAGAGATGAAGATGCTGAGGTTCTCTTTGGGAGTGACCAGGATGGATCAGGAATGAGTCCAGCAGAGGAACAGAACATGTTAGAGGTTCTGGAGATGAAGTCAGAGAGGACAGACGGAGATGGTTCAGACATAGGGGAGAGATCAAAGTCAAAGGATGCTGAGTCTACATCTGCAGGGAAGAGGTCTGGAGCAGGGATCAGCAAAGTTTATCACATGAAGCGCCAATTTAAAATGTTCTCCCTAACAACTCTTAGTGTCAGAAACATTTCCAATATTTCTGACATTTTATTTATAGATATAAATAATTTGTTTTTAGTGTTCCAAAGGTAATATATGATCATTTAGATTGATATAGTTTACTCTGAGAGACTAAAGAAAATCATTGTATGGCCCTTTAATTCACTAACAGCAGGTAAAATAGCTCAGATTTTTGGCTTTCATAACAATATCGCACAAGGATAAAGTTGAAATAGTACTGCAACTATAATGAGACAAAAAATATTGCGTTTGTGGTGTGTCAAACCTACAGTGATTGGATAGGTCATTTAGGCTATTTCTTCTAGTTTCTTAAGCTGTTTAGGAGCTAGGCTAACATTTTCACACTACCTGTTTTGGCTAATTTAGGCTTTTCCCCAGTTAATTACGCTATTTTGAAGTTTAGCTATTTTTTCAGCTACATGGTGGCTGTTTTTGGTAATTTAGGGTTTTTTTCTGTTTTTTGGCTATTTTGAAGTGTGGGCAATGTTTCAGCTTCATGCTAGCTGTTTTGGCTAACTTAGGCTTTTTCCCAGTTTTTTAGGCCAGTTTGACATTTAGCTTATATTTTAGCTGGCTAACAGATTCAGCAATTCCAGCTGTTTACTTCAGCGTTTTTAGCTATCAATTTCAGCATCTTCAGCTGTCAACACTAGCATCTTCAGTGGCCTAATTCAGTTTACAGCATTCACACTGGCATTATGGCAGGTAATGTTTAATATTATTATCGTTTTAAAAAGTTATGGTTTTAAAGTTTTCAAAATTTAGTTTTAGAGTGTCAAAAAGTGTTTATCCTTTTCGGTCCGTGACCTGAGGTGTCTTTTGGATTTTGCCCCTTGTGAGATAAAGTTTGACACCCCTGTTTTAATCTATTGCTTTCTTTCGTTGAAATATGTTAAACTTGTTTTGAGGTATAAGTTTTGTTTTGTTTGTTTAAAACTCTAAATTACTAGTAATTTACTTCTTTCGTTAATATTTAGGTCTTGAGTATTTGTATTTTTAGTTCCCTCCCTGTTGTGTCATTGTTCCGATAGTGTTAAACCTCCCTAATGTTTCCTGTCAGGGGGTCAGTTTTGGTTCAGTTGGTTTGAGCTTTTGTTCTTGATTTTCTAAGTTACATTTTGTTAAGTTTTAATTTAGGCCCATGCCTTTTTTGTCTCGGGTGAAATAAAACCTCCTTTTTTGTCCTGTGGCCCAACCCCCACCGAGCGGCCCATGACACTCTCATGTTAACCATGTGGGCCGCGCTCTGGCTTCTGTTTGCACATCAACACGCATACTGGACATGTTTGCATTTTATCTAAAGTCCCGCCTGTCATGTGGAACCCTAACAAGTTTAACAGATCTTCATATGAACACATTTACGACCAAAATTTGTTGCAGTCATAAATTCTTGTTGTTTGTGTTCTCAACAACAGGGAAATAAAAATGCCACAAAGTTTATATTCTGGCATTGGAGACGTCATTTGCATCCATACAGGTGTTCAAGGACGAGTTACTGGCACATTTCAGTACATTTTGATGCTGAGAAAAGAGGTGGAATGTGTGGGATTCATCCATTCATTAAACCACAAGAAGCAACAATCATAATAAAGAACCTGTTGTTGACTTTTATTTTTAGAACTGCCCATAACATTTTCTGTTGGAGACAAATCAGACAGAGAAAGTGAATGTTGGTGTTTACCCAGTGAAATGCATCATGGTCCATTGAACAGACTGTTCCATTTCAATGCATATCAATTGTCCACTATGCAAATAAGTTAAAAAATAATTTATTCCACTAAGAAAAATTATTGACATGGGCTTGCTTGGTTAATATATTTCACGTGTCAAAGTCAAGGCGGGAAATTATATTTGGCCCTCCAGATCATTTTATTTTAGTGTTATTAATGTCCTGATATTATCTTGCACTTATTTCTAACTTGTATAAATCAAAAAATATATTTTTATGGAGAGTAAAATATTGAAAGTTATTTTAAGGTTTAAGTTGACTTATTCTGAAATAATATTCCTGCCTTTTAATTATTCATAATTATGTTAAAAAACTTATGGTTTTAAAGTTTTATAATTGGCATTCTGTTAGCTTTTTGGACTATTTTAGCATTTACTAAAAAAAATGAGGTTGTTTTGGAGTTTAGCTAATGTTTCAGCTGCATGCTAGCTGTTTTGGCTAATTTAGGCTTTTCTTTTTTTACACTGTTTTGGAATTAGGCTAATAGTGACATGCTAGCTGTTTTGACCAATTTAGGTGTTTCTCAGTCTTAGGATAATTTGAAGTTTAGCTACTTTTAGGCATTTTTAAGTTCTTAGGCTGTTTTGGAGTTAAACTAATATTTACACGCTAGCTGTTTTGTCTAATTTGGGCTTTTTCAGTTTTTCAGGCTATTTTGAAGTTTAGCTATTTTTTCCAGTTACATTTTGGCTAATTTAAGTTTTTTTTTTGTTTTGTTTGTCTTTTTTTTAAGGCTAATTTGGCATTTAGCTAATATTTTAGCTTGCTATCAGCTTCAGCATCTTCAGTAGCCAAATTCAGCTTACAGCATTCAGCATTATCACAGGTCATGCTATATATCTAGTTCATAATTATGGTAAAAAGTTACAGTTTTAAAGTTTTAAAAATGTAGTTTTAGTTCAATAAATGTTCATCCTGTTCGACCCGCGACCTAAGGTGTGTTTTGAATTTTGGCCCCTTGTTTGACACCCCTGATATATCTCCTTAAATAGTCTAACCCAGGTGGTTTTAAGTGACAGCAGGTACACAGGTCGCCAGTTCATCAAAGCACCTCTACAGTCTTTAAAAACACTTTCTACTTCAGCATCCTCCATGTTGTGACTCCATCACAGCGATCGGTCAATAGCAGTTAATAAAGGTCTTGACACGTTCTGCAGACCATTTGGGCTCTGGTGGAGAAAAGACAGAGAATGAGCTATTTTAACCTGTAACTGACATGGTGCAATGATTCAAAAAGACTTGTAAACCCAAAGCGGCATTCAAACTCAATGTAACTCCCACGTCAAATTTCCCTCCGGCACTTCTGCTCTGAAGCGTGTTAAATTTCCCCCTGTACAGGCTTCTGAAAATGTGTTTGTAAACCAAATTAGTACCAGGGAAATGTAGGAGCCAGCGCTAACATATTTTTATAAGTTCATTGTTACATTGGGGAAGACGTGGATGGGGCTGACAGCTTGGGTTTATTCATTTTGGAGAGCTCCACATACACTATAAAGTATTGGCTCATCCATCCAAATGATCAGAATCAGGTGTCCTAATCATTTGGCCACAGATGTATAAGATCAAGCCCTCAGACTGTTTTTACAAACATTGGTGATGAATGTTCCGCTCTCATGAGTTCAGTGAATTCCAGTGTGGAACTGTCACAGAATGCCAACAAATCCAGTGGTGAAAATTCTTAAATATTCCACAGTCAACTGTCAGCTCCATCGTAAAATCATGGAAGAGTTTGGGAACAACAGCAGCTCAGACACCAAGTGGAGTCAGCGGATGCTGAAGCGCATTTCTGTACAGTCCATTACAGAGCTCCAACCTTCATGTGACCTTCAGATTAGCCCAAATACAGTACACAGAGAGCTTCATGGAATGGGTTTCCATCTGGAAATCTGAAGGACCAGTCTGGGTTTGCCATTTCAGACTGCATTGTGCCGAGTGGGAAGTTTGTTGGAGGACAAAAGATGGTTTGGGATTGATTTTCCGGAGTGAAAGGAACTTTGAATGCTTCAGGATACCCAAACATGTTGGACAATTCCATGCTTTCAGCCTTGTAGGAACATGACTCCAGTCAATTTTACTTTTTTAAATGTGCCTCAAGCAGGAAATGATCACATCTCTTCAAACAAAGTTGCTACAGCCTTGAAATCAAATGAAACCATGAAGTGTTTGGAGCTGATAATAACCATTGTTGAGTTTGCTTTGGCCATTACAGTTTTATCCCAGAAACATTTGTCAAACATTATAGTGACGAAAAAGTGTCATGAATTCCTTTGTCTTGTGATTGGTCGAACACACATGTGTCAAGGTCAAGGCCCGGGGGCCGGATCCGGCCCTCTAGGTAATTCTATCCGGCCCTCCAGATCATTTTATTTTATTGTTATTAATGGGTTGATGTTATCTTGTTCTTATTTCTAACTTGTATAATTTTGACAAAATATATTTTTATGGAGAGTGAAATATTAAAAGTTATTTAAGGTTTAAGTTGATTTATTCTGGAATAATATTCCTGCCTTTTTATTATTCATAATTATGTTAAAAAGTTATGGTTTAAAACTGGCATTCTGCTAGTTCTTTGTACTATTTTGACATTTACGAAAAAACTTTTAGGCTTTTTTGGAGTTTAGCTAATATTTAAGCTACATGCTAGCTGTTTTGGCTAATTTCGTTTCTTTTTTTAGGCTACTTTGAAGTTTAGCTATTTTTTCAGCTACTTGCTAGCTGTTTTGGCTAACCTAAGTTTTTTTATTAGGCTAATAAGGCTTTTTTGACCTAAGGTGTGTTTTGGATTTTGGCCTCTTGTGCGATTGAGTTTGACACCTCTGCTCTAACTCATCATCACGGCCACAGAAACTTCAGATAATCAAATCTCTTCAGGCTCAGGAATGAAAAGTTGTTCAAAGAAATTCTGGAGTGTTATCTTTATTTCTAAATCTGCTGTCTGCTCAGCTCATTTTCTTGATTTAACGTAATTATTAACTTGTAATCATGATAACCTTAACTTGTTACAGTGAGATATCTTGACACAACAAATTAAAATTACAGGCTTTCTTTTTCTCAAAATGAGCACTTAGGCTGTAATTTCAAGACAACATTGTTTTGGGGGAGGAGATAACAGAAACACATTTAACCATATTTGGACATTGGTAGAAAAGCTTTAGTCGTTATATATATTAAAATGTCCAACATAGAATCCTAACTAATAGCTCAACTTATCATTGATTTATATCATTGATTGTATTCCTTTATCACAGAATATGGCAGTGGTCATTATCTAATGATAAGTTACTATAGAATTACATGACTATATATATATATATATATATATAAAACGCTGACAGATACAAGACAAGTTTTCTCATAATTTTCAAAGAAGTTTTGCTTTATTTATCAATTCCACAAACATTCTCTTATGTCATCAGCTGTAGGTGAAAGGAAAACATCTCAGAATCTCCACTGAGTTCTCTTTATCTTGGTTGTTTGGTTGTCATGACAATCACTTTCCTTTTTTAACAATATATTATTTTTTACGTCAAAGTTAAGAGCCAATTTAGAAAGTTTTGGATTTCACTTAAAAGATTGAATCATTTGAATATTTTTGTGGGAAAGCTGGAACCGTCAAAGTTTTGGCCTTTCATCATGAAAGTTTGTTGCTATGTTTTTTTTTTTCTTCTACTTTCACTTTATGCAAAATTTGAACCTGTTTACTACAGATTACAACAGTGACCTTTCATCTCCAATGTAACCTTGTTCAAACACAGTGTTATTTCTGTTCCTCGTTTGCATGGGAGGGGAGCTTATTCATCTCTTGTAGAATGATGAGCGACTTGTTATTTGCAAGACAAAATATTTGCATCAGACGACCGACTCTGTCACAATTTTTATTCTGGCCAAAACTGTACTTCAGTTTATTTCCCCGCTGGTGACCACGGTTCATGATCTAACCGAGGAAGGGTAAGAGATCCATTCAGCCACAAAACAAAGGACTCACAAGTGATATATGTGGACTGCAGCCTGGAAAGGATGTGTCAGAACAGCATGACTCGGCACGGCTTGAGGATTCTGGTTCTTTTGGTCATTGTGGGTTTTTGTTCCCATGCTGAGGGTGAGTACACACAACTTGTTTAAACTATACAGAAACTCTCATGCCGCAACTGAAAGTATAACAAAAAGCAGTAAATTCAAATATAATGTATTTTTTCAACAGCATATAATTGAAACATATGTGTGATCAGCTAATCCTACATCTTTCAATTCATATTCAGGTCAGGGATCAAGCACAGCCGACCACAAGGCTATCAAGGACAAGATTAAAGATGTTTCCAATCTGCTGATTTGCTGTTTTAAAAAGAGCAACACTCTAGTTGTTGTAGATAATTTCTATGGCATCATGAATGCGACAAAACTTTTTCAAGGTGAGTCTCTCAAACACATGTAACATTTTCTTTATTTGTTCCGTTTGCCTCACTGTAAAACATGCAATCCAAAAAGTAAGAACTGTTGTGATGTTTTATGACACGTGGGAAAAACCCTGTTCTGTTTGTAATATTTCAGTAAGTATAGGGGTTTCAAAGAGTTATTTCATGCTCCATGTGTTTAACCAATGAAGCTGGCCTCTAAGTACATCAATCCACAATAAATATTTACAATATTAACAGCTAACACTAAAGATGTCAAGGAAATTATGAATAATTTAAAATAAAAAAAAAGAATTTGGTCACACATGGGGTCACAGATTGATGAGTTGATCAACTTAATTAGAAAAAATGTTCAATGTCACTAGGGCACTACAAGTACATATCTAGGGTCACAGGGCTGCTGGAACCAATCCCAGCTACTTGTTGGGCGAAGGCGGTCAAAATCCTAATCGTCTTTTTGTTTTAAAATTGGACACAGACCTTATAGAGACAAACATTCCTTCAATTTAAATCAGAATTTTGTAAGATGTTTCCTATTTAATGTTCTCACCTACCCAACCAGCAGGACCAAGTGACCTCATAAGGTTGGTAGAAAGTGGCAGAATTTGTGGGCCCCAAATTGGTTTGTTCACAGTTTCTGTTGTGACCGACCTGTGTTTGCCCACATTGGCTTAAGTGGAGATTTAGTGGGTTATATCGCTAAGCTAGTTAGTTACCTGGTGAACAGCATAGCGTGCTGGTGAGCTCTTCTGTAGCAAGCTAACGAGCTCCACTGAATTGAGCTAGAGTGCTCTGCTGTATTGAGTTATCGAGATCCACTGTATTGAGCTAGCATGCTCCACTGTAGCAGGCTAATCTGCTTTTTTTTCAAACATTCCAATATAGCAAAAATGTCATGTATCCCCTAATTATGAACAAACTGTTTCTTTTACTGTTATCATCAATTATTTCGATGTAGCAGTAAACAATAGTATAAGTTCACATCTACGTTTTATGAAACACAAAATGAAAAATATTTAACATATTTTGATAGTCTTTTGCTACTCTAAAAATCTATTTTTTTGACTGTTTTCTTTACCTATTTTTTTTTACAGATGTAAAGAAAGAAGACCTAAATGCTAGCATTATCGAAACCATCGGTATGTGGGAAGCAGAGCTCACTTTTTTCACTTTTACTAAATTTAACATAAACTTAAATTCAACAAAAAAGTATTTCTCTGCATAGTATTTCTGTCATGAATTATTTTTTAATAAAGCTAAAAAAATAAAAAGATGATACAATTTTGCAAGTTCAGGATACGATACTAATGTGTTTCTCTGCCTGGTGCTCGGCCCTTAGAGACGATAAACTCGACAGATGACGCCATAAACTGCCAGTCTGCAGGGAATTCTGACAACAAGAAGGGTAAGACTTTTCTTTGGTTCCGAACTGACAATTTGTTGGTTTTACACCAGTTTTTGACCTTTGTAGTTCAATCTCTTGTTGTTAAATGTTCTACCTCTGTATTATTTGCAAATTTCTGTTTATTTTAATTGTTAAAAAAGCTTTTTTCTTTGTTCTTTTTATTTGTACTACTTACAGGGGGTCCTTGCATAATATTTGTGCAGAAGAATAGTACAAAGTCATCTGAGTTTGACTCTGACATTAAGCCTTTTAAGGACTGGACTGAAGTGGATCAGGCTGCCAATGCTGTCACTCTCAAGGTTTTAAAGAACAATGCCAAAAAGGATATATTTATCCACGCTTTTTCTGGAAACTGCTCAGCTGGTACTGTTTCAAAACTTTTCTTTTTCTTTGACACTAGCTTCAGCACATGTATGAGTATACTGATCTGGTTTTTCATTCTCTTACTTCTACTTACTTCTGCTTAGGTGCTTCTTCCTGCTCGTTGAACTCTTTGAACATAGGCAAAACTTGTAAATCTGGAACCTTTAAGGAAGACTCCTGTAGAGACACATGTAAGTGTCACAACTTTTTAAAAAACGTTCACACTGTTTTTCTTGGGTTTGTAAGAGAAACTGCCACTAATAACTCTGCTTTTTGTCATGACTATACACCTGCACTATTTAATCTTCTTTTCTTTATAGCTTTTAACGACAGGTACAAAATAAACATGACACAAAAGGAGTGTGTCAACTGTGACAACCCAGTTAAAAAACCTGAGCAGACGTTAATCGTCAATGTGTCGCTTCCAGAGGGGACAACGTTCACTCCATCTGAAGCCACGTAAGAACACTTTAAAGTCCCCTTCCAATTAAAATCCTGTTTTAACATGTAAATGTGGCATTTTTTTTTATGAAAGAGAACAAATTGTTTTTGCATTTCTGACTATTTCTCCTTTTAAATCTCTGTCCATCAAACTGCCACAGACAGACTCTGTTTGAATGAAGGAACCTTCTTCTGCAGTCAAATGAGCCGCCGTTCACATTTCTGTGGTCAAATCAGCATCACTGGATTTTTGGTGTGAGTTTCATCCAATACTTCCGGTAGCAGGACTGAGAACGCTGGAAAATCTCCACCAGACTCCACGGAGCTTCTTGATGTGACCACGGAAATGTGAACGGCGGCTCATTTGACCGCAGTTGGAAAGGATTGTAAATCAATGAAAGAGCATTTTGATGTTAGCTTTGATTATTTTATCAAGAACTCTGAGAAACCAATGATTGAATGTATTGATCACAGTCAATAAACATTGGAGAATTAGCTAAAAGAGTCTTTGGTGAACTGGAAGGAGAAAGAATCAGGATTTTGGAGGAAGTTCTGTCCATGAAGATCTTCACTTCCTCGTCCAGCTGACATCCGGATCAGAACCATACGGCTGGACATTACCCAGATTGATGGATGTTTTTATGTAGCAGCGGAGAAGATTTATTCTATGAGAACAAAGGATAATAAAATTTGGAACTCCCCAAGGTTCTGTTTTAGGATCAAAATTATTTATACTTTATTTAAATTATATTCCCAAAGTATCAAAAAAATTAAAGCTTGTTATTTTTGCGGAAGAAACAAATTTACATTGTTAAGGGCAAGATATTTAGAAAGGGAGTTAATTAATTTTAAAAATTGGTTTGAGATTCACAAGTTATTTTTAAATGAAAGAAAAACAAAATTTGGGTTTTTGGTACAAATAAAGCAAAGTACAACATAAAGCTTCATTTTGATTGAAGAGAAATTTAACGTATTTCTGAAAAAAAGTTCCTTGGAGTCATTATTGACCACCAGCTCAGTTGGAAACCACATGCTCAGCTCAGCTCCAAAAGCCACGCCCCCTCAGAGGAGATTTTGGAAACAGAGGCTTCAGATCAACATGAAAAATGGCTTTTTATGACATTTAGGTTGTGGGATTTTGGTTAAAAATGTCTAAACTAAAATTAAAACACTACCGGGATCGTTTGTTTTTTTTTTTAAACTAAAGTAATAGTCATTAATAGACATTAAGACTTTTCCTTAAAAACAGCATTGTACTAAAACTGAAATATTTTTTTAATCCCTTTATTTTGTATTATGTCAACAGGAAAATTATGTCCAAAATGTCTGACTTGGTCGCCAACATGAACGGAACTTCAGCTTCTCTGTCTGTTGGAGAAGGAGTGAAGGGAGTGATAGTGAAACAGGCGGATCCAGAGGAAATGAACGAAATATCTCTTGCTTATGACACTCCAAAGCAAGATATGAATGTGGGTACTTTTATTTACGTTACATTTGACTTTATATTTGACTATCTAGCTAATTTTGTCGTCACAAGTATTCAGTTTCGTTGATAGCCTTTAAGCTTTTGACATTTAATGAATAGTGTTCTATAGCATTGTACTGAGTATTTTTAATGTATTTTTGCTTTAAGCAAAATCTTTATTTCTTCAGCACGTGCTTCCTAAGCAGTGTCAAAATTCACAATGGCACAGATCTCAACTCTGAAAAGTAAAATTAAAATGGATCAAACTGGAGGGAAAATATAATATGAATAACAATTTCAATTTAATTCTTGAAAATATAGTCTAAAACCCTCGCTGGTTGAATCGATGTATTACGGTTACATTTTGTGATTGGTCAAACCATGTAAGTTTCAGAAGTGTGATGATCTACAGCTCCAGTAATGATAACAGTCCAGCACCCAACTAAGCTTCTTCAGGTCAACAGGGATGTAAAAACCTACAGAGTTTATCATCTATGTTAAAACGTTTCTATTTTATTTTTCTTTTCTGTGTTTTTGTTCTATTTCCCTCTTTGTCCTCAGTAGTCTTACTCTGCTGGGTTTTGTTATTTTAGTTTGAGGTTGGTACTTTTAGTTTGTGGGCTTTGTTTATTTGTTTTCTTTAGGTAGTTTTGGTTAGGGGGCTGCTGACCCCTCCCATATCGACGGTCGACATCTCTGGATCAGCAGTCTCCCTGACGTATTTTAGGTTTGTCCAAAGAACCACCATGGAGGATAAAAGATCCACATGAGAATCTGGAGCAGCAGGTTGAAGACTAATTGAAAGCTAATTCTCTGTGGTGACTCCTGATGGGATGGTCCAAAAAGTGAACATCAACTAATAACAATTTAACTGATGTACAATTTCCTATGTTTTTATCTTGTGGTTGCTTCCACTTGCTCAAAACAGCAAAGTAATCTGCATCTATTTAAATAAGCTGCACACACTGGATGTCTGTTTGCTCCAACACGCAACTCCCTGGAAATTCATCCTCAACAACTTTGGGATTTCATGCTTTCTGTTTGACTCTGGAAACTCTGTGTTTAGCATTAGCATAGATTATAACACAACAGTTCTCTTCAATTCCAAAATCCAGAGCCGTGGACAGTCCGAGTGGCTTCTGGTCACACGGATGGCGCCAGAAACAATCTCCACCCAGAAGCGGAAATTTAGCAACTTTAGCCGGTTGCATAAGTGGTAATTTCTTAAACTTTGGGAAACCCTTTTAAAAATCATATTTAAAAAACTTTTCAGAACTTTAAAGCTTTTCAATGTGAATAACCTGTAGTGTCCTAGCCAGCAAGGCCAGGTGGCTCCCATTAAGTTTAAAAGTGGCAGAAAATGTGGGCCCCAATTGGGTTTGTCCGCATTTTCTGTGGTGGAACACCTGGCTTAAATGGGCACTCAGCGGGTAGCTAGCTCGCTAACTCGCTACAGCTGAGCTCGCTACAGAGTAGCTTGCTAGCTCGATACAGTGGAGCTCTCTACAGTAAACTCGCTAGTCTGCTACAGAGGAGCACGCTAGCTCGATACAGCATAGTTCGCTACAGCAGAGTTCACATCAGCAGAGCTCGCTAGTTCGCTACAGAGTAGGCTGCTAGCTTGATACAGCGGAGCTAGACACAGCGGAGCACACTAGCTCTCTACAGTGGAGCTCAATACAGAGTAGCTTGCTAGCTCCCTATGGCGCGGAGCTCTCTAGCTCTCTACAGCAGAGCTCCCAACAGAGTAGCTTGCTACTTCGATACAGTGGAGCTCTATACAGCTAAGCTCGCTAGTTTGCTACAGAGGAGCTTGCTAGCTCGATACAGCAGAGCAAGACACAGCGGAGCACACTAGCTCTCTACAGTGGAGCTCACTACAGAGTAGCTTGCTAGTTCGATACAACGGAGCTCTCTATAGCTGAGCTCGCTAGTTTGCTACAGAGGAGCTCGCTAGCTCGATACAGCAGAGTTCTCTACAGCGGAGCTCACTAACTTGATACAACAAAGGTCGCTAGCACATCACACTAGCGAGGTACGCACTCAGTGCCTACTTAAGCCAAAGCCCAATCAGGCCCACGTGTTCTGCCTACTTTTAAACCATTTGGGGCCCACTGGGCCTCGCTGGCTGGGATACAAGCAGTTTAGTGCACAAGATGAGCTTCAACTGGGAAAGAAAACGTTATTTCTTTTATGTCTTTCAATTCAATATTAACTAATGTTCAAATTTTTGTAACCACACCTGTTTACTGCCAGAGAAAAAGTTGACAAGATGCAGTTTTTTTTTAATGTGAATCAGCTGATCAGAGGCGGCAAAATACTGTTTTTTTTTTCTCAGAGACAGAATGGCACAGAGAAATATCAACAAAAGGGTTGAAAAAAGAGAGAAGAAACGGGAAAATGTAGAAAGCATTAAACGGGTTGAGGACAACTGGCCAATGATTTCAGTCGCAAATTATGTTTTTTTTGTGTCCGGCTCCGACAGGGGGAGGGACTTCCGGCTATACATTTTCAAGCGCCATACTTTTTTCTCTGTAGGCTGATTCTCTTGGACAGTCCTGGTCTATTTAATCTTTTAGGCGAGTAGTGAGGAAATTTGGACACAGCTATAGTGTCTAAGTACATTATTTGTTTAAATTTGACTTTTCGTGTTTCTTAGAATAAGGCTTTGCGAGAGTTTAAAAATAAGTCTGCTTGTTATTTGAGAGTATTGTGAAGTGTCCTGCTGCTAAATAATGATCCCTTTGAGAAGTGTAGCTGCTAAAATACATTTTCAGCCTAAATATATATTTAAATATTTGTACACTTATTTTCTGTTGGCTAACATAATGAAAACACATTTGGATTTTAGCTACAACTAATTATACTGGATTTTAAAATGAGCATTTTAACAAAAAGGAGTAATATAATTTAAGATTTTAAAAGACTGTTTACTTAAGTTTAATTTTATAATTTTACTAACAAAACATGAGCAGTTTTGGACTATTTCCTAAAATGTATTATGTGATAACGTCATTATTTGAGTTTTTTTTTTCCTTGATTATTTTGAAATACAGATTTATCCAAACATTTTTGCTCTTTAATTTAAAAATTCTGTAAAGCTTTATCTCACAGAACTTTAAAATAAAATCTGTTTTTGTCTGCAGATCATCGATGACAGAGCGAAGCTGACGGGCTTCTCGAGGTTTGTCACCGTGTCAAAGGAAGCCTTTAACAGAGCTAAAGGAACGAACAACACGTCACCCTTTGCTGCTGTGCTGAAATTCCTAAATATGAGTCAGGTATTAAACATGAGCTTAGATGTTCTCAAAACTTCAATCCACCTTTTATTTTGTGCAGAATTATTTCACTTGTTTGTTTTGTCGTCAGGATGAAAACATCACCATTTTGGGGAACGAGATTTTAGCGGTGGACATGGGAGTTCCTATCCAGAATCTTACAGACACAATAAACATCACTCTAAACAAGTTCAAATTTGTGAGTATCAAAGAACATAAAAAGGCATTACATAAGACTTAGTAAAAAAACAGTTATGTTTTGTTTATATTTATTGCATTTCTCTTTTGCTTACAGGAAGGGACTCCGGTTTGTAATTCGTGGGACGGAGAAGGTAACTTTTCTAACGTAACATCTAACCTCTTTCCTCGCGTGGCATCTCACGAGCACTGAGTTGACCATAAAGTGTGTACTAAAGTATTCTAGAGTCAGTTTGTGACCACCTGCACAACACAGCAGCCAAGAAGAAAAGCATATTATTTATAAAATGGATTAACCAATTCCTCAAAACCTCAGAGAAACAGAGTCACATTGTGTCCAAAATCATCTGTGAAGTCAAACAGAAAACCTTCAGATGTTCACTGTAGGCACTAACCATGTTTCTGACCCTAACGTGCATTTAAACTCATCTTAATAATGAATGGCGGTGAAGCATTGAGCCCACATCGGCTCATCGCCAGCAATCAGAGCTGCAATGACTACAGTATATCTTCCAACAGTAGCCCCGGCGTCTATCAGAGACCGGCGTCCAACCGCCATTTATTCCACCACAGGCAGAATGGTGACGCTAATAAGTTCATTTAGTAGTGTAATTATGTCAAAAAAAGTTTCATAATTTATTAAAATGATGAGAACATTGTTCTGATTAGCACTGGCTGGGAACGTTTCTTTTCTCTCTGAAGCATCATTAATCTCCGTATTAAAAATCCTCTTAATTTTCATGTGGATCCTTTTCCTGGAGACACCTGCACCTTTCCGTCTTTGCTCATTAACCCATGTTCAAACCAGTTCTTCTAATTTGCTGATCACTTTCTTTGCACCTCCACCAGGAAATCGTTTTTATCCTATAGGTCCTTTTTCGGCAGCGTCTTCTCAATATCACCATTGTGAGATACGTTTAGGATTCACCCCAGAATGCTGTGTAGATTCTTCACCAGAATGTTCTTTGGCGCATGTCACCGCACAAAATCCAACTAGAAAAGTTACATTACCTGCGATAATGCTGGTGTGAAGGCTTTTTGCTAAAAGTAGTCGCTGAAGATGCTGAAGCTTTTTGCTGAAAATGGTGATTGAATTTACTTTAAATACGGAGAGGATTTGCTGAAAATGCAAAAGCTGTTTGAAAAATGTTAAATTATAATGAGGAATGAACAGTATAATACACTTAAAAGCTCAAAAAGTGGGTTTTTCATGGTATGGCACCTTTGAGGTTGCTTGTCTTCAGCACATATTTTACTTTTACTCAAGTAGATTTAAACAGTAATCTTACTCAGCAGGTACTGTTTTAGTTTGAAGTATGTGTGTTATTTATCCTAAGGACACTCAGTAATAACAGTTCTTTCAGATAATTGCATTGAAAGATAAACCTCAGCTTGAAACAGTGGGAAGCAATTCCACTTTGTGATTACGATCGCAGTGTCGAGGCTTTCCCCCAGAAAAGGAACACAGGAGCTTTATATTTTTGGACTGTTAGAAGTCCACATATGATTTTAGCATAGAGGAAGTTATTTGAATTTGACTTCAGTGCCAGCAAATATGTTTTGGACCATAAACTCACAATCATAAAATTGTATTTCTTCCAATAAAAATGAAACAAATTAAGAAAAATTATATAGAAATATATTGATAAGCTATATAATCATAAAATGATTAAAAACAAGTTTAAACTAGAAATGTTGCATTACATGTGATAATGACAGTGTGAATGCTTTTTGCTGAATGTAGTCGTTGAAGATGCTGAAGCTTTTTGTTGAAAATCGTGACGCAATTTACTTTAATTGCTGAAGAGATTTGCTGAAAATGCAAAAGCTATTTGAAAAAATATGAAATTTCCTGAAAGACTGAAAATTCTGTTAAATAACTATGAAAGAGCGCTGAAGGTGACCTACATTTCTGAGAAATTTGAAATAAAATTGCTTAAAAATCCACCACACATGCCAAATTTGCAAAAAATATTTTGTGTGTTGCTTAATTATGAGCTAAATTTCAAACTAGCCCAAAAAACCTTGGTGGATGTTAAATTAGCCAAAAAAGCTAGCACATTCCACACATAGCAAATTAGCCAAAAGTGTTACCATGCTGCTAAAATAGAAGCTAAACTCTAAATTAGCCTGTAAAAACATCAGTAGAGATAACAAATTAGCCAAAAACGTTAGCATGAGATTGCTGAAATCGCTGAAAGTGTGATTGAGTATTTACGTGCTGAAAAATGTACAGAAAGGAGCAGGAGAATCACTATAGTGCGAATGATTACTAAGTATTCACACAATTACTAAATGCTTTTGCCACTTTTGTTAACTTTTAAGAAATTGTTTGGGTGACTAATTTTTTCTTTTTCTCGAGTGATATCTTTTGAAGTAACTCTACTGTTTGACACTAGTTTTGGATACACAACCTGTTCCTGGTTTCAGTCACTTTAGTCTAAAACTATTGTCATATTTTTCTTTTTAAATCTAAACTGTGAATCTCAGAATCTCATCCTCCTCTCTTGCTATCCGCATTTTTCTTTCAGGAGACATGAACTGGACCACGGATGGATGTGACACCATCGTCGACGGCAACAACATCACTTGTCAGTGTACACATTTGACTTTCTTCGCAATTCTAATGGTGCGTTCCTCCCTCCCACTACTTCTATTTGTAATTTCAGCACTAAATCTCCACTGAGTGACTTTTGTGATAATGTTTGTCTTCCTGCAGACGCCTCTGAATGAAACCATGTCCACCCTCTCCACCTACGACCTGAACACCCTCACCACCCTCACTCGAGTCGGTTGTGGCTTGTCCATGTTCTTTCTTTGCGTCGTCCTCTTTATGCACTTCCTAATCAGGTAGAAATAACAGGAGAGAATCTTGTTTATACTCTGCCGTTGCATTCAAATCCACAGAAAAAAGGCGACAAATTGTGTGACTCTGTTCTGCATAGACGTACGAGCCTCATAAAGAGTCAAGCAGCTGAAAGGTCGCTCTGTGGTTTCTGTGTGACAGAAAAACCAGAGACGAGAGGCGAACAGCTCTCATGCTGGTTTTTGATGCAAAAAGGTTTATTCAAATTAGTTTTTAGGAACAGCAACAATACTGTGGTGAAAGTCAAAGGTTCCTTTTATTTGAGGTCATGGTTGCAGTCATGCTGCTTTTTTTCTGTTTGTGTACCGTTAAAAGTTATGCAAATTCTGTTAGCCGGTGACAGGTTTACGAGAATGTTGCCACTTTATTTTCTATTTCTGAAAACAAACTCTGAGGAACAAATTCTCAGTTCTGAGTAAATATGTAAAATAAAATTTGAAATGACGCTTTTCTTGGGACGGTATGCTAGCATAGCAGTCCAACAAATTGTTTTCATCATAGCTGCTTAACCTGGTTAACCTGACTAGCGATTAAATAATGTAAATTTACATACATTTCCTGCTTAACTGTTATAAATATTTTGATAAAGTAAAATGTTTGACAAGATAAAACTAGAGTTTTTGTTGGTTAAAAACTGTGTAAGTCTCAGGAGTTGATTTTGTGCTAATGCTAACAGCTGTTAGTGCTAAAAGTATGACGTTTGTATGGATAGCTTTTATGTTTTTTCAGAGGAAATCCGTTACCCTTCAACACTAGAACTTTTGCAGACAGGAGGGGATCAGGGGCGGAGCTCCAAAAGCCACGCCCCCTCAGAGGAGATTTAGGAAACAGAGGTTTAAGATCAACATGAAAAATGGCTTTTTAAGACGTTTAGGTTGTGGGATTTTGGTTAAAAACTTCATAATCAGAATTAAAACACTACTGGGAACGTTTTTTTTTATTTAAAAAAATGTCATTGGGGACATTAAATGTGCATTAAACTACCTAAAGAAGAAAATATAAAACCAGAAATAACACTTACAGTATTGGTGCAGACAAAAAGGCAGCAACAGGCTATAACAGCCGTTATTAATTGTTAATTGATTGATTGTTAATTCTCCTTTCAACATTGCAGGAAGACCAAACCCAACATAAGCACCAAGCTGTTCATCCATCTGGTGACGGCGCTGCTGCTGCTGAACTTCACCTTCCTGATTAATGACTTGGTGGCCAACATGAACAGCCCCTCGGGCTGTGAGGCCATCGCGTTCCTCATGCACTACTTCATGCTGGTCACCTTCACCTGGTTCGGCATGCACGCCTTCCACCTCTGCCTGCAGATGTACGTCGGCAGCAGTATCACCATCAAACGCTATGTGCTTAAAGTCTCTGTGAGCTCTTGGAGTGAGTTGATGATTTTATTTTACATTTGTTTTTGTATTATTTTGTTGATTTACTTACTGGGTTATTTTGTTTTCTCAGCAATACCAAGTATTTTTGTGATTGCGTTTCTCATTGCCAAAAAGTATGGTGAACTAAGGATCTACACCAATGACTCTGAGAAGATCTCCAAAATGTGAGGAAACTGGTTTTCTTATCATCCAAAGCACCTTCACAAGAAACTCTGAGAAACTAACGGACAATTCTGCTTCAAGGTGCTGGATCATCGACAACAAGGCCCACATGATTGTCAACGTTGGCTACTACATTGTGGTTTTCATCCTCACCTTCTCTACAGTCATCATCTCCATGTACTGGCTTTGCCGTTTCAAGCAAAGCAAAACCGATAATCTGGACAAGAATGAGACCAGCAAACGGATTCTCTTCACTCTGGGGCTGTGCAGCCAGCTGGGCGTCACATGGGGATTCGCCTTCTTCGCGTACGGCGCTTTCCGCATCCCGGCCTACTACATTTTTACAGTCCTCAATTCCTTACAAGGTATTTCTAAAACCAGTTCATCCCTCAAACACTACAGATATTCCTAGCAGGACCCAAGTAACCAACTCATTAAAAAATGACGTTTCACCTCCTCCTCTGATTGTCCACATAACCAACAAATACTTCCTTTTATCCTCTGTCCTTCTTTCTTCATTAACTTTCTTTTTCTTGCATTTTCCCACACAGCTCCATTTCATTAGAGTTTGTTTTGGTCCCAATCCCCTCACTGACCGTAAAGTCCTTTGGGACGTCGCTGGCTACTTCACTAACAGAGCAGTTCAATAACCCAATAATACCAGAAACCATCAGCAACAGCTGATTATAGCATTTTATTTTAGGTATAGTCTGCTTTTATTTATATAAGAAGATCAAAAAATACAGGAAACGGCTACAGGAAAAAAAAATGTGTTTTTAATTCAACTCACAAAAAGTTGAACGTGCAGCTTTGAGGCCCCCTAGAGGAAGAGTTTGCAACCTGCGGCTCCAGATCCACATGTGTCTCTTTTATCTCCATGGTGGCTCTCTGGCCTAACATAAAATAAGTCATGGAGACTGCTGACCCAGACATGTCGACCGTCTGAGTCAGCAGCTCCATCTAACCAAAACTAACTAAAGAAAACAAATAAACAAAGCCTGTAAACTAAGACTACCAAGATCCAACCTAAAATAACAAAACCCAGCAGAGTAAGACTGCTGAGGACAAACGATTCTGGTCACATGCAAGACGGCATCAGAATCGATCTATAGCTGGAAGCAGAAATCAGAACTTTCGCCGGTTGCGTAAGCGGAAATTTCCTAAACTTTAGAAAATCCTTTGAAAATGATATTTTAAAACCTTTTCAGAACTATCAGCTTTTACGCCTGTGAATGAGAATAAACTGTAACTGTTTCTTTCCCCGTGAATCATAACACCTCACCCACCCTGTTTTCTAAACCTAACCATCACCTCCCCACACCTAAAACTAAGTTCTCCCTCCCGTTACAGCCGGCTCTGGCAGGGGGAGGGACTTCCCGCTATTAATTTTAGATTAGTTAAATGTATAAATTGATGTCTGAGGTGCACATATATGATAAACTATGTAGGTTTTTACATCCTGTTGACCTGAAGACGTCTTGTTTGTTCAACTCTACCTCCAGAATGAACAGATTTTATATGCAAAGAAAAACTTTGGTAAAAAGTTTGATCTTTTATGAGTTCAAAGCACATATTATCTTATGCTGCACAACATTGGTTACTAGCTGTTCAGAGCTGCACTGAGATGATCCTGTTTGGCACAGAGCAGCTTTTATTATTCTTTTATATTTTAGCTTTTGCCCGTGCCAAAAAATAAACATATTTATTAATTTTGGAAATAAGGTCATGAATGCAAACCTAAATTTCTTAAAGTAAGACTGTGCAGCTTGTTCTATGTTTTGATCAAATGGCTCCTTTGCTGTTAAAGGTTGTCAACCCCTGCTGTAGTGACTTGGGGGGCCTAGGCAACTGCCTAGTTTGCCTGTAGGAAGAAACAGACCTGAAGTGAGTTGATACTGATGTAGAGAAACACATGCAGTGTTGCATATTAGTGCAGAGCTGCTTTTTTCTGCTTCAAAATCTGTTGGAGTTATGGTAATTGTGCACGTGGTTAAAGAGTTATGGTAGTCGAAAGAATGTGAACACATAATGTGAAGGTCGTTTGGGTAAGTTTAATGTTTGGAAAGTGAGGGGGATTAGTGGTTGGTCAGTCCAATTCTCATTAAAATCTTAAAATTTCAAAACTTTTTTTCCCGCATTTTCAAATCTTTTTCTTTTTTTTTTTATGTTTTCCAATCTTAAAATTTCAGTTTGAAAACTTTTGGCAACAACTGATCATCTGTTTTCTCCAGGTTTCTTTCTGTTCATCTACTACTACAACTCAGGCCACGTGGGAAACGAAAAACTGCAAGACAAAAACAAGAAGACCACATCAAACTCCACCAACGTCTCCACTCTGAAATCCAGCTCCGAGTCCGACAACCCCTACTACAGTAACCAAATGTTCAAAAACAGGCCGAATTAAAAAAAGAAACTAACTTAATCTGAAACATGATGGAGTTTCAGACTTCATTCAACCTATATAAGAGCTTTAGTTTTGCTTTTGAGTTTAGACAATACCAAAACGGTTGCACTTTCATATAATATATAGACTTTGATAAAAAATGAAATTAGAAACACACTAAGAAAGTTATTTATTTTTATGTCAATGGATTTCTGAGTTTTTCTGTTCAGAACACAAATACACAAAAAGAAAAAATCAAAATTTGTTAATTCTATTTACAGATTTTTTCTTTACAAAGTTACATTTACAACAGGAGCTCTTCTGTCTCTTCGAGAGCTTTCTCCAGTTCAGCTGCTTGCAGAGTGAAGTTCTCCCGCTCCTGCTTTATGACTTCTCCAGCTTTTGAGAGCTCCTCAAAGTTTGTCTGGATTTCCTAAAAAAAAAATATGTACAATAGTTTAGCGAGTCGCCTTCATATCGTGCAGCAAAAACTTCGGACCTTAGAAATTCTGCACATTCTTTATGTAAATGATGTAATCCAAAAGGTGGTTTATGAAGTTCTCAGTCCAGTTTGGATTATTGTGGTGCAGGTGAAAGGGAAGTGATGAGTGTAGAAGAAGATGAAGTGATGAAGATATGATGAATAGAAGGGTTAGATGGTTTTGACATGTTCAGGGAAATGAACATTTCAGGGAAAAGTAGACAGGCAAGTGCAGAGAGACTTATGCCTTAGTCACAACTAGTGCTGCCACAAATCATTATTTTAATAGTTGACTAATCACGATTATTTTTTCAGATTAGTTGACTAATCGGGTCATGAGCAAACTAGATGTAAAGCACACATCTTAGCCATCATTAGACTTAAAGTAACTAAAAACTAGATATATAGCATTACCTGTGATAATGCTGGTGTGAATGCTGTAAGCTGAATTTGGCCACTGAAGATGCTGAAATTGATAGCTGAAAATGAATAAGATAAAACCTGAGAACACTGAAGCTGATAGCTAGCTAAAACATAAGTTAAACTCTAAATTAGCCTAAAAAACTGATAAAATCCTAAATTAGCCAAAACAGCTAGCTTGTAGCTGAAGTACTAGCTAACTCCAAATTAGCCTAAAAAACCTTTTTAAATGCCAAAAATAGTCCTAAAAGCTAGCATAATGTCAATAAAACTTTCAACTTTACTACACTCTGACTCCATATGATTTAAAGTAAAGACCATTAAATTAGTGGTCAACTATTTTAATAGTCGATTAGTCAAGTAATCATAGCGTTAGTCACAACAGGCAGTAACCTGCCTTTATTTACTGCATTCACAATAACTCTACAACTTGTTTGTAACGTGCCACACATTACCACTAAAACAAATGTTACTGTGACAACACAACTCCCAGTCTTGTTATTAACCCGTTAAGATAAAATAATTCCAAGTCCCATAACGCTTTCATATTCATAATAACACCCAAACTGGTTTGTAACTTGTAGAAAAAGAAGACGGACAATTTTGACAGAGCGCCTTGTGCTTCTTAAAAATAAGTAAACAGAACCATATATGGTATATATACGGTCATATTTTGTAAAAAAAAAAAAATTAAATAATTTAACAATTAAGGCTTTTAAGTTTGTCTTTTAGTGTAGAAAATATGGTAACTTTCATAATCCTTACAAATACGTCACAATACATTTACCACACGTTAGGGTTGTGTATCTTTCCCTGTCACAAAATTCAATACGCTTCTCCATACATGATCCACAAATCAGTACATATAGAATTAAACTACCTTTTAGGTGATATGATATAGTCAGATTCTTTTACTAAAAATGCTAAAATCGAGATATTACATATTTATATTGCATTTAAAGCCATAAATAATAATGTGTGGGATTTGAAAGAAAAATGTATTCAGGTATCGACATGGAAGAAGCAAGTTTATGATTGGACGTCTTTGTTT
>NC_050535.1:20498158-20501887 GCF_002922805.2 Oryzias melastigma | reverse complement strand
GATTTATACCCTTTAACCAATGTAACCTTGTTCATATCTGTGGTTTTTAAACAATACTGCAGTTGCTCGATCAATTTTGCGATACGCATTTAATCTTTTACATCCCTACCACACACAAAAAAATGGTACGTTCCATTTTCATGGTGTCCCTTAAGGTGGCCGTACAAACCTCAGAACTACAATATGCACCTGTGCTCACGATAAGGTGCTGCCCTCCTCAGGAACAGACATCCCCCCTGTTAGGGTCAACCCCCATTCAGCTGCATGTGACTAAGGCATAAAGAGACGAATGGATGCTGCTGAAGAGAGCAGCCAAAGAGAAAAACTGATCCAAGAGGAAAAACTCTGGAGTGTCACTTACCTGAAGCTGGGCTCGCTGATGCGACGCAGCCGAACCGAAGGACTTCAGTTCACTCAGCAAGTCTGAGGAAAGGCTCTGAAAAACAAGGAATGGGATATTAAGATGTATGCTTTTTAGAAATATTACTCCTTTCTGTGTGGTTTATTATATGAGATACATTTCTAAATTGAATCTTGTTTGTTGTTGTTTTTTATTGTAAGTTTAAGATTATATTTATGATGAATTAAGCATGATTGTGTATGCATGCAATGGCAGTTCAAGGTAAATAAAATGGACCATACCACAACTTGTTTCCTGTCTTCCTCCATCTTTCGCGCAGCATCTCCAACACTTTCTCCCAAAACTGATAATTAAAGCGCAGGTTTACTGAAGAAAACACAAATATGAACCAACACCACAGGAAAGATGGACTTACCTGGGTCTATTTTAGCAGAAACAATGAGAACGTGACAATTCTGCAGCTTTTTCTGAACGTCTGAATTCTCCTTCTGAAGCTCACTGAACTGAAGCTCCAAATCAGCAACTCTGTGCTGGATGTAAAGTAGTTCAAGACGATTAAAACATGAAACAAAACGAAGGGGCAGATGTTCTAAAGTAGGGGTGTCAAACTCAATCACACAGGGGGCCAAAATCCAAAACACACCTTGGGCTGCAGGTCGAACAGGACAAACATTTATTGAACACTCTAAAACTACATTTTTAAAACCGCAACTTTTGAAAATAATTATGAACTAGATATATATCATTACCTGAGATCATGCTAGTGTGAATGCTGTAAGCTGAAAACACTGAGGATGCTAGAGCTGCTTGCTGAGGATGCTGAAATTGATTGATAAAAGTGCTGAGGTTGATGGCTGAAAACGCTGAAGCTGATAAAATACCTAAGCTGAGAACTAAAAAACACTGAAATTGATAGCTGAAAATGCTAAAGCTTAGAGCTAAAAACACTGAAGCCAATACCTGAAAACGCTAAAGCTGATAGCTGAAAAATCGGAAGTTAAGAGCTGAAAACGCTGAAGCTGAAAACTCTGAAGTCAATAGCTGAAAATGTTTAAGCTGATAGGTGAAAACGCTGAAGTTAATAGCCTGCTAAAACATTAGCTTAATGCCAAATTAGCCTAAAAAAACCTATAAAAATAAACTTAGGTTTTTGGGGTTTTTTTTAGCTAGCATGTAGTTGAAAAAAACTGCTCAACTATAAAATAGTTCTTTAAAACCTAAAAAAAAAATCCTGAATTAACCAAAACAGGTATCATGTAAATATTAGCCTAACTCAAACACTCAAAAAATTAAAAATAATAATAATCCTAAATTAGTCAAAACAGCTCGCTTGTAGCTTAAATAGTCACTAAACTCCAAAAATCTTAGTAAAGGCCAAAAAAGTCCAAAAAGCTAACAGAACTTCAATAAAATAAAATAAAAAGCTTTTAAAACCGTAACTTTTTAACATAATTATGAATAATAAAATGGCAGGAATATTATTCCAGAATAAATCAAATTAAATCTTAAATAACTTCAAATATTTTACTCTCCATAAAAATATATTTTGTCAAATTTATGCTAGTTAGAAATGAGTGCAAGATAACATCAGGCCATTAATAACTAAATAAAATGATCTGGAGGGCCGGATCCGGCCCCCGGGCCTTGACTTTGACACATGTGATCTAAAGCCTTGCTTTCTGTACCTGCGCCTCAGCTAAGTTTTTCTGGAGCTCCTCGTTTGCAGCAGTTAGGTGCTGGTTTTGCTCCTTGAGCTCCATCTGTTGTCCGTATCTAGTGGTCCTGGAAAAAAAATAAACATTTTGATAAGAAAAACACAAGAAAAGAAAAATAAAATAACAACAACATGGCTAAAGGCACAGTTCATAACTTACCCTTTATGGACTTTAGGAGCAACTGTTTTCCTGAAAGACAAACTTAGAGGTTAACTGAGCAGACTTGGATAATCGCACACATTAAATCAACACAAAAGTGATTTCTTACACCGGCATATTTTCTTTCTGGCCTTTGGCGTCAGGTTTCTGGACAGCTTCTGCGTTTTTGGATTCAGTCTTGTTTTTCTTGTTATCACCAGGTAAATGGAGTTCTGAAACCAGAGCGATCAGATTTTTAAAAATATCTGGCAGTAATAAAACAAAACTGAAAAACAGAAGATCAGCTCACTTTTAGGGATTTTTGAGGCCATTGCTTCTTGTTTAGTTTAACACTAAAAAAGGGGGGGGGAATGCATGAATCATTAGCGTGATTTTATGTTATTTCAGTTTTATTTTTTCTTCCAAAAATACTAATACTTCCAGAATAGTTGCTGTTACGTTAACATCATTATAATGACGATAAGCATCATTAACTGCGCAACAATCGCTTGATCAAATAAGTACTGTTCATCATAATAATATACACATACTTTGTGAAGAAGAATAACAAAAAGAAAACACATGATCCTACCTTTGCGGAGACGCCGTTGAGGGAGCAGTCAGTTTTTAAAAAAATGTCCCGCCCTTTATTACCACTTCCTGTCTGTCTTCATTTCCGGTTTCATTTGAACGAAAATTACAATTAGAAAAAAATGATTACACATACTTTTACTAATTTGTATTTCTAAATACACATAAATATATCATAATTTCTTTAAAATTTAAAAATAAAGAAGAATTTTTTTTTAAGTTAACGTAAAAATTGTAATGCGCATGCGCGGAGGCGGCTAAATTCAAAAAGTGTAAGCGTTAGCCGTGAGGCTCAGAGTTAGCCTCGATTAGCTGATGCGCGCTAAGATTTACGACTGGGATACATACCTTTCTACGACAATTTCGACTTTGCTGTTTTGTTTTAACGCAAACGTGTATGTATGGTGTTACAGGACGACGTACCGCAAAGTAATAGGTTGGTAGTGAGAAGTTTACACGGGTTGTTTTCTCTTTTAACAAGTGGCAATGCTAACTTTAGCTCAGTCAAACCATCTATTGTCAATGTTTTCAGCTGAAGGGCTTGGTAGTATGGGTCAAAGTAAAAACAAAAAATGTTATTTCGATGTAATTAGAACTTGTTTTGCGTAAAATATGTGCGACCTGTTAACATAGTCTGGTAAAAGATAGCGCGTTAGTGTGGTCTGAATCAGCTGCCAATGTTTTGTTATTGATAGGAGTGTTTCTTCACATAGGAAATGACAGTGGGGTTATTTAGCGATGTTCTCTGGCTTTATAGTTGCACCGAAGGAAGCGGAAGACATGCTGTGTTGATTTACTGGGAATAACTTGAAATTAAAGATAAGTTTTATAACACGGGCGAATCATTTTCATCCAATTTTGAATGTTTTTTGCAGCTAAACATGGAGCCTCAAGACTCTGAGAAGCACAAGTAAGTTCAAAACC
>NC_050535.1:20382500-20498110 GCF_002922805.2 Oryzias melastigma | reverse complement strand
CGTTTAAGGAAACTTTACTTAACAGTTGGAATTGTGTTTCAGTGAAGGGAGTGGCTTTAGAAAGCGAAGCATTTCCTCTGTGAGTGTTGAAAAAAACTTTACTATATTTGTATATTTGTTGACTTCAAAACTTCAAATGTGTATTTTTGGTGCCTTTTTTTTTCTTTTTAATTACTTTACAGATTTTAAAAGCACCAAGGAAATCGATCATTCTACGCGATTTGGAACAACAGGAAAATGAGGTGAAGTATTGACACAATTGAGGATTAAAGACCCACTCCAATGAAAATTGTGTTTTTGTAACATTTTTCCAATGATGGTGGACAGATATACAAAAAATGAAGCTTAAAATTTTATTTCTGTGGTTTTATTTTAAATCATGAGGAATCAGGAGTAAACTGAAAACAAATAATTTGTAACTTATAAAATACACTGCTGCTCTGCATAAGTTGTGTCTTAGAAAACAGTTTTCATATCTAATTAAGAAATGTATCTAGTAGGTAAAACTAATGATCTAGAAATCAAATCCTGGACTCATCAAAATCATTTTAATGTCCATTTAGGTGGAAAGCACTAAGCCTGTCGAGAAGAGGAATTCCAGGAGAGTTAGTTTTGCTCCCGCCAATGACGTTCTTCTGTTTGCTAAGTAAGTTTTCTACATTGAATATATATAAGAACTGGACTAAGTGACTCCGCCTCCTTTGCTTTCGAAACAGGATGTACCCATTGGTCCCAAGAAGCCAAAACAGACTTCTATAGAGATCTAAACAGCTGTATTATTTGTCAGGATAACAATTCTTGCTCTGATAAATTTTACATGTTCCTGTTAATCCTTAATTTTGTGTGTTTTTTCTTTTTTTATTTAAGTTATAGATGCTTCAATATAAGCAGGTGTTCTCACAGCGAAAACTCAGAACATTAGATTGAAAGTTTTCATGTAGTCAGCTTTCAAATGCCAGGGGTGTGGACTTCTAACAAGCTCACTCCTGATTGGCCAGAGTGGTTTCCATAGAAATGATGACTGATTCCAACATGATGGTGTCCAAAAAAAAAAAGAAAACCTGTTAACTGAATTAACTCTAGTCGGAAATGGTTGTTGCTGAAAGTAAACCAGTTTTTACGCGTGACATCACAGTCAGTCCAGTTCTCCAGCACAGTCAATGATCTTCCAATCAAAAAGTTTTTAATTCTGACGATGTCAAATATTTTGTTTTACCACAGTGATGTGAAGAGCGCCTCACCTGTTCGAAATCCTTTACAAGAATTAACAGCACCGAGTATGTCACAAATTCAAATTCACAGACGTTTCACTTAAATAGTAAATTAAACCGTTTTCATCTTTTTCTGTTTGTGTTGTTCTCCAGCAGTTGTGTCAACACAGAATAGGTGAGGTGGTTGTGTTAGTTTTTTCACATCTCAACTTTCTGTCCTGTTTTTGTTCTTTTAGGAAAAATTGTTAATTTTTTTTTTTTTTTTTTACATTTAGGGCTCAAGCTGATCCAAAAGCAGAGAACAGTCAACAAATTAGTGGTAAGAATTATATTATTTTTAGCCACATTATTATGTTTATTGATAACTCTCTCTCTTTTGTTTAATCAATTTATTAATATTTTAAACAGATTTTATATGTATTTTTTATTTTTATTGTCTTTCCCCTTTGCTTTTATGGCTCTATCAATCAAAAACAATCTCTCCAATGCAGTTTAAAATGTTCTTTCATTTACCGAATTTACTTTTAACCATTCTAATATTCTGTCCAAACCAGCTTAAAGTCACTTGGAAAACGAATTGTTCCCTAAACTCAGGCTTCCTGTGGGGTAATAAAAAGTCTTATAAGGTTTGAATTAAAAATGTTGGAAATAAGGCATTGAAAATGATTTAAAAATTCTTGCATTTTGATATCTTTGTGTGGAGTTTCGAACTTTTTCCATATGACTTTTGAAAACTTTAAACCATTGAACTTAGTTAAAATATTTTTACCTTTGTTTTCAACAAACTGGAAATGATTAGAATATCTCAGAATTTTGTCAACGTCCATATTTCCGTTCTCTTCATCTTACTTTGACTAATCTTCAACCCTGCATTATCGTACATGGATTGGTAATTGTTTTTTAAATTATTAGAATCCGTTTTGTTTCATTTAACCAAGAGAAAATGACAGAGCCAACTGTTTACATAGATTTTTTTGATTAGGCACATATGGTTTTACTGCACCAAACTGTGTGTGTATGTGAGTAATGATGTAATGAGGGTTTCTCAAGTCTAGTAATTGTAATTTAATAACTCAAACTTGAACTGTATTTTACTACATTACTCCTTTACTGAAAAGTAATTGTTCTGAAATTCAAAAAAAATCTTAAATCCTGGTTTTATCTTATGCAATCATTTCTTCACAAGGAATCTTTTCAAGGATGTTTGTTTTTTGGAAATTTTGCTTATGACAATGTAGCGCAAACACTTTAAAAAGGCAGTGAATGAAGTTAGAGTCCCAAATTGATGTGCTGGTGAGAATCTGAAAGTTTTCCAAATAAAATGTCCCTCAGAATCAGTTAATAAATATTCTGTTGACCTGGTACCAATTGACACGCAAATAAGTCTCTGTTCTGAGGATTGGGGACCCCTGCTGTAAATAATAAATGTCAGAAACTGTAGAAATGTTTTCATCTTTTTTCCCCCTCAAATGTAGGTATAGAAAACCTTCTGAAGGCTCCTCTGCATGTTCCTCTGCAAACAAACACTGTAAGTGTCATTCTTCTTTCCGAAGTTTAACGTCCATTTTGATGTAGGTTTCAAAGGCTTCAGAAGCTTCAGAGGTTTCAGAAGTTTCAAAAACTTTAGAAGTTTCAAAAACTTAAAAAGCTTCAGAGATTTCAAAAGCTTCAAATGCTTCAGAAGCTTCAGATGTTTCAAAATCTTCAAAGGCCTCAGAAGTAGAGCTGTAATGAGTATCCGGGTGCTCGGATACTCACAATCTGCTCCCGAAAATTCAAGTATTTTATTGATTCTGATCTCCTGTTCTAAATAAAGGTATAAATGGTAGTGACTTGATACGAATAATCTCAATTTTCATACATCCAGTAATGAAAGACACGCACAAAGGAATAAACATATTAAAATTAAGAATTGTGGTTCGATTTGTAAATCAAATCAGATCGCCACTTAAGTAACAATCCATAGCTCTACTCAGAAGTTTCAAAAGATTCATAGGTTTTAGAAGTTTCAGAGGTTTCAAAAGCTACAAAGACCTCAGAGGTTTCAAAAGCTTCAGAGGTTTCAGAGCTTTCAGAAGCTTCAATGGCCTCAAAAGTTTCAGAGGTTTCAAAAACTCCAAAGGCTTCAGAAGCTTCAAAGGCCTCAGAAGCTTTGGAGACTTTGGAAGTTTCAGAGGTTTCAGAAGCTTCATAGGCTTCAGAAGTTTCAGAGGTTTCAGAGGCTTCATAAGCTTCAGAAGTTTCAGAGGTTTCAAAAGCTTCAAAGGCTTCAGAAGCTTCAGAGGCCTCAGAAGCTTAAGAGACTTTGGAAGTTTCAGAGGTTTCAAAAACTTCATAGGCCTCAGAAGTTTCAGAGGTTTCAGAGGCTTCATAAGCTTCAGAAGTTTCAGAGGTTTCAAAAGCTTCAAAGGCTTCAGAAGCTTCAGAGACCTCAGAAGCTTTAGAGACTTTGGAAGTTTCAGATCTTTCAAAGCTTCAAAGGCCTCAGAAGTTTCAGAGCTTTTAAAAGATTCAAAGGCTTCAGAAGCTTCAAAGGTTTCAAAAGCTTCAGAAGTTTAACTGATCTCAGTATCTTCAGAGGCTGTTTGTCGTCATCAGGTCGACCCTGATGTTTGGAACGAGATCGGGGAGAAAACAATGGTGTTTTCGTCTGAGGACGCCGTCATGGACATGACCCACAGTCACACCATCAACATCAGCGGTGATGCAGACTTGCTGGGAGAGACGTACCTGTCTGACAGAATCGTGGAGGCTGGACTCCCAGATTTATCTGTAAACATGATGACCAGCAGATCCACAGACTTTAGTGGACAAAAAGGAAGCTTATCTGCAGTAGCAAGCAGCTTGGATCCTGGATTTGAAGACTTTCTTGCAAGTCTCTCTCAACAGAGTAACTCTAGTGCAGGAACAGCTTTTGCTGGACCCCCGAGGCAAAGTTTTGGAAACGTGGTGGGTCTGAGTAAAACCCAAAGAGTTGAAAAGCAGCTTCCAGGGTTGGAAAACAGCAAAAAGAAGCTCAGTGTTGGTTTTGGTGGAAGCATGGCGTGTCCAGAAGTCGGCATGAGTGCGGAGGAGTTTCTGACCGAACCTCAGACGGGTCACAGTCTGGGAGCTCGTGACAAGGACGACCTGTTTCAGTGTCTCTTCCCAACTCTGGACATGTTTGCAGAAAAGAAAGGAGCATCACAGCAGACCAACAGAGGTTTGACACTTTAAATCCTTTTTTCACCTTTGGTTCTTAATAAAGGACTGTTTCACATAGAGACCAAAAGTACAACTCCGTTTAGCTTTAAGAAAATCATGTTTAGGTTTGAAATTCCAGAGAAATTGGATTTGTATCAAGTTTATTTTTAGAAAAATCAAGAAATATGACTTTTTTCATCTTCAAAGTTGACTTTCAGAGTGGTTTATAAAAACAGTGTTGGCTCTCAGTTGTGAAGAAGAATAACACAAACACTCACGTTCCAAACAGGAAGTAGCTGCTGGTTTTAAACAGCACTGAGAAATAAACAGTTATTAATCGTTCATTCTAGTTTTCAGATTACCTTTTTTTTTAAAACAAATTTTGCTAATAGTATTTTTTTCTTCATATTTTTTATCTAGTTCAAGTTCTAAACTGACCAATCAGATGCCTTCATAAAAGTAGGTGGAGCCTGCTGGCTATAAACGTCCAAAGCTAGAAATGTTGTAGCCTGTTTTCAAGTGGAAGGGATGTAGGATTTCAAGATTCGCCCTCCTGATTGGTGAGAGTGGTTGCCATAGAAACGTACTCTCAGACCAGCTTGGATCAATCGCTGCTTACTGACGATCTGGTTCCAAAAGAAGATTTTTTTTTTTTGTTTAAACAGGTGTGGTGCCAAAGTATGTTCCCCCTGCCAGAATGTGTATCACCGGTCTAAGGTAACGTAGATTTATTTCGTAACACTCGTGTTTTGCTCCAAAAAGCGTAAAAAGAAGGTGGATGATATCAACAGACTTTATTCTGGGGCTTTTGGAGGTGTAATTTGATTTTTTTTTTTAAATCATATAATTTATGTAAAACGACAGGGGACACGGATTCTGTCAGACTGCTTTTGATCCATCTTACCATAAACAGTGCCCCCAATAATTTGCAGTGAAAACAACAAATATTTAATAATTATCCGTTGTTACATGCTTCTACTTTCATAAATCTGATTTTTTTTTTTTTTTAATCCTAAATTAGTCAAAGAGTTTTTTCTTTTTTAACACAAAAAGCTGTCATCGTTTTACATAGAATATGTGGGGAAAAATACAAATATGACAGTAAACTCTCAAAAGCCCCATAATTAAGTATATCACAATCATCTATCTTCTTTTTACGCTTTTTGGGACAAAAATTAGTGTTATGAAACAAATTAATGATGCCTAAGGCTGAGGACACACATTTTGGCAGGGGGAACGTACCTTGGCACAACACCAGAAGGAAGTCATTTTCCATGGGTGAAGTCGCACTCGGTCAGTCCAGTTCTCTTCAAATCATTTAGCTCCATTATGGGATATGTAGGATCTTTGGTTTGAGTCAGAAAATTTAGATCAGTGTTTGAAATTATAGGAATTGTTTGTTTTCTGCTAAAACTTTTGTTTCAGCTAACATTTTTATAAATCTTTCCACATTCAGACATGCACTCTGCAAGTCCTCTCCGCCAGAAGCACGGTGTAAGTTTTCTTCTAATGTGGTAAACAGCTGCTGGAGTGAAATTAAACTTTCCAGTTTTTTAAAGTTTGTGTGTTTCTGTTGTCAGGTCAGCTCTGCTGCCAAAGGCCAGAAGACACTAACATTTCCTGCGGAGGATGACATGGACATAACTCACACAGTCGACGCTTCCAGCACTTCTTCAGCTAAAATGCAAACTGGATCTTCTGACCCATCACTGATTAACCATCAGTCCAAATCCAGTGACCCGAGCTTGTGTATCAGTGAAGGAGGTTGGCCAGGGAAAAAAAGCTCAGCAGAGCCTGGCGGAGTCGATCCTGAGGGCGACGTCAGCATGGAGATGACTGAGGTTCAAACGGGACGCATTGAAGGACTCTCCGACTCACAAGATCCTTTTCAGTTTCTCATTCCGTCTCAAGAGGAAGTTTTCCCGCCCAGCAGAAGTCAGAATAGAGCCGACGCGGCTTCAGGACAGGAGAACATCAAAGGATCGTCCAGCAATCGAGGTAAAGCATCTGTTTCACCCGAGAATGTTGCTGCTGATGAGACGACAGCGATGTTTGTTCCACTAAAAGATATGTCATCATTAAACTCACTTTGAAATACGTCCTCAGACATGCCTGGCTTCACTAGAAAAGTAAATGACCCCTAGACCTGCAATCTGCTTGTGAAAACAGCAGTCAGTTAGGGTCCAGACACATCTGAGGGCATGTAAGGTTTTAGGTTATGAATTCAGTTTTGAGTCTAAACTTTGGAACCATGAAGAGAAACGCATAAGAAATAAAATGATCCCATTTTGGTTCAACACCAAAAAGGAAAAAGCAGCACAAATGGAAAATTTAGGAGCAAATAATCAGAAAGTTGTCATCGTGTTGTACCAATCAAAATCAATTTTAGAATTAGAATGGGCCCCTTATCACTGAAAGTGATCCGATAGTCAAATTCACATCACTTGCTTCTGTTTTGATGCGTCTGGTTTACTGCTGGACTCTTGTCTAAAAATGTGTGGCGCGTGTGATGAGGGAGCTAACATCAGATTTTTAGCCTCATGGTTGCATTGGCTGTATATCTCACTTGCATCAATGCACGGAAGACACAGATGATGTTAAGAGATCTGGTCTATTTATTTTGTGTTTTTTTTGTTTTTTCTTTTTCTGGTTTATTCATTTTGGAGAGTTCTATAAAAGCATCAGTAAGTACGTCTCCATGTCTGGGTTCATGAGATCATTCAGAGACTCTCCTAGTACGGTGAGCTTCATCTACTGGAGCTCAGCTGGCAGTTGTGGCCAATGTGCCTTAATTGGTACCTGCTGGCTATTTAAGACAGAATAGGCCACACCAAGGCAAGCAGGGAGGGAGCCGTTTGGGTTTTAGTTGGTGTGGTGATGGTTTGTTTCATCCTCTGTCCTCAGCAGTCTTAGACTGCTGGGTTTTGTTATTTTAGTTTGGGGACCTTGGCAGTCTTGATTTGAGGGCTTTATTTTTTTTCTTTAGGTAGTATTGGTTAGGCAGCCCTTAGCAGGGGGCTGCTGACTCAAGACGGTCAACATGGCTGGGTCAGCAGTCTCTCAGACCTATTTTATGTTTGGCAAAGGTTCCAATTCCCTTTTGTTTTGTCTTTTTGTTTTAACTAGCACACTAATTGTTTTTCCCTTTTGCTTTTCAGGACACAGTTTCTTTTTTGCCCTTTTTTTTTAATAAACTGTGTTCCTTTTTCTCACTGGTGTCCAGTTTTTGTTATGGTCCCATTTTTGGTTTTCCCTTGACTTGAGCCAGGTCTGCCCATTGGGGCTGTAACAGTGACCCAGTTTGACGACTCGCTGTCTTGTATTAGTCCAAGGAGAGAAAAATAAGATTAGAGGATCTTGTTACAGTTGTCTCCAATGATCACGTCATGGGGTAAAGCCAAGTCCCTGATTGGTTGGTGTAATGCAAATTCTTGTCCAAAGTTTAGATATTGGAACTCTGGAAGCACCAAAACACGCTGCTTCTGCTAGATTTCTGCACCACAGGACTTCTGATAGTGGCAGTATATTGACACTGGGTGCCTTAGCCATGCAAACTACATTTGATGTAAACGTAGCTTTAAAGTTCAATCCATTCCACAAAGACCATAACCATCCTATGAGTTTGCTTCATGGTCCCAGCAAAGGTGACGTTTCAACAGCTTTAGCTGTGCTCAGGGTTTTTTGGGTCTGGAGTATAACTTTATTAATAATCTAATTGTTATTGGCAGAAAATTATAAAGCAGCGATGCTATAAATGTTTCTGTTTTGGGTCTGTTTGTTTTGTCATTCGGTAATAAGTATCTCTACATCATTATGAAACATTTTCATGTCTGAATTTATGTGTTCAGGTGTGCAAACTTCATTGAAACCTCAGTCCTCACATAGATGTCAGGTAAGATTAACTATTTTTTTTCAATGCTACCTGAAGAGTTTTAGTTGCTGCATTTAGCAAACTATCTATAAAATGCTGGAATTAAAACAGTGCTGCAGGTGTTTGTAGAGTTTTTAGACAAATTCAACAGTTAGTAGATTAGAACTTTTCTAAAAGATAGTTTTGTTTTTTTTTTTCTTCAGAGCAGGGTTGGTTTGGATGATGGAGAAAAGACGATTGAATTTGCTGCAGATGATGACTGCATGGACATCACACAGAGCTACACTGCAAACATCAGCAGCAGCGAGTCGAAGCAGCTGTTCTCAGACTTGGGAGGACATGAAGATAAAACTGTGACGTTTACTCTGACGGATCCTGCAAAGGAAGAGACCAGGAGTCGTACTGTTTCCTCTGGATTTCAAAATACAATCCTACAAAGCAATGAGGCGTTACCCTCTAACAAGGATAGAACCGTGAGGTTCACTGCCAATGATGTAGTGATGGACATAACAAAGAGTCATACCGTCAACATTTCCTCTGGTTTTGCACCAACGTTCCTCCAAGACACTAAGGTGTTGCCCTCTAATGGAGAAAGAACTGTGAGGTTCACTGCCAACGATGCAGTGATGGACATAACAAAGAGTCATACCGTTAACATTTCCTCAGGTTTTCAAAAATCAATCGTCCAAGACACTGAGGCGTTACCCTCTAACAAGGATAGAACCGTGAGGTTCACTGCCAACGATGCAGGGATGGACATAACAAAGAGTCATACCGTCAACATTTCCTCAGGTTTTCAAAAAACAATCTTCCAAGACACTGAGGCGTTACCCTCTAACAAGGATAGAACCGTGAGGTTCACTACCAACGATGCAGTGATGGAAATAACAAAGAGTCACACTGTCAACATTTCCTCAGGTTTTCAAGAGACAATTGTCCAAGACACTGAGGCATTACCCTCTAACAAGGATAGAACCATGAGGTTCACTGCCAACGATGCAGTGATGGACATAACAAAGAGTCACACCGTTCAACCAACATGCTTTAAAAACACTGAGGCGTTACCCTCTAACGGAGAGAAAACCACAAGGTTCACTACCAGTGATGCAGCAATGGACATGACCAAGAGTCACACCGTTAACATTTCCTCTGGTTTTCAACCAGCGTTCCTCCAAAATACTGAGGTGTTACCCTCTAACAAAGATAGAACCATGAGGTTTACTGCCAATGATGCAGCGATGGACGTAACCAAAAGTCACACTGTCAACATTTCCTCTGGTTTTCAACCAACATGCCATAAAAAAAACGAGACGATCGTCTCTAACGGAGAGAAAACCACAAGGTTCACTACCAGTGATGCAGCAATGGATGTGACCAAGAGTCACACCGTCAACATTGATGCAGATCTAAAGCTCATTCAGCTACAGAGTGTGGAGTCAATCCCCACAAACACAGATAAAACCCAGATGTACGATGTAAAAGAAGCAGATGTGACCAAAGCCAATACGGTCAACACTGCTGCCAATCTAAAAGTCCTTTCGCAATCAGCACTGGATGTTACTAAAGAGGAAAAACCCTTCATGCCCACTACAACCCATGAAGCTGTGAATGTGAGTCGCTTTGAAGGGATTTCTACAAGTTTTGAGCCAAGTAAAGATGCATCACCTTCCAAAGGAGACAAAACTGTGAGGTTCACTTTATGCGATGCAGCCATGGATGTGACGAAAAGTCACACCGTCAACATCGACGCAGATTTAGATGCGATGCAGCAACAGGATGTGGAATTCCTACCCAAAACAGCAGATAGTGCAAGGAACCACAGTGTACTCATCGCTCCAGACACTCATGTCCTTCCACGTCTAACCCACTCTGACAAAGTAAAGTCCTTCAGGTCCATCGCAGCAGATAAAGCTGCAAGTGGGATGAAAAGTTTCACTGCAAACATTTCAACTCATCTTGAACCAGTTTCTGGCCAGAGTGTGGAGACTCTCCTGATGCATGACACAGCTATGGACAAGACTCAGACTCTTTCTGCAAACATTGCCAGTAATTTACCATCAGATGTGATGTTCCAGCAAAACAAAACTCTTTCTCTCCATGCATGTAAACCAGAACTTGATTTGAAACAAAAGTTGAACAAATCCATGTCCCAAGACTCTTTTCCTGTGGACAATCTCAAAACAAAGACTATGAAGCCTCTTGAGATCCTAGAACCAAATAGCTGTCCGTCTGATCAGAAACCTGAGCTGTTTCTAGATAAAAGCTCAGCCGACTGTCCACAAATCTTTGAAGGTTTGGACATTCGTAGGGATCAAACTTACAATACTGTGGGACAAACTTCTGCTGAGATTCAGACTCGGAGTGTTTTTGCATCACAAGACCACAAGGTGTCATTAGAGAGCGAAGAGGTCCCAAATCCTCAAGAATCCATCACACCAAGTCAACCTGAGCTCATGAAAGAACTTGAACCAGCAACTTTAGGTTCACTGGAGCGGGAGAGCCCATCTGTGGACGAACACGGAACGTTAAAGTCACCAAAATCCAGACGAAAGAGTTTAGCTGACCTCCAGACAAAAGTCCGGCGTTTGAGCCACTTGATAAACGTAGCTCCTGATGCGGTTGCCATAGAGATGTGCACGTCACCTTTGCCCCAGACCGACCACGACCTTTACAAGAACACGTCAGATGCCACACCTGCAGCAGAACTGCAGCTCCAAATGGCTTCCAAAACTGAAACCGAAGGTCAGGGTCTTTGTCACCCGGAAGGAGAACAGCCGGTTGCCACAGCAACTGCAGATGCAACTCCTTTCAGGTGTAAGACCAAGCAGTTGATATCAAGGCTCTCTGTGGGGGGATTCAAACCCAAACTCCCACACAGAAACTGCCCCGAAGACCCAAACAAGGTGGCTTCCACAAAGAACGTCTGCGTGATCAACGAGCTGAACAATCCCCAAGAGGAGATCAGCAACATTTACGACGAAGAGCTGGACAGCTGTGAGGATATGTCAGAAATCATAGACACCAGGAGCCCCGAGAGGATCTCGGAGAAGAGTCCACCAGAGGAGTTCATAGTAGACCCTCTGGAAAATGACGAGTTCGAGGAGGAACGGCAAGGCCTGAAGAGACCCCTGACGGAAAACGAAGATGATAGGGAGGATGAGAAGAGGCTGAAAGCTTCCTCAGAATTTGAGCTGGTAGGTCAACTTTCAACATTTGATTTACTCACTTGAAACTTTTATTATTCACGGTTAGTGTTTTTTATGGACTTTATTGACAAACTTTTTTAAGTTATTTTTGAAAAGTCCTTTATTTTGAGCTTTCCCTTTCTTTATACTTTTATTTTATATGCCTTGAACTTCTTTTGGCTGTCTGAAAGACTATTTTTTTTTATTCTTACTATTTTTTTCAGTTCAGACCTGAGTGTTTTTAAATGTTTTTAGGAAGATTTTTTGCCCTTTTTTAAAAAAACAAACAAAAAACAACTTCTGGTTATTAACTTAACTCTGGTAAACCCAAAGCAATGTTCTGCTGGGCTTTAAAAGTTTTCTAAACAGTTGTTTTAGTTTGTTCATTTTGGATAGCAAGAATTAACAGCAGCCAAAACACTAAAAATGAAATAAAAAAAAAAGTTTTGGGGTTTTTTTGTTATCAAAAAGGAGTCATAAGAAATTTCTTAGATAAAGTTTAGACTTCAGAATATAAAACTAGGAGCGGGAAAACAAAAGAAGTTTTTTATTTTTGGTAAACTGCATGTTTGTCAGAGCTTTTATAGTTTGATTTAGTTTACTTTATTTTATTTATTTCATTTTCATAGCACACAACAAAAACTTCATAATACTGAAAATGAAAGGGGACAGAAAGAAGGAAACTTTTATTGTGTCTGTCCCATACAACTAAATCAGTGGTCTGCAACCTGCAGCTCCGGAGCCACACGAGGCTCTTTTATCAAAGGAAAATTTTTAAAAATTGTTAAAAAGTAACTAAAGAAGTGAGAGAGTAGCAAAGGGTGGGAAAAAGTAAACTAACTCAAACTTTAACTCCTTTACAAACTGTTGAAGGACAGTGCGTATCACAAGTCAAACGACATTTTGACACATTTTTGTGCGTCCTGTCCTGTACTACAGAAAATCAATGGACGTCAATAAGCTCAAACTGTTTTAAGGCACATCGGATTATTAAGCAAATTTACTGTTTTTTTTTGTTTGTTTTTTTTAATTAAGAAATTTTAAGTGTGTTTGAAAAACATGGCAGGATCACTTAATTAGCTCTGATTTCCTTTTGGTTTGTTGCATCAGCAACGGTGAAATAACTATTTTTTATTTAATCACTGCTTGCATTACACTCGCTACTACTGTTACTGCATTTAGATGATTTTATGTGATGGGGTGTCTTTTAATTTGAAAGAAACTCCTGTCAAAAGTTTCAAAAAATTGCAATTTTCTATTAATGTTTGTGTTTTATTCATGCAAAATAAACAACAGTTCATTAATGTTTATCATAGTAGAAATAATAGCATAAATACAAATCACTATTTTGTTTTTTTAAAGGGTGAATGAAGACTTTGTGGTTCCTTCTGGGTTGTAGTCAGTGAGAAATCAGCCTGAAATACTCTTTCAAAGTTAAAGGTTTTAGACCCCAGAACTAAATCAATCAAGATAATTTAGCCAAATCTATTTTTTTGTATTGTAATATTAATATGCCAACTGGCTAACAAAGTAGACAAATTCATAAAAAAGAAAAAAAAAAGAAAACGGCAAAAACAATAACAAGAAAATTATCCAAATACCTCAGATTTTTTTAAACTAATTCCCAACGACCTCATAATTCATATTTTGTGAGCATTTGTTTTTTTTTTTTTTTTAACTGGATTTTTTTATTGATTTTTCAGCATTATTCCATATACTGATACTCTGCACTGAAACACTTTCCCTTAATTTTCCTTCTGAATTTGTTAGTTTTTACAATGTCCCTGTCCTTTTAGGTTGTCATTGTTCTGCATTGTCAGACCTGAAGAGCAGAATGTGTTGGATTTAACTTTAGTTTCTTGAACTTTCTTGAACAAATGTGTTTTTATGGAACATATTGTGTTGTAAAATCATTGTGTAATGAGCGTTTTTGTTTGAACCCTCCAGATGTCAGAGGTTGGTGAGCAGGACGTGAGCAGGACTCGGACCGCCACACACACCAGCGATTCCTCCAGCAGATGTGAAGCTGCGTTCGATTCAAGTAAAGCACATTTGCAGGTTCAGCGCTGCGGCAGCTTCAGCTTTGCTGGTTTGACGATCGTTTCCTCTCCTCACAGCCATCAAGAACAGCCTGTTTGAATCTCAGCTGGAAGACTCCTTCAGCGACGCCCAAAAGGTACGTCGTCCTTCAGGAGGTTCTCCATCTCCGCTCTTCAGCATCTAACCCCCCTTTGGGTTTCTGTTTCCAGAGACTTGAAGACGGTACGATAACGGTTTCAGAGTTCTTCAAACTCTTCAACATCGACTTTGTCATCCACAATCCTCGACAAAGCGTCCTTCCGTCCAGAGTAGGTTCTGTGCTCCTCAAACGTTCCTTTTTAGAAGGACAGATAAGATCTGCGGCGCTGACGTTTGCTTTCTTCAGCTTCTGTCAGAGACGGAGATGACCACCATGGATTGTTTGAAGAACCGACACATCAGCCGACCCAAACAGAGAGTTTATGAGGCAGACATCCAGAACCTCAGCCAGGAGGTCCAAAGGTGCGTTCCCTTTAACCCAAAAACACCAGAGACGCTGTCGGCAAAACCTTAATAACACGTTCATGTACAGACTCTCAACTGTTAATACAATCACCAAGAACCAGCTGATTCTGAGGAGGAAAAAGATCATTTTATTTTGGCTTTGCACCAATATGCAACACATGCATAATGCAGCATGTTGCATTTCAGTGCAAAGCTGCTTTTCTGCTTTTCAGAATCCACTGGAATTAGGTTATTGCATGGACAGGTGAAGAGTTATCTTATTTGAAAGAATGTAAACACTGGAGCTGAAGCTCTGGTGTTAAAGGGTTAATCCAGACTGTGCCAGGTGATACTCAAAGTCCCGTTGTATGGAGATAAATTTGGGCCAATATTATCTGAAACCCAAATGAAACAACCTGGAAAAAATGTTGGTGCTTGGCGAAAAAATGTAAAATGTCCAAAACGTTTTGCTATTCTAAAATAAACTTACAGTATTCCCCGGACTATAAGTCGCGTTTTCTTTATAGATTGGCCAGGGGTGCGAGTTATACTCAGGAGAGACTTATTTGTGATTTTTGTTTGTGTTTTTGTTTTGTAGACACCAATATCTGCATATATTGGTTATTTTCTTTACTAACAACCGTTTGCCTTTTAGTGGTTGTTTCCCACTAACAACCACTAGAGGGCACTGAACATGGTAAAAAGTGAAACATTGGACCAAGTAACAAAAGTTCTGTAATTTGTTACATTTCAAAATATAATTTTTTTTATCAAATTGAATATTAAGTTGAGTTAAACCATCATCTCATTTTTTTAATTTGATGAAAACTAATAATGTTATTTTATCCAATGTTTCACTTTTTACACTGTATGTATTTAGCATTAAATTTGATGCACGTCAAAAGATTAAACGGACTGGAATCTGATGCATGTTTGGTATCAAATGCAAGGTTATGTCGGGCTTGATTCATTTGTTCATAAATGTTGAACTTTTCTCTTAAAAATGTAACTTATGCTCCAGAGCGACTTATATATATTTTTTTATTCTTTATAATACATTTTTGGGCTTATACTACTTATACTTCAGAGCGATTTATAGCCTGAAAAATACAATAATTATTTTCAGCTTCAGACGTTCTGTTTTATGTTTCAAAACTCAAAATTTCAGTTTCAAAACTTTTTTTTTCAGTTTCATTTTTTTGTTTAGAATCGGAAAATGTCAGTTTTGAAAGTTTAAGGATGTTTTTGATGGTTGTATGTAAAGTGAATGAGGCTTAAGATGTGTGTTTTACATCCACTTTGCCCATGACCTGATTAGTCGCATTAAAATAATTGTTTGTGGGAGCACTAGTAGATGGCAAATTAATCAAAAACATTAGCCTGTTGCTGAAATAGAAGCTAAACTCTAAAATTAGCCTATAAGTTAGCATGTTGCTGAAATATGAGCTAAGCTCCAAATTAGCATCAAAAACCTCCAGTAGATGCCGTATTAGCCAAAAGCTAGCACATCGCTTAAACACTAGCTAAACTCCAAAATGGACTAAAATTCCTCTGTAAACTAAATTAGTCAAAGACATTAGCCTGTTGCTAATATAGAAGCTAAACTCTACATCAGCCTATAAAAACCTCAGTCGATAACAAATTAGCCAAAAATGTTAGCATGTTGCTAAAATTTCCATTTTGATATTTGAATAATGTCTCATTCATTTCCTATGGTCATATTTTGTTCAGTATTTCAAAAACTGTAATGTTTATAAATAATTAAAATATGAGCAGTAATGTCCTGAACGAGATGATCGTTTTGATACCAAGATTGCTGAAATAACTGGAAGTGTGATCGAGTTTTTACGTTCCGAAAAACATAGAGAGAGGAGCAGAGAAGGACTATAGTGTGAATGATTAGTAAGCAATCACACAGTGAAGCTTTTCACTGTGATAATTGGGTTAGATTGTAAATCACTTAATTCATTCATTCATAATTAATCATTTGACAGAACTTTATGATAAAAGTAAAAAAGTAAATAGATATTTGATTGAATTTTTGATCTGATCTAACTTCTCAGGTAGGACTGCAAACGTTTGAAAACAGGAATGTTTTGATGTTTTCAGGCTCCAAGTCCGGATGTGGGACCTGCAGAAACCTCTGAGCCGAGTCAACGCGCCTCTGTGGGAGCAGATCAGACTCTTCTCTGAGAAGGAGGTACTGGAGCAGAGGCTTCATGAGGACCTCTGAAGCTGGAGGGCGGTTGGTCCCACCCAAACCTGACCGTCTACTCTTTCCATCTGCAGCTCAAAGCGTTCGGCGCTCAGCTGAAGGCCAGGAGCAACTTCTTCAGAAAACAGAGCAAAGTTCAGTCGCACCTCATGAAGGAGGTTCTGTACTCCAACCTCATCGCCGCCCATCGGGTACGAACCGCTCTGTGACATCACAAGGCTGGAAGCGTTCAGCTCTGTAACATAAATGTGGTCGTTCACAGGAGGAGCAGCAGACGCTCAGAGGAAGACTGGAGCAGGCCGACCAGATGATGGAGAGTCTGGACGGCTGCATCGCTGAGCTGGAAGCAGGTGAAGACCCCTTCTCTGTGAGGAAGCAGAACGAGAGCGAGCAGAAATGCAAAGCCACACTTTTCTTTGTTTTCTAGAACTCGCTAAAGTCGAGGAAGCCGGCTCTGAAGACAAACCCAGCGTGAAGTCGTTGCAGGAAGGTAACCAGACGCAGCTGCACTGATCTGATGTTCGCTTTCTGTGTTTGAGCTGAAAGCGTTTTGTTTTGTTCAGAAGTGGAAAAGGTGACGGAGGCGTTGGCCGATGGCGAGAGGTGAGTTCACCCTGTTCCAGACGTCTCATCTAATCTGATTTCTTCAGATTTATCTAGTAGGGATGGGTATCGTTAGAACTTCCAGAAACGATTCAATTCACAAGAGCAATTTGATTCCGATTTTTATCCGATTTTTCAATTCAATTCAATTTTAAGTTTACAAATTTGGACACATTTGTTTAAAATTTTCTATTTAATTTGAACATATTCATAATAATCTGATCCAGTTCACATCCTGTAAATGTATCAGTGAAATAATGAGATTGTTAATATCATCCAGTGTTACATGGATTCTCTAAAGGAGAAGTTCTAACTAAAATGTTTAGATCATTAACATTTTATCATCGAGCCACTTTTCTCCTTTAATTATCATGTTAACGGTTGAAAAGTTATACTAAGTCAAAGAACAAACACCGGAGCTCCAGAATAAAGGGTTAAAAGGTTTAGATTTTCTTATTACTCTCAGTTATGGGATGTCTGTCGGCGTGTCAACGCATCATCTGGGATCATTCTGTGTTTTTTAGGCTAGTAGCTGAACTGGAAACGCAGAAGCAACAGAATTTAAAGCAAGTCCTCAAGCTGAAGGAGGAAACGGAGAAGCTGCAGACCCACATGGACATGCTCGACACGTCAGTGACCAGCACTACAGTTATTTCAGACAAACATCGTTTGTTTACGCTGTCAATCTTTCTGTAACAGAGTGAATGAATGGAGGCTGAAAGAGACGAGCCAGACCGTCAGCATCTACAGTTTCCTCCACGACACCGTCTCCCTGCAGCTGATCTTCTCAGACTCGGATGGTAGGAGTTTCTGTCGCCTCGGAGTTCCTCGTCATCCTGGTTCCTTCACAAACGTGTGGTTCTGTTTCTGCAGGAAGTGATCCTGAGGCAGCAGCAGAGCAGAGGCTGAAAGACATCGTCTTCAGACTCAACCTGGATGGTGAGATTCAACCACAGTAGTTCTATGGAAGCATCTGTGACTCATAATTCAAAATAAGGGTCAATACTGACAATGCTTTTTCATTTTATTTAAGAGAAATGTAATGCAATTACATTGTGAAAATGAAAAAGCATTTCCAGTACTGACTTTCATTTTGAATTACGAGTCCCGAGTGCTTCCATTGCTGTTATCTTGAATCTGCACTTAGATTTCTAAAAATGTCTTTTCATCCAGATGAGAGGTCACATGACCACGCCCGCCTCGTTCACACTCTGGTGTCTCAGTTTGTTGCTGGAGAGTCGGCCTGGTTGGAGAAATACCCGACGAGGAGGGAAGTCCCAAAGGTAAGGCGGACCAGAGATCCTGACTCGGAACAGGTCAGGACTCTAGAGTGTGACTGGATTTTCAATGGTGTGCCTAAAAAAACTGATAAGCTCTGTGCAGTTGTGACGTGTTTAATCCACGTTTATCAGTGGACACTGCAGCAGAGAATAAAAACTTTGCGTCGCATCGCTTTCACTGACTGTATGTCTCTGAGAGCTCTACGTTAGTAACAGGATGTAGCCGATATCGCTACAAAGACAGACTGAAAAGCTGCTTCTCTCCACATCAGAATCAGCTGATTCAGTGGATCAAGAGAAACGGTACAAGCTTTATGAGCCAGTTATTTCAGTGTCACTGTGACATTATTGGTGTCTGGGTTAACTACGGTGGTCCTGAAGGTTAAATCCCATAAACAAATCCATCAACCAAAACATTATAAATAGGCCTGGGTTGAAAAAAATCAATTAATCGATTTAAGCTTTATAGATCAATAATCGATCAAATAAAAATTAAATAAAATTCTCATTTTAGAAAAAAACACTCACTAGTTTTACTTTGGAAATAAAAGCTTCACAGACACTTTACTTTGAAAATGTATTTACTTCCAGTGACAGCAGTGCGTTTGTTAATTTTAGGACAATAATTCCACTGTCTGAAGTTCTACTGTTCTTTTACTTTACTAATGAAGACTGTAAACCAGAACCCTCAGACGTCATAGATATACTCAAGTTTTCAGGGATGAATCATGAATATCTGAGTGTTCAGATTCTGGTTTCAGCACTAATCAGGATTTCTGTTTTCTTCCGTTCTGCTTTTTGTGTTTAAAGCTTCACTTGGATCCAACAGAGAAATAATTTGTTTTTTTAAGTTAAAAGTTCTAAAAAGTCATCATGAAATGGTTTTAGTGAATAAAGAATTTTTCTGACTCAACAACAAGTCCTATTAAGAACCAAATTTGAATAAATGAAGTCTTGAGCCGTCCTCTTTGAGTGTAGTTGATCTGTGGGGGCAGCATCCTTTACCGGCTGTTTTTCCAGCTGCTCCACGACGTCAGCCTGGCGGTGAGCCGCTGCCGTCTCCTGGGGGAGGAGCTACGGCTGCTGAAGATGTGGGGCGCCATGCGGCTCCAGATCCTCAGCCTAACCTGCACGGACACTCGGTGAGAGCTCCTCCTCCTCTGTTCTCCTCCTGTCAGCGGCTGAAACTCCGGTTAAAAACCCCCTCTCTTCTTGAATGTCCTCCAGAGTGCACGTGGTCTTCAGCAGCCTCAAGACGTTCTCCAAGTTCAAGGTGGTGTTCTCCGTCAGCTTGGCGGGCCTCGTCTATGACCTGAAGGTGGAAAGCTTCCAAAGCATCATCGGAAAAACCTCGTAAGTCCAGACGCTCAAACCTCAACAGTATTTCTATGTCTGCTCCTGATTCACAACAATAGACCGTTTTCATGTGACGTCACACAAAACGGCGAGTGTGTAGAGTGACTTCCAGTTATGTATCATGTCTATGGTTTAGGAGGGCAAAGCTGACTGAACGCTGTTTAAACTTATTTTACATATATAGTAAAAGGTAACCAAAACAATCAAAACTGAAATGGGTACGATATTCATTTTATAAATGTCCTACCAGATTGTTTTGTTTTCCCTCTTAGATCAAGCATCAGTTTTCCTCCTGCAGAATGCTCCACAGCTGCTTCACCAAAATCCTCTGGATGATCTTTTATTACTTACATAAAATTGTGTTAAACAGCATTCAGTTCATCGTTTTCTCGGTCTAAATCCATTAACCAGAAGTTACATATCACATTCATGGGCCTGTCGCCATTTTGTGTGACGTCACTGTGAAAAGGGTCTATAAATAAAAAAATACTCAGAAATTTAATTTAATCTTAATTTTCTTAATACATTTCCTCCATCAGAAAATGCCACAAGAACATGTTAAAAACACAGTTTCCGTCAGAGCCTCAGAAAACTTCTGTTAGCTCCCAGAGACCTAAACAAACCAGAAGTGTGTCTTTCCCTGCAGGATCCAGCAGATCGACGACATCGTGGCGTCCGTCAGTCCATCCAGGAACCTGCTGACAAAGATCTGCAGAAAGATTCACCAAACGCTGCTCTGCTGAGGAAGCAGCAGCTCGCCCTCCTCTGTCTGTAAATGTTAAAATGTAAAGAACTTTAGTTTTTGACTAATTCTAAAACACAATGTTCAGGATCTTAATTGGTTTGTGTTTGAAAGTGTTTAATCTGTCCAGCGGAAACTTAATGAACTCTCCAGCGAGGATTAGTTTGAAAAAAGAAATGTAAGATGTAATTTGTTTTGTGGAAATAAAATATGACATTTATAGTATATTTGTTTATTCCAATTCCATCTGTGCCTCTAAAAATCTGTTTTTGTTTTCAGGGATTTTAAATGTGTTCAATGACACAGGAAGGCTGTAATGCAGTTAACACAGTCACCACTAGATGGCAGCAACAGACCAGAGGCTGTTAGCAGCTGATTGATAGATGTGTGTAAAATAAAAAAAAACACTTATGTTACTTTTCTATATGTATTTATTGGCTCTGGAGATTTTATTTACTTCATTTGGCCAAAAAGAAAACAGTTGAAGACTTTTAATTTTCTTTTCAAACTTGTTTTTTTTTCTCAAACAGTGGAGTAAAAATGTTCACAGACGGCTGTAAGATTGTAAATAAATATTGAATAATTAACTGTGAAGATGTAAAACTTCTGCGAACAATTATGATACGGAAAAAAAGTGTTAATAGTTTAAAAAATAAAAATAGGTTTAAAAAAATGTGGCTAAAAATAGGTTGAAATTTTAGTTTAAACAAAGTTCAGACTGTAAAATGTTAAATTAGCAAAACAAAGTGCTGAACAAAAGCAGAAAAGACAAATAATCCTAAACCTTGCTGAAAATTAAAACTTATTTTACGAATGACTCGTTTCTGCAGAGGATAGTGAACACCGAACAACACATCACTTCTAAATGTAGTTAAAGGGAAAACTAGCTAAAAAAACAAAACAAACAGGAGTTTACATTGAAATTAATGAAAGAGATGATTTTTAAAAATTAAACACTAGAGATGCTTTTTATATGTTCTGAGTTTTAATGTTAATTCTGAAAGGAATAAAGTCTGGAAAATATATTGTGACACTTAAAATGTATTTTTTTTATCTTTTTTTGTTTATTTGGTCAAATCCTTAAAGCTAAAAGATGGGAAATTTTGTTAAGGAACTATAAAAAGGACTGAAGTTGTCATAAATTTCTGACAAATTTGTAGTACAGTTGCATAAAAATCCATAATACATGCTAATTTTGCATAATGATTTAGTGTTGCTTTAATATTGGCTAAACGCTAAATTAGCCTAAATAAAACTCGGTAGATAACAAATTAGCCCAAAATGTTAGCATGTTGCTAAATTATTAGCTTAACTAAAAAATTAGGTCAAAACACCTTAGTAGATTCCAAATTAGCCCAAAAAGCTAGCTTGTTGCTTAAATACTAGCTGAACTCCAAAATAGCCTAAAATTCCTCAGTAAACCAAATTAGCCCAAAATGTTAGCATCTTGCTAAAATATTGGCTAAACTCCAAATTAGCCCAAAACACCATAGTAGATGCCAAATTAGCCAAAAAGCTAGAACAGAGTTTAAATCCTAAAATTTATCAGTAAACTAAATTAGTCAAAAACTTTAGCGTGTTGCTAAAATATAAGCTAAAATTTAAATTTGCCAAAAAGCTCCAGTAGTAAATTAGCCCTAAACATTGTTGGTAAAATAAAAGCTAAACTCCAAATAAGCCTAAAAAATCCCAGTAGACAAAAATAGCCAAAAATGTTAGCATGTTGCTAAAATAGAAGCTAAACTTTAAATTTGTCTATGAAAACACCAGTAGATAACAAATTATCCAAAGCTTTAGAATATTTTTAAAATAGAAGCTAAACCTTAAATTAGCCAATAAAAACCTCAGTAGACAACTGATTAGCCAAAAACTTTAGCCTTTTGCTAAATTATTAAGTAAACTCTAAAGTTTTTTTTAATTGCCATTGAAGATTAAAACAGCCCATGAATATACAAAGGTTTGTTGCTAATATACTTAAAATGTTGAAATTTGAAGACTTTCTCATTCATTTTCTATGGGGCATATTTTGCTCAATATTTCAAAAACAATAAACTTTATGAATACCAAAAATACAAGCAGTAATGTCCTGAAGAAGCTGTAAATGTGTAAATATATATTTAAATATTTAACAAAGTGGATTTTTTTTTCTACTTTTTGAAAAAGTTATTTTTTCCAAGTTTGTTTTAAAAAATGATTTAAATTTCTGGTAGTCCCTTTATCGCTGAAGTTTCTCAGTTCTGCAGATGTTCAGGTGTTTGTTCAGCTCAGGAGTGACTGTAAGACATCATGAGGATCAGCAGCACTGAAGTTCAATGAAATGTTGTGTTTTAATGAACATTTTGTCTAAACAGACTAAAACATCCTCAGCTGAGAGCATCATGACTTCATTGAGTTTCAATCGGCTGCTTGTCTTGGATCAGGCTGACTGAGGAGGCGGGGCTTCCTTCAGAAATTTGAATCCACATAAATTCAAATATTTCAAATCAAACAAGACAATAAAATAATGAAAGGATGGATAGAAATAAGTCTGCTTTTATTTTGGCGTGTCTTTAGAGCCAATCATCATCCAGCTGCTGCTCAAGCATGAACAAAAAAACAACTTTTGTAAATCAAATTTTGAGGAAATACAGCAAAAATTAAACATGACGTTTTTATTACACAAGTTCATCTGTAAAAACCACAAAAGGAGGAATTCCAGTTTGAACAGGAAAACGTTTGTGTTCTTTTGGCTCAGTATTGTGATAAATGTTCCTGTTTTCTTGAAAGAGAAGATCAACAACACTTTCTCCTCTCTGACACACAAATGCACAGTTTTATTGTGATTTAAGTGACATCACCGAAGCATAACTCTGTAAAGCGGAGCGTCGGGCCTCCAGCGATCCGCCTCTAATCGGTTTATCCTCGGATCCAGCAGCAGTCCGTCAGCCAGTCAGCGTCCTGCCCTGACAACCTGAGGAGGAAGAGTTGAGGTAATGCAATTGGTCCGGATGATGAGGAACTGTGTGTTTGGGTCCGTCTGCACAGAACATCACAGCTTTCATCCAGATTTACTGGCAGGATTTTATTGTTCATAAATCTGCTGTTTACAGGCTGTTTTTTATGTCTCATTGGAACCATTTTCTCTGTTCTGAGCGTTAGAATGAGATCAATGGTGCTCAGAAGCGTTCATGTGGGTTTGTGTAAAGCTTTTATACGACGGTTTTAGGACTTTTGTTGCTCATAAAAACTAAAAGATTTTCTTGAACCGTCGTAATTACTTTTTTTTTTTTTGAGTAAAAATAGTTTGAGATATCGACCATTTAGAGCCTGATCAGCAGCTGTTCTGACCACTGACTGTATAAAAGAGCTGGACTGAAAAGTGGCTAACTCCCACTTCCATCCAAATGAAGCCAATTCAGTCGCCATTTCTTTTCCATATTGGAGCCAGAAATCGTCAGTGATTGGTCCAAATCACTCTGAGTCAACATGGTTTTCTCCCGAGTCCAAAAACATCACGTGTTAATTGGAATCTGTGAATTACGCCTAGATGTGAATGTGAGTACGTGTGATCCTCCAACAGACCGGCGACCTGTTAGGATGAAGCCCGCCTTCATTCAACAGTAGCTGGGTTGGCTCCAGAAGCACTGTGACCCTGAAAGGGAAGAAGCGGTCAGGAAAATGAATGAATAAATAAATTAATGGATGAATGAATGAATGGATACGTGGATGGATGATTGAATTAATGAATGAATTAATAAATTAATGGATGAATTAATGAATGCATGAATGGATGACTGAATGGATGAATGAATGAATACATTAATGGATGAATGAATGAATGAATGAATGAATGAATGAATCCATGATAGGATGGCTGAATAAATAAATGGATACATGGATGGATGATTGAATGAATGAATAAATGAATAAATGGATACATGGATGGATGACTGAATGAATGAGTGAGTGAGTAAATAAACTAATGGATGAATGAATGCAGGAATGGATGGATAAATAAATGAATGGATACATGGCTGGATGATGGAATTAATGAATGAATGAATACACAAATGGTTGGATGGATTAATGCAAGAATGAATGGATGGATGGATGGATGAATAAATGAAAGAAATGAATGAATGAATGGATAAATGGATGGATGAATAAATGAAAGAAATGAATGAATGAATGGATAAATGGATGGATGAACGGATGGATGGATGAATAAATTAATTGATGGATGAATAAATGAATGGATGGGTGGATGATTGAATAAATGTATGAATGGCTGAATGGATGGGTGGATGATGGATGGATGAATGAATGTATTAATGGGTGGATGGATGGATGGATGGATGAATGAATTAATGGATGAATGGATAGTGTCTGGGCTGCACGGTGGCGCAGTGGTTAGCGCTCTCGCCTCACAGCGAGAAGGCCCCGGTTCGAATCCCGGCTGGGACCTTTCTGTGTGGAGTTTGCATGTTCTCCCCGTGCATGCGTGGGTTTTCACCGGGGACTCTGGCTTCCTCCCACCGTCCAAAAACATGCTTCATAGGTTCATTGGTGACTCTAAATTGCCCCTAGGTGTGAATGTGAGAGTGAATGTGTGTGTGATTGAGGCCCTGCGACGGACTGGCGACCTGTCCAGGGTGTACCCTGCCTTCGCCCTTCAGTAGCCGGGATAGGCTCCGGCACCCCCGCGACCCCGAAAGGGACACAGCGGTCAAGAAAATGGATGGATGGATGGATAGTGTCTTTGAGACCCTTACACACTAAACTGTGTGCTTTCGTTCACACTGTATTGATCCACATCAGAGTTCACTTCCAAGTGAGAAAAACCTTCATTAGTGTGAGTCACAGTCACATTCATGGGTCCAGAGAAATAAGCGAACAATCCCAGGAAACCCACTAAAGTAATCTAAACGCTACGATAACCATAACAACCTTTCAATCCTCTTCATTTTGGGCTCATTCCCTTCAGACACATGAATCATATTTTACCCGTTCCTCTCAGCTCTCCAAAAGACCAGAAGAATCTTCTGAATGAAGAAGGATCTCTGCAGGTTTAATGAGGTCGGATGTAAAGACTGAGGGTCTCCAGCAGAGGTGTGCGACTCCTCCTTTCTTCACGGTTGTCCATCACCTCCCCTCCCACAGTCCACTCATCCTCCTCTACCCTGAAGAAGCTGGGGGGTATTGTTGAGAGGCATCAGAGGGCATCTTAATTAGTTCCTCCCTGCAGGTAATTAGCTCTGATGGCATTTACTCCCACGGTGGCACCAATGAATGGGGGTGGGTCACTCAGTCCCGCCCTGTGTGACCCTCTGGTCATTCTGGGAAAAAAGACAATGACTCCAGTTTGTCAAAATAGGCTCCTTGACAGTGGGGGGCGTGTCTGGATCCAGCTCCCAGGATCAGAGGGGTCCAGGTTCTATGAGTCAGAAGCAGAAACACAAACCTTTGACACGTAAAGTTACTGTTCACATTAAGTTGATCGGTTGTTTGTTCTGGAAAGCTCCAGATTGATTTGATCTTCATCGTTGATCTCCAGTTTGTTGTCCGAACGTCTAGTGACCTGGACAGAAGACACAAACCCCATAAACCGGCACGTCTGTGGATGGTTTAAGACTGGAGCATGATCTTCATCTCGTTATCTCAGTATTGTTGTTGGGGTAATGAGACAAACGTGAGATGCAGAAAATGATTAAATAATACAGTAGGTGTAAAAAGGGAAAACAAAAAAACTTTTTGAGACTTATTTATGGTTTTTTTCAGTCAGATAGGCTCATATATTTGTTTTTTTCCCAATAAACACTGGTTGCCTTTTAGGGGTTGTTTCCTCTAACAACCACTGGAGGGCGCTGCATCTGAAGTATTTGCTACTGACAGCAGCAGAAGAAGTGTCGTCCAAAACAAACACGGAAGAGATTGTTTTCCTCTTAAACTTCGATATTTTTCTTATACACATCAAAAGATTATCATTCTTGGATTTATTTGTTTATTTTTTAGCTATCCTGGACTTAGCTAATTGTTCTGAAACGTCAGACTTTTCTCCCAAAAGTGCGACTTATACTGCAGAGCAATTTATACATGGTTTTCTTCCTCCTGATTAGACATTTTTGGCTCTTATACTCCTGAAGTCAGATTTATTTTTTACAATAATTCTTGATGATACACACTTTCTACACGGGCATGAATATTTTCTTTCTCTCTCATATAACTTTAATGGTTCAAACCTTCATAGAAAGATAAATTCGGTACAATAGAATGGAAACGTGCCACACATGTCCGGTGTGTAGATACCATGAGACCGAAGACCCAGCTTAGACATGCGGCAACAAGACCTGTGACCAGAGACCAGTGTTTGCTACTAACGCTGCTGTTTTGACAGTAATGCACCAGCGGCCGGCGTTTTGCCATAAAGTGTCTTTCTTTCAAAGGAGGAGACAACAGGAAAATCTGTAATGATTGGCTAAGTGCAGTGTGATGTTTCGTGACAGCCAATCAGAGTCAAACTTGTTTAAAGTTCCCCTATGACAGTATTTTTGGAGCTGAGCTAAGTAGCCCCGCCCCTGATCCCCTCTGTCTGATGATGAAAGCTCATCGTCTGTGTAGCACCAAAAGCCACGCCCCCTCAGAGGGAATTTTGGAACCAGAGGCTTCAGATCAACATGGAAAACGTTTTTTTATGACATTTAGGTTGTGGAATTTTGGCTAAAAACGTCATAATTATAATTTAAACACTACTGGGAACATGTTTTTTTTTTTAATTAATAGAAGTACTTTAATAGAAACAGATGATTTGCGACTCGTTTTTGCTACAGTTCATGTCTCAGACAGAATTGCAGGTAAATATTTGTCCTCATATTTGTGCATCTGGAAAAAAACTCAATCAAAGAAAACAACTTCAGGTTTTTTTGGATCCTTAGATGAGAATCGTGGTCAAAGTCCGGTGGCGTCGTGTCTGAAAGAGCAGCTTTCCGCTGTTATCAGGCGTTTTCACACACGCCTCTATTTTGAACGGTGTGGAGGATTTAGCGGCGTCCCCTAGACGACTCCAGTGGCGACCATCTTGACCGACACCCCGAGCCCGCTAACACCGCCGCAGCAGCCACCTCGGATAAGTGCATTCCCCCAGAGCCCGGCCCAAATCTCCGCTTGACCCTGACTGATAAACCCAGCTATGGATAGAAGGAGGAAGGCGGCCCTCCACCGTGACCCCAGATGTCGATTCCTCTGTTAGCAGAGAAGGAGCGACTCCTTTCATGAAGCTCCACCGGGTTTTTAAATATCACAGAGGAAGTTTTTCCTCAAAAAAACATGAAGACACTCGATTGGCTGTGATTCCAGGGAAGCCTGTCCTCCATCAGCTGTGTTTGTGAATGCGATGGCCCTGCACCCCCTGTCCTTGGACGGGGGGTGAGCTCTTAGTCCTGGGTGCTCCAGGAGCTGATAAGACTCAGAACCTCTTTGTAGGTGATGTTCTCATGAGGCCCAGAGGAGGAAGCAGCTGTTGACTTTCAGCTCCACTCTAAAGAAAAAACAAGTCTTTAAGAGTCATTTTCTTATCGTTTCATCTCCTTCTTCTTTTTGCTACAGTTTCTTTGTGTATGAGGGTGACTCCAGTACAATGCCTCCGCTCGGCGCTCCCTCCTGTCTTATCGGCAGCTGCAGCTTGGCCGGATTGCTGAGGGAGTGGGCACAGAAATTGTGCTGGTCCAGTGGAGAGACGCCGGTTCCTCCTTTGGGCGTGCGCATTGTTTGGTCTGTATTGACTTCGATGTAAATCAGTCCGCAGAAGCATGGCGTCCTGTCCTTGTGCGCTGACTGCAGGGAGGAAGTCAGCTCTGCACAGATTGTTTTCTGCTCTGAGGCTGTTATTGATGTGAGACGCTGACATCATGCGGCCTCGCCCGTCAGGGGGGTTGGTGAGAACCAGCGTCCGCGCCCTTCTCCCTCATGACTCAGCGCAGTTTTCCTCCAACAAGACGCCGCATCCGACCCCAAAGAGAAGCTGATGAACTGGAACCATGAAAGGAGAGACCTCCAGAAATGTCCAGTTAATGTACATATACCAGGTCCTCAAACTCAGTTTACCTGAAGGCAGAGTTGGGCTGTACGGGGTTCCATGTGTGCCAAAAAATATGTTTTTGTGTAAACTGTCTATATCTTTGGTCCATTGTCTATGTCTACTGAACAAGATTGCTTAACGTTTGTTTATGTCTATGTACCACTAAGCAATATTTTCTCCGTGTGCTGTGAAACGACAGGAGCTAACGATGCTAGCAACCGTTGCTAGCGACCAGATCCAATAATGATAGCAAAATTTTAAACATAAAACAAATACAAAGTTATCATCAAAGAAGCAGAAGATATTATTTAATAGACATTTAACTTTCATATTAAGGCCACAAAATATTGACTTGAGGGCCACAAATGGCCCGCGGGCCGCCAGTTTGTGACCCCTGATATATGCGTTAAGAGGTCCTGCGTTTGGACACCAAATGCAGGACAGCCATCTATCAGCAGGGAGTTTCAGGCGTTTGGATTTTTCCAGAGTTCAAATATCTGAACTTTGTCGATTGACAACAATCATGTTGTGTCAACCAATCAGGAACTCAGCTTTGGTCCATGACGTCCTGGACAGCGAGACCAGGCGGGGAAAGGCGCCTGAGATGAAGGCGGACGGCGGGACTGAACGAAAACAGGAAGTCGGGGTTGTATTTAACAAAATGACTCATCAAGCCGCTTTTCTCCTTTAGAATCTACCGGAATTACATTGATCGTGTTTATGAAAAGTTACAGTATGTCACCGACTTTTTGTTTATTTGTATTTAAGCGTCACTGGAGTATGTAAAAGGGTTAAACTCGAGAATACATTTTGAAAACGATAAAGGAATTATTTAAAATGACAAAGAAATTAAAATTCAACATTTGAAAGAAAAATATTTAAAACTAAACTAACTTGAATTAAAAAAGAAAAAACTAAAAGTGTTACCAATAAAAATAAATGTGTATTCATACTTTTAACTTTTCCTTTTTTCATTTCTCATTCTTTGTTTTCAGTTCTCTGTTTTGAGTTTCAATTTAGAGTTTTGCTCCTGAGCTGATCTTAATGGGGGCGGGGCTTTGAGCTCACTGGCTATTGGGACATGCTTCCCATGATGACGGTTGTAGTTTTTTTATTTATTTGTTTTTTAATTCAAGTTTCAATTTACATATTTTTTTTCAATATTCCTATTAGGTTTTCAAAATTATTTTTTCAAATGTTCAATTTAATTTTTTCACATTTTTAATAAAGTTTTCAAAATTAAAACTGCTTTCAAATTTTCTGGGTTTTTTTTCAAATGTATAATGCCTGTTTTTAAAATTTTTAATCTTGTTTTTTATTCACTGTCAGCTGATCCTGATTTGACAGACTCGTGTTCTGGTTGAACATAACTCACCTGTTCCCATCACCACAGAGCGCGGCGCCTCCTGGTGGCCGGAGGAGTTTACTGCTGTGACTTACCTGTGCTGTGGAGATGGTCTCCACCATAGAGGTATATATGACTAGAGATGACACGCAGACTTTATACATAAATAGATAAAGAGCAACGCCATATTGGAATGGTATAAAAACAATGAGACATGGTTTAGCAGAGACAGTAAAACTACCATAAAATGATTAATTTTTGTTCGATTTTAAAAAGGAAAAAACTCTGATCATCAGAAGAATAATTCCCAGTCATGGTAATAATGTTTTGTATAAAGTGCAACAAAAGAACGACATTTTAATCTTTAAACGAAAAGGATATCATACAGAAAACTCAATGAATACCTGATGCATGGTTGTGATTTTATTCAAATCTGCACACAGAATGAGATTTACACAAACTGTTAGACTCTTTGGTCTGTGTTTATAAACAGATCGGTGGGTAGGTGACATCGCTACCAGTAACTATAAATAGAAACGAGGCTGGGATTTGCACCAGCAACCCCTTAACCACGCATCTGATCCCCACAAACCCACAGACGATCAGAGCAAAACTACTCACGATTTACAGCGAAACATCGAGTCTGCCCACTGCAATCAGCAGGTGCATCATGGGAAGTGTTGTTTACTGGTTTGTTTACTGTCAGCAGCAATCCCGCCATCATATCGTGTCCATGTTGAGAGCAGACGCCTCTAGACTCCCAGTGGTCTGGACTCGCCACGCTGTGGAAGCTGCTAATATCAACTTCAGGATTTCATAGGATCAAGATGGAGATCAAACCTGGAAAAATGTTTCATTATCTGCAAAACAGATGTTTAGCATTTCAATTTTTTTTGGTCATTTTTTTGTTTTGAACCACAAAAAATGGTTTCAATGTGGAATAAAACATTTATTTTACTCATGGCTCATTTAGCTAACGATTTGGAAATGTTTCAAAGCACAATTTCTGTAACATTAAAATTTGATAGGATTTTTCACAACCAGCTTCACTGGTCGTTCCTCCAGTGGAAAAGCTGCTTAAAATACACAAAATTTTAAATGGGCCTTTTTAAAATAAATTTAAGTCAAACAAACTGATGAGAACTAAAGTGTGAAACTGTGCAGTTTTATTGTTAATAGAAAACGTTTTTGACGAAGATTTAATAATGTTTATGGACATACAATTGGTTTTAGCCTTTTTAGTATTTGAAGCTGTTTGACTAGAAGAAAATTAGTAAAACTAATGTATTTGTTTATTCAGTTTCCCAGAATCCCTTGACTTATATGTGTGAATGCTGTGGAGCAGTGATCCAGATTTCTTCCATGTTTTTTTGTCCGTCCGTAGCTCTTCTACCACTTCAACTATTCAGTTATCAAAATATATCAAAATATTCAGCTCTTTTAGAAGATCAGTGCTTGAATGTTAGAACTTCATAAATCTTCAACTTTTTAAACTATTCAACTAACTACTGTGTTTTTTAACTCCATTGAAAATGACTTTCGGAATCTTACAAAGACGATTTTTCAGCTAAAAACTTTCAGCTCTACAAAACAGTAGAAGTCATAAAGAAATCATTCAGCTTTTAAACTATTAAGTACTTTTTTCTTTTTGAAACTCCTTATGGTTTTTAAAATATTGTAGCTCAAAGTCAGTATGTCATCTTTAAATCAGTTTCCAGGTATGAATGTGAGTTAACTCAATCTGAGTGTCAGTGTGAACCAGTCTCTAGAGTGGAGCAGAGTGAGAGGAAAAAACACTTCAAGTGGATTCGTTTTACTCAAACTCAGCTGTTCTGTACAGCATTTACACTAGCATAATCGCAGGTAATGCTATACATCTGGTTCCGTCTGTTAACTTCTCTCCTGACTTCCAGGAATGTTGTTCCAATTCAAATAATCAAAAATGTTGAAAAATAAATGAAATATTTAGCAGTACTCAGAGATGTGAACTATGCTGCAGTGTTGGCAATTTTTTTTAGAGATATAAGGATTGTTTTATGCCATACAAATACCCAAATAAAACTTGGAGTTTTCTTTTTACTTTCTTGCTAATCAGTGGGTGAGAAAGCGCTGGTTCAAATCCCGGCTGGGTTCTTTCAGTGTGGAGTTTATGTGTTCTCTTCATGAATGCATGAGTTTTCTCCGGTTTCTTCCCACAATCCAAAAACATGCTCATCAAGTTCATCTAAATTGTTCCTAAATGTGAGTGTTCCTGCAACAGACTGTGACCTGCTGTGACCTGTGACCACCTTCATCAGACTGTAGATGGGATAGGCTCCAGCAAACCCATGTCTCCAATAGGGATTCAACTGGATAGGAAGGGGTTAATGCCTGTCTTCAGATACCAGAAACCTGTGAGTTATTTTACTTACATAATGTGTGCTAAATGTAAAACCACAAGTGAAAAATGTATTTTCAATTTTAACTTTTGTGGGTTTTGCAGTAGGAGATACTAGAAAGGTTTCAAAAATACATTTAAACAATTATTCATCAGTGTTGTTCAATTAATTGAACAATATTTTAAGGTTAAATTGTTTTTGCATTATTTATAGATATGTTTTATTATGTTTAAATAGATTTAATTCAAATGATCTTATTTAACTTTGTAATTGTTTTTCATTTATTTTGTTTGTTGCTTTCATTTCTCGTGAATTCCTGTTGTCGCGTTCGTATGTCAGGTCACCTCTCGGCTTCCGTAGACGTCGCTCCAGTGTGTGGGGACAGACGCGCATCTCCGAACCTCCGGTCGAGTTCGAGCTGGAAACTATGGAAGAGATCAACAACGTCGAAGTGGTTCCGTGCACAGAGTCCGACTACCTGAAGCCGTTCCGGGTCCATTACAACCAGGTGAGTCGTCCGCGAGGTCACATCTGCTGGAAGCTGCAGGCTAGCACCCCCGCCCCTCCTCCTTCCTCCTCCCCCCGTCATGTTGCTGCTAGCCTCCTGTCGTGCAGGCTGAGCTGACCTCAAACACGCACGTCCACAGCGGTGACCTGCGTGGCTCGCGCCGTCCAGAGGAGAGCCCGCCACAGTCGGCGGGTTCGGCCTCGCGGCGGCTCGGCGGCGCGTGCGTCTGTGTGGAGAGGAGGGCGCTAGGCTAAGCTAGCAGAGGAGATGCTAGGATGCAGGTTTTAGCTGCTCTGCTTCAGTCTGAAGACCTCTGCGGGGCTCGGACCCCCTTCGAGGGACAGAACGAGTCCCGACGGTTCCGGTCCAGATCTTGAAGAGCGTAAATCCGTCCGAACCAGCAGGTTTTATTTCCTTTAGGGATGTTTGTTTGACATTGATGCAAACTGTAGCATCACATGTTAGTAAACTTGAAGAGAGATAAATTGTGTTTTGGTACATTTTTTGGAGTTATGCTTTTATAAAACACACTTACTAATATAAAATATGAAAAAATAACTTTTATTAAATCATTTTTGAATAAAGTCACGTTTGTAAGGAACAAGCTTTTGTAGAATGAGGGGGAATGTGGGTCACATCTATGATAAAAATCTGAAATTTGTTGGTTCATTTTGAAACAAACAAAAAGTTTACCTGATCCACATCTTCAGCGTTGTACAAATGCATGTTCCTTACAAAAAGTCTCAACTCCAACTGTATATATATATTTATATTTTTATTTATTAAAGTGTACCCAATGGTCTTTTAAATGGTAAATGGTAAATGGCGTTTACTTGTATAGCGCTTTCTACCCTCCTTCAAGGGCCCAAAGCGCTCCACAGTCACAGACCCATTCACACACATTCACACACTGGTGGTGGCTCCGCTGCCGAACACTGGCGCCAACCTCCCACCAGAGGCAATTTGGGGTTCAGTCCCAAGGACACTTCGACACATGGGCGGGCAAGGCGGAGTCGAACCAGCTCACTTCTGATCAGGAGTCGACTGCCCTACCACTGCACCAATTTGTGATGACTGAGTTTTTAGCCCCCAAAGGAAACAAACAATAAAAAGTGTTGTTTTCTAGGACATAGTTTCATTTATTAGAAATACACCTCTGAGTTGTGGGCAGGACTGTTGGTGTGGCGTAAGCCTGCAACCTCATCCCGACATCCATCGCTACACGCTCTCCCACTAGCTTACAGCCCCTCACCCCCTAACCCAGGGGTCTGCAACCTGCAGCCCTTTCATCCCTCCATTGGGGCTCTTTGGTGTTGAAGAGAAAGGCAAACAAATTGAATAAATAATGAGTTAGTTTTTTTTTATTTTTTATTTTTTTATAGTTTAGATTTTTGACATGTCATGCAACTGATTAAAATTCTGGTAAATGTTTATTCTACTGTCAAAGTGGTTTATTCTTGGGGTGCTATAATCTAATTATTTACATGTACAAATACTTTTTTTGAAAACTGGATTCTACACCAGGATCATGTTTATATTTGATCGTAAAAGAGAGTGAAGGTGCACCAACGTCATTATGATTAGAAAAATATACAGTATATTTGACTTTCTTGCATTGTTTTACTCAAGTACATCATCTGCAGCAGGAGCGTCTTATTTGACACAGGGAGTATTTTATTTTGAAAGGAACTTAGATGTGCTGTTGTCCAAAGTAAAATAAGTAAAATTTATGTCACTGCTATATTCAATTTTTTTATTTATTTAAAAACTAAATTAAAAAAAGTGTAGAACAAAGTGACTTAATGATCACAAAAACATAATTTGCATATTTTTAATGGTGAAATTGGACTTTGTGGCTCTCACTGGGTTTTAGTCAGTCAGAAACTGGACCAGATGCTCTTTTAGCATAAAAGGTTGCAGACCCTCACCTAACATTACCAACAAATATGGCAGCAGCAGCATCATTTCTCTCCACCTGCACAGTTTAGACCCAGATTCCAACCCAGACGAGGAAAACAAAGACGTTCTTGGATCTATTTGTGTTCAAGCGGATGCACCTGAATGGATTTAAGCAGGGAGGTTGTGGCCCGCCCTCCTTATTATGTATGTCACATATAAGTTTTTCAAACTGCAGAAATGCAATTTATATATGTCCGTCCATCATCAGGAAAAAGCTGCAAGAACATATTAAAAACCCAATTTTCATTGGCGTGGGTCTTAAAAGACGGCGACACATTCAGGCTTTTTAGAATTTTAATATTTATTACTAAGATGAATTTTTGAAAAAAGTACAAATAATCTAGGTAATTAAAACTTTTTGTTTCACGCTCATTTTTGTCAGGAAAAATAATACTAATTACAAATTGAGACTTTCTTTGAGTTGGCTGGATGTTGGACTGACACGCAGGAAACCCGGTTTGCTTCCCAGGGTTTGTGCCGTCTCAGTCTGCCTAACTGGGTCTCCCTTCAACAAAGAGCATCCGCCGCAAAACCAAATTTCAGAGGTGACCTGTGATGGAAAGAACTGAACAACAGCTTTAATGAGACACAATTTGGTCCAAAACTGGAGAAAAATACATTTAAACAGATAAAAATTAGCTTCCAAAGTCCTCAAACACACCTAAAAATGTCAAGAATGTCCGCCATCTTTTAGTGGGAGTCCACTAAAACCACTTTAACTCAGTTTGATTAATTTATTTGATGCATACATCCACAGGAAAAACGACTTTTAGCTGCAGCTCCATCATTTATTTAAAATATGTCTCCTGAATCTGCTCACCATGGAAATCAAATCAGCTTTAGAGTTTTTAAAGACAATTAATTCATGTAGAAATTAGCACTTAACTTAAAAAAAACACATTTGATGCTAACATTATCATTAAAACAGTACAAACAATGTAAATGTGTTTAGGGGTAGAGACTTTTATCAGTGTTTAATAGTATAATGGGGAAAAACTAATTCAAAACTACTCTAAATTAAACATTTATTATTGTTTATTAACTCCAGACAGAACTCAAGGACAAAACAAAGATCCACTCATTTTTTATATTTTAAATTTATCCCATATTTTCTGTATAAAATATTAAGAAAATCAAAAATGCAAACCAGTTCTTTACAAATTCTGAAAATAAATGTAGTATATCTTCTGCCATGTATTAAACTAAAAAAGAGAATAAAGTATTTGTAAATGTTATGCTCACTCCTGTAATTAGGACTTAAATGCTTAAAACAATTATCTAAAGACAGATAAAAAATTTGTTCTTATGCAAACATTTGTTTTGTTTACCATCAAACACATACTATATACATTCACAAAAATGAAACAAAATAAGTTTATAATGTGTTTTTTAATATTTTTTTTACTCTAAATTGAAAATTTTAAGTCATTCTGTTATTTTGCTTTTTAGTAAATTAATAATTTTAGTATATTTTGAAGTGTTAGTGCTTTGGCAACTAGAGGCCACTATAAAATGAACAAATTAATTAATTAATTTTGTATTTGCAGATTTAAACTAGAGTGGGAGGATAAACCCCTAGAGATGGAACATCTCGTTTTCCTGCATTTCATGAGAGAATACTCTAAAATGACAGAGTAGGAACCAAACAAAATAGTACAAACAAGTATTAAATACACATAACAAACACACAAACATAGAAATACAATATTAATCCCTACCCAAGATGACTGAAAAAAACATCATACAAATAACAAAAACTGAACTGAAAGAAGCAAAGCTTCATAAAAAATAGCTTCATAAAACTTCATGTTTAAACTACATTTTATGCAAACCAATGTAGTTGGTTTTATATATATTTACAACAAATTTGTTTATTTAAAGAATATTTTTCAGTAAACTGAACTTAAGTTTTTTTTTTCTATTTTTAGCACTTAAAAGTTTTACTCTGAAATGAGAAGTCTCGCCAACATTTTACTTTGAAATTTATTTACTTCACGTGTTAGTTGCACATGTTTTTTTTTTAGTTTTTGTACATTAAATTCAACATTATTCTCCATTTTAGAGCCATAATTATGTAGCCTGAAGTGTATTTTACTACACTAGATTTATAACGATCTTGTACGTCTCAAGTATTTGCACTTGTATTTTTGGGAACAGCTCGCAAACATCCAAGTATTGGGAAATGTAATACAGCCCTAGTTATTATGTTATTTAAGATTTAAAGCTATCATATCCATGAGAATACATCTTAAATAGCATTTACTGTCATTAGTAGAACATTATAGGCATTCGTTGGTCTTTTTGGGTGTAATCCAGTGAAAATGTTGAAAGGATCTCAGTTAGGATTCCTATTTTAAACCAAACAGAAACCAAAAAAAGCCAACAAAAGCAGCGTTTTACTTTGAAGGAGCCTCTCCTCCGCAGTCCCTTTATGTTCCTGAAAGCAGCTGCTGGTCACTCGGTGACGCTCAGACTCCTGAAGTGGATAATGTGATGTGTTTTAGGCCCTCTGCATCATCAGCGCTTTGTCTCCTGTCCATCGTTGACTCCCAGAAGTCTTTGCTGCTGTCGCCGGACGCAGAATCACAAGTTGCTGCTGGATAATTGGCTTTTTTTTATCATAATGGCCTGAATTATTCATCTACAACTATTTACCTTGAGTAGCTTTCAGCTGCGGCCTCTTTAGGGAAGCGTTATTATAATCCTAAAATTGCATAAATGCTGAATAATCAGGTTGTTGATTTATGTACATTCATGTACGTTCATTATAGAAAGGACTGCATGGGTGTAATTAAGGAAGTTTGGCTCTTTAGTTAAGTGACCCATTTGATGAAAATGTGATCTGAATAAAAAGATTCAAAGCAAATAGAGATTTATACGGGTTATTTTGTCTCATGTATCACCTCATAGTTCTGTTGTAGTCTTTACTTTGGATCAGAACCCCTGCAGTTTTATAGATTAGCTGTGTTTACATGTCCTGGATCAGATCTAAGATCCGGTTAGAACAGAACTGTGCATAAAGGCTCTGAAAAGCGTTATCCCATTGTAACAAACGTTTACATGCGCCACACGTTCGATCGGAATAAATCATTTTGACGTGTAGAAGTATCTAAAATGCTGGAAATAGTCGTAGAAGAAGAAACGGTGAGTTCTGTTGTAAACAGATGAAGCTGCAGCTTTGAGTGAGATTATCCTCTGAGCGTGCATCTATTATTATTACTACATTTTTGAGTGACTGTTCGCTCATAATTTTCTAAACCGTGTGGTCACAGTGTTTTATTCTTGGGCGCGGGGAAGCAGCCATTTTTAGTCAATGTAACAGACACGACATATGAAGCAACATCAAGTCCCGCGGCGTGATGTGATCTGAACGACGGGGACGGCGTGAAGGTCTGCCAGCGGCTTGAATTAAGCGATGAGGCGAGAATCGGACGGCGCAGCCAAAATGTAAATATCTGAAGTTTAACAGATCGCCAACTCATCATCAGGAACTCAGCTTTGGGCATGTGATGTTTTCAGTGACTCGATCAGTGGCTAGAACATTAATCCAAAGCGAGCGTTTTTGTCCTGAACTTCCATCTTTTTCTCTAACCCTCTGGAGCTCAGGTTTGTGGAGTTCATCCGTCTGCTTTAGGACGAAGGTGGGATTAACTCTGGACAGATCTCCAGCTTTCTCTCCCTCGGCGGAGCTCACTCGCTTGATACGCCGTAGGCTGTCAGGCCTCATTGAGACTAAAAAAAAAATTGAAAAGGTCTCCTAATTTTACACCCCCCCCCCCAGGTTAATACAAAACAGATAGCCTTCAAGCTCAGCCACAGAGACACAGAAACACAGTGGAAGCGGCTGTCATACAGACACAGGCCCCTAATCATATAAACTCAAACATGGAGACATGATTACTGATGTTTTTGAACTCTTGACCATAAATAAACCTGATTTCTCAGCATCATCTGCACATTGAAATCAAGTTTTACAAACTGATGTTACTATGAGGCCAAAAACATCTAATGTTGTTAAAGGATAAACAGAGTTGATGAAATTTGATTCAGTGTGAAAACATTAAACTTATTTTTCTCTGTTTTTATTTTATTTTTTATAACATTTTCTAGAGCACTTTTTTTTTTGTCTAAAACTCTTCTTGGTCCAAAACCCCAAAACAGCACAGTTAATTCTGAAGTTCTAAGTGAAGGTCTGGTGCTTCCATTTACCATCCGAAGTAACCGAATTATCTCGGTCAAGACCGGCTTTGTGCCCTCTATAGGTCACATGATCTCAAACTAAAGATCCTTTCAAAACACTCGAGGAAGAAACCGAATGTAGCTGCATATCTGTTGAAAACAACTTAAACTCACCAGGAATGAAAAACCACGTAACACAAATCACAAAATATAATTTCTTTATTGATTACAGTTAATACTCTTTATGATTTCTCTTATCCGTGTCTATAAAATAAGTCATGGAGACTGCTGACCCAGACATGTCGACCGTCAGAGTCAGCAGCTCTTGTTAATGGCTGCCTGACCAAAACTACCTAAAGAAAACAAATAAACAAAGCCTGTAAACTAAGACTACCAAGGTCCAACCCCAAACTAAAGTAACAAAACCCAGCAGTGTAAGACGGCTGAGGACAAAGAGGGGAAAAGAGAACGAAATCACCGAGATGTACAAGGGAAAACAGAAATGAATTGAAGGAGGAGTTATTCATCATAAAATTGATAAATATGCAGATGTTTTAACCGAAAATTCTTGATTTGATGAATGCAAAAGTTAAATTTCATCATTATGCCCAGTTACCTGTTAGCACTCATTACAATGCCCTGTGGTAAAGATATTATTGATAAAACGGCAATGGACCAAAAAATGAGACAGTTATGTAAAAAAATTCAATTAAGAAAAATTATAAAAATCAAAAGTGAAAAAACGAAGCCGTTCAAAGCAAACGCCTGTATCACTGTTTCTGTCCAAATCATGAACTTCCGGTTAAAAAAACAAAAGAAAATCAGAGTTATTTCCTTTCAAAACATTTTTACAAAGGAGATCTTTTTCAATTGGAACATATGATGTAGATTTTATATTTTTTTTAATTGTGCTTATATTTTATTGCAAAAAAATCCATAAATAAATAAATGAAAATAGGTTCAGGAAGATGGAAAAAACTAACAAGCTTATATTAGAGCCTCTACTGAATAAAACTTTAAAATTAATACAATTATTCAATTTTATACAAATATGTGTATTTTCTTGACATCGTAAAGATTTGTGTAAAATCGTTTAAACAGTCGTTTAACAGAACCAACATCTTTTACAACAGATTGATAATTTCATCTATTTAAGAAAAGACTTTATATATATATATAATAACAGTTTGTGCTGCAAACAAAAACAGAGCTTTAATTTGTTTTATCTCAAAATATTTTAAGCACTTTCCTATTTATTATTGTCGCCCTTAGCTTCATTTCTGAGGACAATTCATGACTATTTTTTAAATTGTTTGTATTTTTAGTCTCCTGACAGTTTTCTTGTCTGATAAATCACATTTTGAATAAATTGAATACCAAGATGAAAGATTAAACTCTGCTCTGTCTTTATCAAAATCTCTTCAATAAATCTCTTGTGTTCAAAGAAGTTGATTATTTAAGCTCCATTTTAACATGGTAGTGATCACTTTAAGGCTCCTAATTTCATTTGGATCCACTTAAGTCATTTTTTCCACTAATACAATTATCAAGATTTTATTTGGTCTCATTGCTACAAAAAAAACAGAAAAGGAGATATTTTTAATCCGACTCTTAAGTCATCTCTTTTTTTTTACGTGTGAATAAAAAATATGTCAAAACTGCATTTCAGTGTTTTCATAGAAAATGTAGAAATGAATAAAAAAGAAATAGATTTAGAATAAAAATGTACGTTTGTGTTTATGGACCGCATTCATCTCCTTACGTTACATGCTTTTCATTATGGTAAAGTTGGCCTACATTTCCTACGCCTGAGGAAATCTGACATTGATTCCAATTCAGGCTACACCTCTTCTCCACCCACTAGCTCCTTCAGATGCAGCGAAGGCAGCTTCACCAGAGCAACAGTAGATCTGGGGTTTGGTTTACAGCCGCCCGAGACACGGAAGGAACATAATCACGAATGTGAAAATCTGAAGTGAGATGAAGCAAACATGCAGCGGAGACATTTCTAAAGGAATTCCAACCTTCTAACGTACAAACCACAGCAGTTGAACGCACAGACATGAGGAAACGGCTGATGATCTGACTGCTACATGCCTCCCGGTGTAATTACATTCTCCAAATCCTCTCATGTAAACGTGCGTGCCCTGCAGAGATGAATCCTGAAACGGCACCAAGCCCTTCCACGACTGAACGCAGCGCTCAAGTTAAGACACGTACGGTTTGTCGGGACATGGGAAGGGCTGCAAAAGTACTTCTCAACAACTCTCTACCTCATCCACAATCTTAGTCAAAAATGTTCTTCTACGCGTTTATTCTATGCTGTTTGGTGCTGCCACATACAGTTATTTTAATAGTTGACTAATCATCGATTATTTTCTTAGATTAGTCAACTAATCAGGTCATGCGCACACACATCTCAACCATCATTAGCTTTAAACTAACTAAAAATAGTTGTATAGCATTACCTGTGATAATGCTAGTGAGAATGCTGTAAGATGAATTTGGCCGCTAAAGATACTGAAATTGATAGCTAAAAATGCCGAAGCTGATAGCTGAAAAGGCTGAAACTGATAGCTAGCTAAAATATTAAATGCCAGATTAGCCTAAAAAACTGGAAAAGCCTAAATTAGCCAAAATAGCTAGCATGTAGCCGAAATATTAGCTAAACTTCAAAATAGCCCTAAAAAACAAAAAACAAAAAATCCTAAATGGACTATAAACGGAGCTGTGTGACGTATTTCCGGTTTCGTCTACTATATGAGTGGACTTGGCAAATATCTGTGTTCTTTCCCTGGTATTAGTTTATTTTCATCCATCTTTTGTTCAACTAATTTTGAAGGTAAATTTAAAAATCATTCAGAAAATCACGAACTTGTAAATTGCAATAGTTGTTTTTTTATATATATTTTTAATATAAAGTTTCACTCCAATCATCTTTTGATCTATTGTAAAAATGTTTGCATTGATCTTTTAATTCTGATTATGCTGTTTTTAGCCAAATGGAATAAAAACCTGTCATTTTGTAAGACATAGTTTCTGCATTGCAGCAGGAGTTAATCCGAAATCCCTCTGATTTGAGTAAAGAAATAGGGCTGGGTACCGATAATACTTTCAGAAATGATTTGATTAGATTTTTTTGATTCTTCAATTTAATTACATTTTTAGTTTACACATTTATACACGTTTGTTTAGAAATACATTAATAATCTGTATATTTTGAATATATTAATATTAATCTGATCCAGTTCACATTCTGTAAATGTATCAGTGAAATAATGAGATTGTTAATATCATCCAGTGTTACATGGATTCTCTAAAGGAGAAGTTCTAACTAAAATGTTCATTAACATTGGAAACATTGTTCTGCTTCTCCTGGAGGAAGTTTCAGTTTGGCCACTAGGTGGTGATCGCGCTATAGCATTACACCTTATTCCTGAAGAAGAAGAAAATTAGAGCAAAAAATGTTTTTTTTAGACCACAAATAATTACTTTAAAAATATTTCCTTAAAAGAGTTTGGAAAATTAATGCCTGTGAGTTTATAAAGATGTTCATTTAGTCAGTAATATATGTTTATGTTAACCGAGCGTTAGCATTAGCCGTCCTATGGGAAATTCCATTAAACGTTAGCATCAAGCTAGTGGACTTAAGTTTTATGTGCTAAATCGATCTATATTTTTATGGATTGATTATTGATCTGTTATGTTTAAATCGATTAAAAAATATTAATCGATTTTATCAACCCAGCCCTATAAAGAAATACTCAGAAATATAATTTTGAGCCTAATTTTCTTTTTAGATGTCCATCATCAGTAAAATGCCACAAGAACATGTTAAAAATACCTAAAGCATTATTTTCATCAGTGTGGGTCTTAAAGTGCTTTGGTCCATGCAGTTGTCTATATTAGATGTAGCTGCAGATGACTATATAATTCATTAACACCAGAGCTGCTTGTCATTTGGTTACAAACATTTGTTTTGGCTTCATTGATCAACCTGTTAAACTGTTTGCTAATATGCAGATGACTAAATCCTTTACTATATACAGTAGCTGCGGGTTGGCCTTCTTTTTTCCATTATGTTTACATTTATATATTTGGTATAACACTTCTAAACGTAGTGATATGATGGATAAAACATGTTAAGTACTTCATTTAAAAGATTTTCATTTAAAAATTAGGAAGTCGCGTGAACAAGAATAAGAGCGTGTATTTCCAGCAGTTCCGTCCTGTTTCAGATAAACCTATTCTGCGTGAATGTGTCACCACTTTCCATGTCTCTGGAACGTCCTGTCACTGCTTACAGATGGAGGGTATCCCCTCATTATCTGGGCCACTTGCTGAGAGGAAGGGGGTGGGCGTAGTCTGAGCAACCCAGGGGAGATGGAGAATGATGGTATACATGGACTACGACGGAGGGATTAAGCCGCAGAGACATGGAAAGAAAGAGGGATGTGGGAGAAATCTGGAAATTAATGTGGTCCCACTTGCTTTGAGGATCAGAAACAATGGCCTCTGGAGTGGACAGATTCTACTGGGAGCGGTGTATGGTCTCGATCATTTAGGTGCTTAAAATTATAGCTATCGCACATTCATGTGCTCACCTCCTGTGGTGAAAGCTCCATAAAGCTGGCAGCTGCAGCAGGAAGGGGAAGAAAAAAAATCAACGACCATCCTCAAATACAATAGCACTCTTAAATCTCACCATGTGCTCTCCACCTTCTTTTTTCCTGGTTTCAGCTTCAGTCTCTCATCTCTTCAGCCGCAACAAAAGCAGCAGGACGCTACAACCAGTGACCTAATGGTCAACAGTGTTTTCACAAAGACAAAAGAATCTGCAGCTGCATAAACTCACGGACTATTTGGGGTTTAAAAATATGTTTAGGATGTGCAGAACCTCAGATCAGAATTTCACAAGGATCTAGACACACAAAAATAAACAAAGGACCAGTCTGAATTCTTCCCTTCTCCTTCATTTATCCCTCCAAACGCAGAGTTAGAAATAAATAATGTGTCATAATTCAGAACTCACTTTTGTTTGATGACATCACCAATAATTGCTGTTCCGCTAGCGTTAGCTTCCAGAATATACGTAAAAACAGCAGTTTTATAACTTTAAAAAGGTCATGTTACAACAAAAAGTCATTACTTACATTTAAATGTAAGGTTCTGTGGTTCAGAGTGCACCCACGTGAAGAAAAGCTCTTCTTGGCGCTGTTTAGTCTCGACGGAGGGTCGTAATTAAAAAAAAAAATAATATTCTGGACACACTTGCACTAAAAATGCCCCTTCAAATGGGGGAGAAGGGAATAATTGGGGTTGGGCCTTTTTCTTACCTCTAAAAATGCCTTAAGACTTTGAGGGGCCACAACTTGGCTCAAAGGCTTATTATCTATGGTGATGCATTTTTAAATGTCTGTTGTTGATTAAGGCGTTGCTAATATTAAGCTAACAGTATGCTAAACTCTTTTAGTCATGCAAACGTTTTCATGAACTTGTCTTGTGCCCCTAAATCAGCCGTCCCCCTTGTGTTATGGTGGGAGTGGGGTCATCTGGACCCACGAGACAGTGTGCTCAATTTTTATTCTCAATATTTTATCTTTATCTGCGGCAGACATAAAATCCTGTCCACCTTCATCCACATTTTTCAGGGATAAGATGTCAGTGTAAGGCGTGGGTCATCTGGACCCCATAAGATAGCACAAAGGTTAACCAATTACCTCCAGTGTTGACATTCCTCACTGTTCAGCCGTTAACGCTGCCGTATTTCCAAGGAATTCTGAAGCTTTCCACGGATATGGAACACTTAACACCAGTTGAAGTCTTTATCCAGTTAACAATTTTTCCGATTGAGAAAAGGAGCTTTGTGCTAGCAGCGGATCAGAATCCATTAGACTTATATTAATTGGGTAAACGTTTATAGATTTACGGGAGTTCATAACAGTTTCTTATTCCTGTCGACAGGGGCATCTCCAGTATAGAAGGGTTAACTAGAAGGATGTCTGACTTTGTCTTTCAGAGTGAAAAGATTCTTTTCTTAATAATCTGACATTTATCTGAAGATGTTACTCTGGATGAAGGGGACGAATGGGGCTGCCACCATTAGTCGATTAGTCGTCAACTATTGAAATAGTAGACGACTAATTTGATAGTCAATTAGTTGTTTCTTTTTTAAAAATTTTATCTCAAAACTACGGTGCGTGCTTTCTAATGTTGCGTCTGCCATTGTCTTTGATGTCACAAGAGGTTTTAGGAAGACTCGGGTACCATAACAGCACGCCACCGGAGCTTAAAGGGTGAAACAAAAAAAAAGAAAAAAAAAAAAGGTGCAATATCTGCAAGGCAGCACTTGTGATCCACGGCAGAATTACGGTGATGCGTGAGTACCTGAAGAGTAACAATACTGCGACTGAGAGTTACAACCATGAGGAGGGATCGGCGTTTAGGTAAGCTAAGCTAACAGCGCTAACTGAGAGCAAAAAAAAGCTGAAGAAGATGATCCTCTAAAATGGAGTTAAAATGAAGGGCGTTTCCCCAAACTCTCAAGGCTAGCTAAATGTTTTCTGTGCATCCCTGCAACCTCTACCCCATCAGAGTGAAATGTTGAGGGAACATCTGCTCTCAAAGGAGATCAAGTCTTTCTGCAAGACGAATAGAAATACTAACTTTCCTGCATAGAGCAAGAACATCGTACAGTTTAGGATTCTATAGTCAGAGTGCAGTGAAGTTAAATATAGTTGTGAGCGTTCATCACAAAATGCACTTTAGTTATATTTGAGTCAGTGAAACCAAAACTATCTTTAGTGAAAAATAGTTTCTTGTTTATAATCAGAAACCAATGAAGGACAGGGACTGCAGGATTCATTAAAGTTGAATAAAGTATCATCTTAATTGTCTTTACTTTTAGTTGCTTTAAAGCTAATGATGGTTTAAAGGTGTATTTACATCCAGATTACGTATGACCCGATTAGTCAACTATTAAAATAAACGTTTGTGTCTGCACTTGTGAAGAATCGTATCTACAACAGTGCAGACATGACCAGAGGATTTTTGTCTCCCTATTTTTGTTTCTGTTGGTGAAAATATCATTAGAAAAACTTTTTGTAGATTCTCTTCAAATGGGAAAACATTAAAATGACTTTTGTAGATAGCATCATCCTGAGTATCATTCCTGCAAGAAAATATTGTTAGCCTTTGGTTGCTTTCATCTAAAAATATTGGCTAATTCCTTCACTACTCCCCATCTATTTTAAGACTACAATGGGGATCAAAAGTTTGGGCATTCCAGGTAAAATGTTGTATCAATGTGCATAAAGAAGCTAAAGAAAGATGGAAAATCCTCTTAAAAGCATCAGATTACAGATGAGACATTCTTCAAAAATGTTTTTAAAAAAAGTTTTTATTTTCATCATTTACCCAAACAGAAAATAATGTGTGCAAAATTTTGGACACCCTGCAGAACTGATGGTATGCCCCGCCCCCTTGGAAAACCACGGCTCAATAGTTTAAATTCAGAATGTCACAGTTGTGCTGTATAAACAAAACTTGATTAAGTTTGTTAGGATGCCCATTCGGTGCCGATACAGACCTACAGAACTTTTTTTTTCTCTTGACAACAGATAAGCTCATCCTGCCTGGAGCTCCAGCTGAACTTCACAAAAAGATACAGCAAACATAAATAATCACTTGTTGGTGAAGTAGGGAAGACATGACACTCTCAGCTGACAGAAGAAGGAGACGCTGCCACCTGCTGGACAGGTAGTGCTGAATGGAGCGTTTTGAGTTTAGTCAGGGTCAACGAGTTCCTGCATGTTTAGCAGGGTTGAGTACAGTCATGTGCTGGGAGTTGGCCCAAACGTGATCACTTATCACAGTGGTAGAGCCTTCGACCGATGGCTGGAACATTGCTATATAAGTACCTTGTTTCTTTACCATAGCCCTAGTGCTCTCTGATGGGGTCCAGATGACCCCACCCTTATATTGATGTGTGATTCCTCCCATGACAAAAGTGGACAGGATTTTATCTCTACCACGGACACCAGTGAGGATAAAAAATCCTTGGAATAAAAAGTTCTTTGTGGGGTCCAGATGACACCACTTTTAATGTAAATATACCTAGGATAGCACAAGGGCTACACAAAGCACCTGCAATAGATTTTAGATACATTTTAGTTGTTGAGAATTTTTTTTTTTTAATTTACATCAGCGTTCTCTAACTCAGTTTACCTGGGGGCCACTGAAGGCAGAGTCTGGCTGAGTCTGGACAGTACGGGGTTCCATTTGTGCCAAAAATATGTTTTTTTGTCCACTGTCTATATCTTTGGTCCATTGTCTATGTCTATTGAACAAGTTTATTGAAGATTTGCTCATGTCTATGTACTACTAATCAATATCTTCTGTGAAGCGACAAGAGCTAACGACTAGGGCTGCCACGATTAGTCGCGACTACGTCAACTATTAAAATGGTCGACAACTAATTTGCTAGTCGATGCATCGTTTTTGTTTGGTTTTTTCCTTGTTTTTATCTCAAAACTACGGTGCGCACTTTTTAACCTTGGGTCTGCCATTCTATTTAACACGTGCTAATCCGGTCAGTAGTGATATCACAGGAAGTACTTTGATGGCTCGGGTACCATAACAACTAGGGCTGCCACAAATTATTATTTTAATAGTCGACTAATCTCCAGTTACTGTGACAGACTGGCGACCTGTCCAGGGTGTACCCCGCCTTCGCCCTTCAGTAGCCGGGATAGGCTCCGGCACCCCGCGACCCCAAAAGGGACACAGCGGTCAAGAAAATGGATGGATAATCTCCAGTTAATTTTTGGATTTGTCGACTAATCGAAAAAATTAATCAGAGATTAGTCGACTATTGAAATAATCGTTTGTTGCAGCCCTAATGACGACGCTAGCTGCTGTTGCTAAGGACTTTTCTTATAACAAGAACCAACAACAAAGGTAAATGCAAAGTTTTAGACCTAAAGCTGAATCCTCACAAAGCAAATACAAAGAAAAAAGAATAGCATTTTCAGCATTCTTTTCTTTCAGAATTTTTTTTATAGATCTGGTCTCCAGACATGTAAATGTAACCAGAAACTAAATGTTTTACATGTTTATGTTCAAAGTTAAAACATGTGTGAGTGTATATTTATGCTTTGAAGTACTTTATATATGTTTCTCAAATATATGTTTTAAAGCTTTTCAAAAAAGTAATTTTAGGCTTTCATCTTCTTGTTTTGTCTTGTATTTCTTACGTTTTTTATCCGAACCGTGAGTTTTGTGATCCGTTACACCCTTAGTGGATGCAAAAACGTATTTTTGGCACTACTTGAGTCCCGTACAGAGTTCTGAATAGTCACTTTCTAAAAAAAAAAATAAGTAAGGAACTCATTAATGTGGTTGGGGTGGGGGGTGTCAGGTTTTTCTTGAATTAAAAGTTTCCTGCTTCAAGATTGGTCAATGTCCCGCCCCCAAGAGCTATATACCCCACCATGATTGGTTGGTTCGTCGGCTCCACACACATCTCTGTAAAAGCACCATTCATACAAAACTCATGGGGCGCATTTTCATATTAAGGCGAGGGCCGCAGAATATCAAGTGGGGGGCCGCAAATGGCCCGCGGGCCGCCACTTTGAGACCCCTGTTTTACATGGTAGAAACACAACATTCTCCACGTATTTGACATCTTCACACAAATCATTTTCATGATTACTGAAACCTCCTTGGAATAAACTCATTTTTGTGCATTTATATTTTATGACTTGAACATTTGCAAGTTTTCATTCTTTGAAAAAAAAAAGTCTTTCAACTGCAGAAGGAAGAATCGTTTCCTTCACAAACTTGTCGACTAAGGGCAGCTCATCTGTTGCTACGGCAACAAGAGAAAACTTGTCCTCTTCATTGTTTGGCCTCACTTTCACCTTCTTGCCTCGCAGCAGCACTTATCAGCCGCGTGTTCACTCTGTGTCTTTTGGTGCTGGTCCAGAAAATAAGGGCTTGTCGGGCAAAAGGGAGCCTGCGGTGTCAGGTAGCGAGAAATATGCAGTTTGTGTGAAATCGAGACAACCGTCTGCTGCTCAAGTGGGTGAAGAACTCGTGTGCCTTCAAGTTCATGTTGCCTGTGACCTCCATAAGCTGTCATTTTTAGGAAAAATCCTTCTCAGAACTGCAAAGCAGAACTTCATTTTTCTGAACTCGTAGATTGACTTTGATCTCCTTTCTGTTTGAGCAGACGTCAAGTTCTTTGGAAATTTACTGAAGGGAGTGTTCTGCTTTTGATGTGGTGATGTGTGACCACAGGGCATTAAAACATTACAGTAGCTTATGTCACTTAAGTTGAATGACGGGGAGACGTGCTTGAGCATTTAGTCATCGGAAACCCCTCCCTGCAAGCTCAAGGCGTGAAAGTTACCGTAGGATGATTTATTTATGCGTTGACAAAACACAATGAAAGAAAAGTATTTCCACAGTTTTTCTGTCATCGTAGCAAATTTGGTAAACAAAAGATGAAAAATGTATTTTTGTGCTCTAAAATGCCATCCTCTTCTTCACAGAACGGCACAAAGAAGTCCTGGGACTTCATGAGAACTCATGACAGGTAAAACCCCCAAATTTTCACTTTCATTTATATGTTGGGATCAAATGTCCTTCAGTTTTTTTAAAAACCAGCACCAGCCCCCTGTGTGTGGGTAGAAGATATCTGTGGAAGTCAGCCAGAAGAATCCCTCAAACATGCATGTTCATGTCCGGAGAGATTTAGCAATCCAAGCAGCTTGTCCGGGGGGTGTTTGAATCTCAGCTCTTAAAAAGAGGATGAATCTGGTCTTCTGAGGCCCTGGCCTTGATTTATCTCTCTCTATTCACGTAATGTGTGAGATGCAATCAAGACGGCCCAAATGCCTTGTAAAAATATTTTTATTCTGCTGCATTTCTTGAAAGTCTTTTCCATGGACATTTATTAGAGAGATATCTCCGATTTTTACCTGAGGGAAGTTAAGGGTCGTTTCAGTTCTGCAGCCTTCTCTCTTAACCCCAAAAGTTTCATTGAAATAATTAACCCTCAGGTAAGAAGCGGTAAACCACAAACCTGTACTTTGTCAGGATTTTGCCTACAGGAATATAGAGCTCCTCCCGTTAGGGCAGGGGTGTCAAACTCAGTCTACAGGGGGCCGAAATCCAAAACACATCTTAGGTCTTAGGCTGAACAGGATAAACATTTATTGATCACTTTAAAACTAAATTTTTAAAACTTTAAAACATCAACTTTTAGCATAATTATGTACTAGATATATAGCATTACCTGTGATAATGCTAGTCTTGAAACGGAATTTGGCCGCTAAAGAGGCTGAAATTGATCGCTGGAAACACTGAAGTTGATAGCTGAAATGGCTGAAGCTGATTCTCAGCTAAAATATTAGCTAAATCCATATTAGCCTAAAAAATAGGTGAAACAGCTAGCGTGTAAATATTAGTCTAACTCCAAATCAGTCTAAAAAACGTTTTTAAAATGCCTAAATTAGCCAAAACAGCTAGCATGTAGTGTGTAACTATTAGCCTAACTTCAAAACAGCCTAAAAACCTTTGAAAAACTAAATTATCCAAAACAGCTAGCATGTAGCTGAAATATTAGCCTAACTCCAAAATAGCCTAAAAAATCTTAGTAAATGGAAAAATAGTTAAAAAAGCTAACAGAATGCCAATTTTTATTAAAACATTATAATATTATAACCACAACTTTTTAACATAACTATGAATAATAAACAGGCAGGAATATTATATATTTAAACCCTAAATAACTTTCAATGTTTTACTCTCCATAAATATATTTTGTCAAAATTATACAAGTTAAAAATGAGAGCAAGATAACATCGGGCCGTTAATAACAATAAAATAAAATGATCTGGAGGGCCGGATCCGGCCCCCGGGCCTTGACTTTGACATGTACGTTAGAGAGATAAAGGAAGAAGCTACACGTCTTATTATATTCATTAGTTATTTCAATTACAAAATGGGCCAATATGTCATGAAAAATATCCAATTTTTTTCTCTAAAAATGAGTTATTTTTGTGCCTGAAATTACTAACTGTAATCCAGTTCAACTGAACTGTTTTGAACCTTTTTCATTTGTTTTTCTTCTCTGCACAAAACCACTGTTTACAAAGCAAACAGGCTCATCCGTCCACCTCCTTTGTCCTGTTCTGACATGATTCTTGTTACTGAATTCCATTTGCTTCCTTTGGGTTTTTAAAATACACAAACTCAAGTAGACTCAACTCATTTCTGCTTATACCCTAAAAGTAGGGCTGGAAATCAATGAAAAAAGGAAACTAATTAATCGTAAACCTAGAAAAAATGAATCACAATTATCTCTGGAATCATGATTCATTTTTTCTTTGAGTTACGGTATTTGCCGACTGCTTATCTCAGAATAATAAAAATACAATTTACACACAAAACTATACATTCAGAACATTTATTTTTAATTAAGGCTGTCAATTGATTAAAAAAATATCACATCAATCACACTTTTGTGTTTGTGATTAAACACAATGTTTTATTTGATGACAATATGCGACTTTTGAACAAAGATACATTTTTCCTTCAGTTATTGTCTGAAATGTTTAAATGTATCAAGTGTTAACTCAGATATCCCAAAAGTCTTATTTGGTCACACAGAGAAACAAATCAACAGTAAGATGAGCAGAACTCTAACGACTTTTATGTCTGCTGTATTACAAACATCCACGAGAAACGAACCTGCGGACCTGGAAAAAAAAAAAAATCATCTTCTAGAAAAAATTAAACAAACGGTAAGAGGTGACCGTTCTCTCTGAACTGAAGCTTTCTTTAAACTATCATGATGATCAGCCTTTATATTGCTTGTCTTTGCCGCTGCAGTCGAGGCTCAGCGACGCGTTGTTGTTGCCGTGACAACACGCCAGACCATGGATCAAAGAGTAAAAGTGATCTAAACCAAATAATAACTAGATTAAAGTACTAAAACCCGATAGAATGTTTTTATTTTTTAAATAATCATAGTATAAGTGGGAAAACAACCTCTGATGAAGTGGTTGATGAAGTCATATCATAATTATTAGTTACTGATACAATTCATAGTTGATCTTGGTTCATTTTAAACGATCTGATTCACTGATCTAAATTGGATCAGGACATCTTGATCCCAAACTTCCACTGGTGTGCTTCAGAGATAAATACGTTTCTGAAAAGTGCAGCTCAAGGATTCCAGATTTATTTTATTTCTTCAAGATAATGAGTTAAATATGTGTACAAACAAACAAGTAAACAAGAATGAATGTCATATTCATTCACATTTTAGTTTGATAAAGTTGTTTTTCCATATCAGAATAATCCAAAGGGAGCATTATTAGAACATTCTACCACACTACGATCACATGGCTTTGATAGATTCAGTGTTTTCTCACATTAGACTGGAATGATGGTCGATCATTTGTGATGAACTTTGTCTTTTTTTACTTTATACTAAAATAAACTTACTGTAAGTCAATCTACATGGTATTTTCTGGTATTGATATACTGATTTATTTTATCCTGAAACAATTTTATAATAGTATTGGTTGGTTAGATTAACAAATTTCTTCCGATAGATTGTAGGAAGGATTATAGGAATAAAAATCAAGTAATTGATTAAGTTGATCAACTGTCACACCCTTAGACTGTAGTGTGCAGTCTAATTAAATCTCACTTACATTAAAAATTATGTCCTGAAAAGAAAAGAAATAACACAAATGGTGTAAAATGTTTCACCTCCTCTATTAATCCTTCCACCAGACTCATTTAGTATTCAGACCTCTTGCCACACACATGATAATCCTATGTTCCCCTGTCATGGCATCCCACCGGCTCCTCTACGACTGCCCAAAGACCCGCAGTATCCGTGACAAAGGCTTTGAGTTTGACCACATACACAGATACAGCCCCTCAGAAAGGACGTTGTGGGTTTGATATCCACATTGGATCATTCCTTGACTGTAAAAGTGAGACTCATTGATCTCATGCACGACGATTATGATCAAGGTAGTAACTCGTGTCGTGATCTGGGTGTTACTCGAATCCGAAGGACCCATTTTCCACACAAACTTTAAGAAGAAAAAAAATATTTTCATCAAACCAAATGTATAAACGAACATTATGGATCTCATGCAGCTTTTTTTGCTTTTAAAGGAACTTTTCGTGTCGTTTTTTTAGTGAAACAAATCAAAATGTTGAACTCTGTTTGACCAAACCAAAAAAAGAGGGTGGTGATCTTAGATAATGTGTATTATCCAAAAAATCATCCAACACCTCTTTTAATAAGGCCCAAACATCAACCTACTTTCTGTCTTGACATGTCGGCGGTTTTCCAGCTGCAGAACTTAACCGAGCGTAAAAAGTCCTCATCGTCTGTTTAACTCCTCTTGGTTTAACCATTAGGGCCTTCTTCTTCTTTTTTTTCTTTTTTTTTCCCGCCAGCGGGAATCGAAAGACGCACGGATAGGTTGTGTAAGAGCTCTGCAAGTCCTGGACCTGCTGCAGAGACAGCTCCCATGCCCCAGGCCTCCATGTGCCACTTGTAGTGTAAATTTTCCACATGATCTAAGTCGTGCCGGTCCAGCATCCTGTCCATACTTGCTGAACTCAAGCAAAACTCCTCCACCAGAAGTTTTTATCATCCTTCCCTCTTTGACTCGTAGCCGTGCTGTGCTCAGATTGTTGGTATTTGAAGGTTTCACAACCGCTTCCCTTCTAGCGTGTGATCAGAAAATATTTCAAAAATGCATCAATCCAATCAGACCGACAAGTAAAAGTCTACTCAGTATGTGTTCAGAAACGTTACTGAGTCAATGGTGGAAATTGTTTTCTCTTTAAAAATCAGAGCTAAAGCATTAGAGAGTAAACTTTATGAAAAATAAAATAAAAATACAGTTTCAGAAACGGGAGTTTTACATTTATATTTGTCAATCTACAGCATTCAAACTTAATTACTTTAGGGCAGGGCGTAAAAATATTAATTTAAGTTCATTGAAATCCACGTAAATAGATAAATAATGTATACATTAAGACATCAACTTATTTTACGTAGAAGCCATTTCCTCTTCAAACTGAGGAAACGTTCAGAGTGTAAAAGCACAACAAAGAAGAAAAAATCCATAGTCGTACTTGACAAAATTCAGGACTGGAGAATGGTACTTTGCCCTCTCTCAGTGGGTGGAGGAGTTTAAATATCTTGGGGTTTTGATCACGATTGAGGGAAGATCGGAGCGTGGGATCAACAGGCGGATTGGAGCAGCGTCTACCGTTATACGGTCACAGTACCAAGTAAAGTCGATCTTCGTTCCAATACTCGCGATAAACATTCCAATACTCTGGGTCACAAGTTCTGGGGTCTTGACCCAGAGATCAAAATCCCGACTACAAGCGGTTAAAATGAGTTTCCCCCAGAGAGTGGCTGGACGCTCCCTTTGCCCTTGTGCTATCTGACGGGGTCCAGATGACCCCAGTCTTACACTGACGTGTTAACCGTCCCATGACAATGTCTGCCATAGACACCAGTAAAAATCATAAAAATAAAAGATCAGCACACTGTCTTGTGGGGTCCGGATGACCCCACTCCCAACGTCCACATACCTAGGATAGGTATTAAGGGTTAGAAATGGGGTGAGAAGCTCGGTCACCTGGAGAGAACTCGGAGTAGAGGCGCTTCTCCTCCACATTGAGAGGATCCAGCTGAGGTGGATCGGGCATCTGGTCCGGATGCCTCCTGGTCTCCTCCCTGGAGAGGTGTTCCGGCATGTCCTACTATGTGGAGGCCCCGGAGAAGACCCAGGACACGCTGAGAAACTACGTCTCTCGGCTGACCTGGGAACATCTCGGGGTCCCCCCAGAGAAGCTGGAGAAAGTGGCCGGGGAGAGGGAAGTCTGGGTATCTTTGCTTAGACTGCTGCCCCTGTGACCTGGTTCCAGAATTAGATGGATGGAATTTCTGTGCCAAAAACGGACATTTCATCTTAAATGGCAAATCATAATAATGGAACTGAATACATACGCACTTCACTACCGTTACAGACTGATGTGTATTCAGCTTCGTGAAACATAACATCACTTAGGGCTGCCTCGATTAATTGATGACCAATTGATTATTGAAATAGTCGGCTCCTAATTAGTCGATTCATTGTTTCTTTCTTTCTTTAAAAAAAATTTAAAAATCTCAAACTAGTAGTGCGCATTTTCTAACGCCGGGTCTGCCATTGTTTTTACATACATGTGCAGTAGTGCTCATCCGGGTCAGTAGTGATGTCACATGGAGTTATTGGAAGACTCGGGTACCATAGCAACACGCCAACCGAGACTGAAAGTGTGAAACATAAAAATAAAAGAAAAAAGCGTCCAGTGCAATATCTGCAAAGCAGGACTTGTGTTCCACTACGGTGAAGCATGAACACCTGAAGAGGAAGCCCACTGTGACCGAGTATGAAAACGCTGAAGAGGGATCTGCGTCTATGTAAGCTAACATTGATGCAAAAAGAGAGCAAAAAACTAATGATAGTTAAAATGTGTTTTGCCTTCATTTTAAGAATAACCCGATTGATCAACTAATCGGAAATAAAATAGTTAACTATTAAAATAATTGTTGCTGGCAGCTCTAATATCAGTGCAACATTAGAACAAATATTTAGATAACAATGTAATAAAGAACAAGTCAAATTCTTCCCCTGCCCTACGGCTCCCCCGTACCCTTTAACTGTAGGGGCATTTGGAGGTGTAGGAGTATCCACAATTGTTTTTTGAGGGTAAAGCAAAAAAAAAAAACACAACTTATACTCAGAAATGGTATTTTAAAGCTGAAACAGTTTTAAAATGTTCATCTGCATTGTTTAACCCTTTAAAATCAGAGATTTAGCTCCAGTCTTGACATTCTTTAGACTACCGTAACTCTTCAACCGTTAATGTAATTTCAGTGGATTCTTAAGCAGAGAAAAGCAGCTTTATGTTGATATGCAACACCATAAACAGTAGTGAAGTTCTAACTCAATCAACTCAAATCTGCTGATCTTTTTTGTTAGGTAAAGCATCTTATAAAGAGTTATGTGACGGCACAAACCTAGAGTGATAAATTATTTAGCTGTCACCGGCCACTTCTCCGTTACTTTTTTGATTTGAAACTAAAATGTATGAAGTTGAAGTATAATTTACTCTTCAAAAGCAACATTTTTTTCCTACTTTTGGAACAATAATCAACATTAACCAAAAAGGATGAGCTAAAGCATCAAATATATTGAAGTAAAGACACAAACAAATCTATAAAGTTAACAAATAAGCCAAAAACATAAAGTCAGGATACTCTGCCAAATCCATATTCATATATACACATACACTACATACTGTACACATGCACGTACACAAAAACACATCTTTGCTGATACATAATTCAATTTCACTAGATAGATGTATAGATCAATTATTTGATATTTTAACAGGGATCCAAATATGTTTCCGATATGAACTAAGATCTTTGTCCAAATAAGATTTGTTCCTCAAACAGAAGAGCATCTCCATTTTACACTAATTTTGCATGATTCAAACATAAAAATAACTCTCAATTTATGTTTCTCTTTAATAAAAAAAGGACTGCACTCTCAAGGACAAACTACCTTTCAAGGCACAAACATTTCCAGCGTTCTCACATGTACGATATCCACAAATTTGAATGTATTTGTTATTTAAAGTAGTGCATTTGTAGACTGAATGAGCCTTCACAGATTTATAATCCTAAAGCTGTTAGTTTTACTGTAAGCATCAACAGCTTTGTTCCAATTTTCTTCAGTTTCCTCTACAAGTCATGAGAAAAGGTTTTTATTGTTTCCTCAAACAGGAAGTCAGAGTGTTTCCCTTTGAGCGTCCTTTGAGCATGAATATGTTTTATATACCTCAGTATATCGCTGTGCGGCTCCATAAATAAGAATCCTGTTTGATGGAAACAAAAGCCATAAATCTTAAAGAACATAATGGTTATACTAACTTCTGGAGCTTTGATTTCTATAACTCTATGAACTACGATACAACTGTTTAATGCTGGAGCCTCCATGATAACATCCAAATGTTGCGATTATGCTACCTATTTCTGAGGATCATCAAAGTGCACGTTGAGGTGAAGTGACGGAGGCTGCAGCTGGATGTTGTAGCTGTGGTCATGGGAAAGACGGGGCAGGGCTTCCTGCCGCCTCAGACGCATCCGCTTTCCCAACACAAAGCCGGGCCTCCAGTCTCCTCCGGCTGCCACTCACACCGCAGCCGAGGCCCGTCTGCAGCTCGCTCTGACCTTCCTTCTTGTTCTTCCTGCCCGGGAATGCTCATCAGCCACGTGACCTCCTGAACTCTGGATTTCTGCTCCTAAATTAGAAAAACATCCAGAAGGAACGCTTTTTTTTCCTGTCGTTTTATTTTTAGACAATTACAAACGCTTGAGATAAATTTGGAAAGACACTGCAGTCTTATTGGATAATGGTTACAAGATAAGGGGAGATAAAGAGTAATTAAACTTGAATAGGTTTTGTTCCTTTAACATGCGAGTTTCCTAAAAAAACTGACTTTTTTTTCTTCTTTTTTTTACAAATCAGTCAGAATGAACTTCCATTTTTTAGTAAGTTTATATTCTAAATATTTAAAATAACCACAAAAAATTGGTCCGTCCTTCAGAATAATCGATTTAGCTAATGCTATTACGTTGCCACAGCAACAAGACAAAAGACTATGGAACATTTATGAAGTCATTGAAAAAAGTACATTTTACCAAAGTCTAGGGCTGCCACAAATGATTATTTTAATAGTCGATTAATCAGGTCGTGCTCAAACTGGATGTAAAGCACACATCTTAACCATCATTAGCTTTAAACTAACTAAAAACAAAGACAATTAAGATGATAGTTAATTTAACTTTTAGTGAATAGTGCAGACTCTGTCATTCGTTTGTGTGATTAAAACAAGATTCAATCAAATGAGAGAGAGATCAGGAATATGCTTCCCATCAAACTCATTTTAACAGGTGACCCTTGACCCTACACCATCCATCAAACTCATTTTGACAGGTGACCCTTGACCCTACACCATCCATCAAACTCATTTTGACAGGTGACCTTTGACCCTACACCATCCATCAAACTCATTTTGACAGGTGACCTTTGACCCTACACCATCCATCAAACTAATTTTGACTGGTGACCTTTGACCCTACACCATCCATCAAACTTGTTATGAAAGATGCCCCGCCCCTCAAGATGACTCAGCAATTTAATATCACTTTTATATATAATAGGTATATAGGGTCAAAGGTCACCTGTCAAAATGAGTTTGATGGAAAGTGTATTCCTGATCTCTCTAATGAGGTCGACGTGTGATTCAAGGAATTATTTTTCACAAAATATAATAATATGACTCAAATATAAAAGTGCATTTTTTTGTGCTCACAGCTTTTTTCAACTTTATAAAACTCTGACTCCATATTATTGCTCCCACATTAAGATAGTCGACGACTAATTAAATAGTTGATTATTCATTATTTTATATTATCTGGAGTCAGAGTGTAGTAAAGTTGAAAGTTATAATGGAATTCTGCTAGCTTTTTAGACTATTTTGGCATTTATTGAGGTTTTTTAGGCTAATTTGGATTTTAGTTAATATTTCAGTTACATGTTAGTAGGGCTGCCACGATTAGTCGACTAATCGACGACTAATCGACTATTAAAATAGTCGACGACTAATTTAATAGTCGAATAGTCGTTACTTTGTACTATATGGAGTCAGAGTATAGTAAAGTTGAAAGTTATAATGGTGTTATGCTAGCTTATTGGACTATTTTGGCATTTATTAAGGTTTTTCAGACATGCTAGCTGTCTTTGCTAGCTTAGTCTTTTTTTGTTTAAGTTTTTTAGGCTGTTTTGGAATTTAGCTAATATTTCAGCTGCATGCTAGCTGTTTTAGCTAACCTAGGCTTTAATTAGGCTAATTTGGCCTTTAAACTAATATTTTAGTTGGCTATCAGCATCTTCAGCTATCATCACTAGCATCTTTTGCGGTCAAATTCAGCTTACATTTCATCTATGATGATGCTAGTGTGAATATATATATAGTTTTTAGTTATTTTAAAGCGAATGATGGTTAAGATGTGTGTTTTACATCCACTTTGTGCATGACCCGATTAGTCGACTAATCGGAAAAAATAATCGGTGATTAGTCGACTATTAAAATAATCGTTTGTGGCAGCCCTACATGTTAGCTGTTTTGGCTAAGTTAAGATTTTTGTTTTTTAGGCCATTTTGAACTTTAGCTAATGTTTCATTTGCAAGCTAGCTGTTTTGGCTAACTTAGGCTTTTTTCATTTTTTTAGGCTAATTTGGCTAACAGCTAATATTTTAGTTGGCTTTCAGCTTCAGTGTTTAGTTATCAATTTCAGCATCTTCAGATATCAGCTCTAGCATCTTCAGCGGCCAAATTCAGGTTACAGCATTCACACTAGCATTATCACAGGTAATGCTCTATATCTAGATTTTAGTTAGTTTAAAGCTATTGACGGTAAAGATGTGTGCTTTACATCCAGTTTGCGCATGACCTGGTTCGTCGACTTATCGGAAAAAATAATCGGTGATTAATGACGACTAATTTAGTAGTCGATTAGTCGACTATTAAAATAATTGTTTGTGGCAGCACTACTCCATATAATATAAAGTAACGACTAATTGACTACTAAATTAGTCATCAACTGTTTCGTGGCAGCCCTATCACAGTTATGAAATTTTACATTGATGTTTTTCACATCAAGACATGAAAAGTGATCTGCTGTAAGCATGACCTTTGACCTTCTAGACCTGCACCATCTTTGGCCAAAAGGTGCTAGTATATTTTTTCAACATTTTCAAGGAGAGTTAAGTCAAATCTTTACACACAGACAGGTTAATAGTGTCAAACTCCTGCTTTACTTAAACCCTTAAGAATCATGTGTTGAATTTAAAGTTAAATGTTTTCAGTGTTTCCTGGGAATAAGATACCCCAACCACCAGTTTCTGTTCTTGTATAAATGCTATTGAAATGAAAGCCTCCTGTTCCATTGTTGTCTGATCAGTGTTTTGTTAAACCTTTTCCTAAACCTTGTTTTTTTTTCCACTTTCTGCAGCGTATCTGTGCTGATCTTCAACACCACCTCACATTGTTTTGTCCTCGTCAAGCAGTTTCGTCCTGGTATGACTTCTTCTTGCCTCTTATGCTGCATAAAAAACAATTTTGTTTCCTGCAATTGGTGGCATTTAGTTAATGTTAAAGGTGCAGCGATAAGTGCTGTGGTCAGAGTGCCGTGCATGATCCACCAGTGGCAGTGAGTTTTAAAAATTGTCATGTACGTCAAAAGTTCGCCACACAGAGCGATTCATCCATAGTTCAAATATCTGAACTTATAATTGGTGAGTATTTGTCACATCAACCAAAGAGGGACTCAGCTGTGGCCTGTGATGTGTTGATGATGTCATCAGTGGGTATATCGATATTGAGATATATCGCAATATTTAGCTTGATTCTCAATGGGTTCTCACCAAGTATTGATCTTTTATTTCCGTTTGAAGAGGCTGTAAAATGTTATATTTGTCATTCTTGGGTGAGACGTTCCTTTGGAGGTAGATAGGGGGCGCACGTTGCAAGACTGGCTGTCGTGAGCACCAATGTGCCTGACAGCCACTTGAATAATTTTATTTTTGTTCTGTTGTTTACAAAAATTTTGCACTAAGTAGTGGCTCTGTTGTTTATGTTTACATTGTTAACACTGAATTTTACAGATAATTCTAATTTAATTGGTATCAATGATTGTCACACTTAGTATCACTGATTTACACAATTATTTGTTGCACAAAATTAGACACAAGTTGTTTATTATGATTGTGTTCAAGCTAAAAAGTAAATGGGGATACGTATTTTCCTATAAAATGTGAGTTATTAGAGAGGATTTTTATCAATTGTCGTGATATTAACACCGTCAGCCATAGTGGAGTCCAAAACCAACATGAAGGAAAAGCTGAGGCTTCTGAACTTTACAATACTTTTCTAAATTGGAAACAATATTCCAAGTTCCTCTGATTTAATTTTTATGTTTCCCTCTTTGGACTAATGTGGAACAGAAAGTCATCAAAGTGGGCCACAGAGAGACAGAAGTACCGCTGAAAGCGCCGGTCCTGCAGTAGATGGTGAAGATCCTAGTACTGAGAGTCTGAATGATCTCATGAACCCAGACATGGAGACGGGATTTCTACATAAATAAACCTGATCTCTTAACATCATCCGTATTTTCCATAATGTTGCAATGAGTAAATAAAGGTTAGCAGTAGCTCCTCCCAAATGTGAAGTTAAGTGTCAAAAACAGATTTGATGCTTCAGTCAGAGTGCATCATAAGAAAGCAGCAGGTCTGTTTATACATCCACCTGGTTAACAGTTTTGTGTTTACACACTTTTCTCCGATTGTCTCCTTCCAGCTGTGTACATGTGTGAATGGGAGAAGGCCAAGAAGCAGCCAAACGAGAAGACTGAAGAGGGAGGCGCAGCGGAAGCTGCCGAGGCCGCCACCGCCGCCGAGTCTCAGGAGGGTCAGCCCCCCTCAGAGGGGGAGAGCTCTTCTCAGGGCCCCCCGTTCTCCGCCGGGGTCACCTACGAACTCTGTGCTGGCCTGGTTGACAAAGCCGGCCTGTCGTTAGAGGAGATCGCCCGGCAGGAGGTGCTGGAGGAGTGTGGCTACGATGTGCCGGCTTCCAAGCTGAAGAGGATTACTTCTTACAGGTAAGTCTGTTTAACCTTGAATAAAGTTTACAGTTTGAGTTTTATTTTTAGGATTTTGTATTTGAGGATATACTTTGAATACACTTTTATGATGTCGTCACTATGGAAACAGACAAGCTTTACTGAGTTTCTGTACTTATAGAAATACAAGGTCATGAGAACAAAGTGTTCCTCCTTTCAAGACATGAAAAAACGTTCTTGTTGAACGTGGTGCGTGACTCAAAGAGGCAGAAGACGCTCTTAGGACCCTCAGACTGCTGTGAGCTGAAGGATGACCGTGCATCTGTTGGTTGGTTTAGTCTGCTGATGTGGGAATCTTAAGACAGAAAACTATTAAAACAGCTGTTTCACGTGGAGCTTTTACCAAGATGGCTGCCTTATATCCCAAATACTCACCCTGAAAGCTCCTGCTTTGTCCGATACATACAAAGTCACGTCTGTGTTAACACATCCATCAGTCATTTTGAATTAGTGCTGCCACAAACGATTATTTTATTAGTCGACTAATCGGGTCATTGCAGAGTGGATGTAAACACACATCTTAACCATCTTTAGCTTTAGACTAACTACAAATAAGGACAATTAAGATTATATTTTATTAAACTTAAATGAATCCTGCAGGATCTGTCCATCATTAGTTTCTGAGATTACAACAAGATTAAATCAAATGAGGTCAACATCTGAAACAAATAACTATTTTTCACCAAAGATAAAGTTTGGTTTCAGTAGCTAGAGTTAGAGTTAGACATTTGGATGAACTTAAGATCCGTGCATCAATGCAGCATGTAAATATGTTGGAATAACATCAGCTTTTATTTTCTCTGGACACAACTGGAAACATGAATTCACGTGATTTTTTTTAAATAACTTTTGAACCATTCACTTCATTATCAGTTGATTCTGGAGCAGAGAAAAGCAGCTTTGCTTTAAGCGTCGTACATCGATGCAAAGCTGCTTTTCTCTGCTTCAGAATCCAATAGCATTAGAGCTACGGTAGTCAAGGAAATGTAAAATTCTGGAGCTAAAAATCGTCAGTGCTCCTTATGGGTTGATTCATTTGTTTGAATTCCGGTTAACTGATGTCTGTAGTATATGGCGCTTACGTTTTAGTACGAATTTGGTAAACTACAAATCCGCACCGCCTGGTGTCTGGTTGGAGCATCATCGGTACTGTAGGGAAGAGTTTGGTGGAGTGGTACAAACTACAATTATTGAAATGAAAAAGTGAAAGTATTGGTTTGTATTTTACAGATAAACAATATTAGGGCTGGATATTGATAATAATTTCCAGGAACAATTTGATTTAATTAACAAGACGATTGATTCGATTCAGATTTTTTTTCTTTTCTATCGATCCTCTCAATTAAATTTTGAGTTCACACATTTAGACACATTTGTTTAGAAATACATTAATAATTTACTGCATGTTTTGAATATATTTATATTAGTCTGATACAGTTCACATACTGATAAATGTATCAGTGAAATAATGAGATTGATGAGAAAAATGTTCAGATCATTAACATTGTAAACATTGTTCTGCTTCTCCTGGAGGACGTTTCAGTTTGGACACTAGGTGGTGATCATCCTATAGCATTACACCTTATTCCAGAGGAAGAAGAAGAAAGAATGAGGAAAAAACTGTGTTTTAGGCCACAAGCTGTTACCTTAAAAATATTTCCTTAAAAAGTTTGGAAAATGTATGTCTGAGAGTTTATAAAGATGTTCATTTAGTCAGTAATGTATGTTTAGGTCAACTGAGCGTTAGCATTAGCCGTTCTATGGGAAATTCCATTAAACGTTAGCATCAAGCTAGCAGACTTTAGCTTTATGTGCTAAATCGATTGATATTTTTATGGATCGACTATTGATCTGTTGAGGTTAAATTGATTCAAATCGATTAATTGATTTTACCAACCCACCACTAAACAATATTGAGAGTTCTTGTCAATAAAGTTTGACTTATTTGTTGTGTTGTTCTCTACTGATACAAGAGAGCATGAAGAATAACACATTTCTCTAGTTAAACTTCTCATCAACTCCACTGACCAGTCTCCTGTCTCTCAGCCCCTCTAGGCATTATGGGTATTGTAGTCAATTCAATCTGACTGTTTTGTTTCACTTAGAGTGCCAGTGTACTTTTGAAATGAGCTAACTTCTTCACTGTGTTTTCTCTGTGTACAATAGAGTCAGTAAATCACAAAATAATCTGACATTTTGACTGTATACTGCATGAAAAGTAAGAACTTCCCATAAAAATACTCATAAAATCCAAGGCCAAACTGCTTGATGCACAGCCAAAAATGAACATGTACATTTTAAAATCATTTCTTTAAGGAAGAGTAAACAGACATGAGTTTTAATGCAACCGTTAATTAAACCTTTAATGTGATTTAATAAGGGTTACGTCTCGTCTTTGTTCTTGTGAAGGAGAATTGACATTTCTTAATTTCATTGGTTGCTTGTTTAATTTTTTCTAAAAAGTGGAAAAAGCTCCAGGTAAGACATCCATCTCTGTCAGCGTGTTATTAGCTACCTGCAGCTTGAGGGAGCAGCTGAATGAACAGCAGGCAGCAGCTGCTGGACGACCACCACCGCCTCTCATAAGTGGCTTTTTCGATTGGACTTGCCCGTCTCCTGCAGCGGTGCTGATATTGTCTGTGGCCATTGTTTTGTGAGGGCCCCATCCATTGTGTTGACAGGTAACCCTCATGACGCCTATGAGGGTGTTTCTGACAGAAAGCCTTCATGTAGCGAGGTGACGTGCAGCAGCAGCAGCAGCAGCCTGAGGGTGAAGCCGCTTCAAGTAACAGGACACGGTTTTTTGCAACAGTTGAAGGGAAATCTTCAGCGTTTTGAAGAGTGGAGCCGCATGGTTAATATAATACTTAGCCCTGAGTTAACGTGCTGAGGTTTTATCACAGTGTGAATCTGCAAGTCAATATTCCTCAAAGCAGAAAGTGAAGGTTCCTAATTCCTTATCAAGCCTTAGTAATCTCTTTATGCACCGGCGTGTTAGCCAATCACATCTAACGACGAGGGAATGACACTGACCTGCTGAAAGGATCGCTTTTATTCAAAATTTAAAGGGTAACCAAACAGGGGAGCTTGTGGCTGACTCTATTCTGAGCCTAAATTTGAAAAATGACAAAAAGGGGGCGGGGCTAGTGGAGCCGGACTGAGCGGCGGAGGTGTGGCTTGGATCTATGATTGACAGTTAGGTTAGATTTACGTCGCTTTATGCTCTTCGGTCTGGAGAGTGGTACCAGGCAAAGTGATGCAAGTTTCTCCACAGAACTGCTCATGCCGGCACTCATGGTCCAGAACTTTATTATTTCGAGCAGCGTCTTGAGCCAGCAGCTGAAGGTTTGCAGGTCTGAAGGGGACCCGTGTCTGAGAGTGGTAAAATGCCGCTAGCATCATAAGCTAATAAAGGCTAACGTGTTAAACAAACAATCCTGAGTGAAATGTTCATTAAATCCATCACTAGGACAGAGTTCTCTGCACTCAACCTCTGTTCTCTAACTTCCAAGTTCACTAGAAAGTTGTGTAATCCAGTAGATTTTTGACAACTGAAGGTAATACAGCTACGATCCATGCTAACGCTAACGACCGACCGTTACAGAATCAAATATGGGCGGGGCTTTTATACTGGAGCTGCAGAGCATGATGTCATCAAACTTCTGGGACTTATACCAGTCGACCAATCACAAAATTCAACTGTAGTACCTCCTTTCAATCTGTAGGGGGCAGCACACAGACGGTTTTAGACTATATTTTCAGGAATTCATCAAGTTTATTTTAATTTGTCAAACATTTGGCACTTTTCAAGCCGCGTTTATAGAGGTCAACAGACAAAAAAAGTTGTTTTAGGGTTTGGTTACCCTTTAACGTGAAGGTTTCAAAAAGGTTTTTAGCTTTTAATTTTTGGTTTAAAACATAAGAAGAGATTTGACATCAATCGTGATACTTCTAGGAGTAAATCCTTGGAACATTTTATAGTTTAGTATAGTTTTTAAAATACATTTTTCACATGTTTTTTTTTATTTATCTTTGCTTCATCTTTTATTTATACTCTTAATCTTTGTTCTACAACATGAAAGGTGTTCGTGATTTTTGCAGTAAAGAAAAGACTCTGAATTGAGTTCTGTACAGTTTCTGGTTTATTGTGTATTTAATATGTAATATATTGAAAAAAATATCGGTACTAAAAAGTAGTTTTAGAGGTGAATTATTAAAGCAAATTGTGAAGTGGTAAACGCTCAAACGCTAAATGGTATGAACATGTTGTCATCTAACTGGGAACTCAAATTCAAACACGCTGAGAAAAAAATAAGTTTTACCCGAGATTTACTAATTCTGTCTCCAAGTGATTACATTTATATTAAATTATAAGAAAAAACAGCCTAAAAACAAAGATTTGGACTATTGTTGTGTATCATTGCCATTAAAGCTGCGGCGCTCTCGCGAGGGAAGGAGGCGGGGCTTATCACAACATCTGACTCAGGTTGCAGTTTTTTGTGCAACACCCATTGCTGATACACAGTGAATTCAGTTCTGTCATTATGTTAAAATATTCTTTTTTTTAATTATGTCATGCAAATGTATTTATCTGACATGTCTTAAAGTCGGGTCGGTGAAAATATTCTCCGACTCTAAACTGGTCCGTGTTTAGATACAGCTGACACACAAAACAACTGTTTAGCTTAGCATTAGCCTCATGCTAATGCTACATCGGGGTCACAAGATCAACACTTTTTATTGAACTTTCTGTTGCTGCTATAAGTACAGCTGGTTTGTCTTCCAGTTCTGACTGGATCCAGTTAAAAATCACCAGATGTTCCGCGGTTTCATCAGCACGAAACTAAACGTTACACAGAGAAGGTTAGCGGAAGTGACCGTGGGAGTCATGTGTCTCTCATCCGTTTGTTTACGCTACGCGCAGACGAAGAAAGTTGAGAGCTCCAAAAAATTTACAAAATGAGAGCTAATAAACATAAATAATTAGATTCAAACATTTACTCCCCATGTGGCGACTAACTCTCTAACGTTTACTCACCAAAGAGGAAAAAATCTACTGGCTAGTGTCAATTTCGGACCCTTCAAAATAAAAGTCTCTCGTGATAGACTCACTCCTCTATGAAGAACAAGTTCTATCGCGATATTTATAGTCAACATTTTATCCCCCTACCCTACATTAGCCTTGCATATACTTCACGATACATTTACTACATGCAGGACAATCCTATGTTCCATTATCAATGAGCCTTTAGGAAAATGCAAGACTCACCTGCACTACCCTTAAAGGCCTCGTGCAGTGGCAATTTTTTTTTTAAATTTAGAAAGTCAATGGAACTTGGAAAACGAATCTGATAAAAATATTCACTTAAAATGATCCAGCGCAATTTTATTGATCATTTTATGGTCGTGCACAGCTTTAAATTTGGGTGATAGGTGGTGATGGGCGGGGGCTGCGCGTGACGTCACTTCAGGGATCCCAGAGTGTAAACAACAATGGCGGACGGTTTGAGAAGCGACATAGACCACGATTTAGCGGATATTTCTTTGGATGAAGGTGATGAGCCTTCATCAAACACGGGAATTTTAACGACACAGGGTTCGGAGGGTGTACAGCCCTACCAGTTTGAACCGGAGGTTTCCTCATCTGAGGATACAGGGGCTTCGGATGACGATGGTGAAAGCTCATACAGCGATGGCGCCGAGAAGACGATCAAACTTGACTATTTAGAGGAAGTAAAAGTGTAACAAGGTTTCCGTAGGTGAACCTGCGGAAGGATCATTACCGGAAAAGGAAAGGCGCCGCCGCTGCCGCGGAGCGTCCTTTGTCGTCCTCCTCCAGGACCAAGGCGGACGGAGCCCCCCCGCCTGGGTCCGCTGGGCTGCGGCGATGGGTGGGCTCACTCCCCCGCCGCCCTCTCGGCCTCCCTCGCCCGCGCGCAACCAACCCCCGGGCGGGTCCTCTTTCCAGATGGCCGGCGGGGTCCTCCTGCGCCCCGCGCGGAGGCCACCCCCACCAGCCTCACGGCCCTGGGAGGGAATAAAAACCCTTCGTGCGGGCTCGGCTGCTGGCGCCGGACAACCATACGGCGAACCCACAGCGCCCCCCATGCCCGCCCCGGGGCCTCGGAACTGCAAACCCCCCTCTGCGCAGCGCGGCGGCCTCACCCAGGCCGTCCGGCGCGCGCCCGCCAGGTACCCATACACCCCCCGCGTTCCTCCTCCGGAGGGCCGGGGAGGGCTCAAAGCCTCCCCCTGACCGGGGAGCGCCCCTCTCCTTTATTGAAACGGTAAATTCATGAAGGGAGACCCCCTTCTTCGGCACATTACTGCACCCAAATACCACACACCTATTCACCATTATCCCGTTCGAATCCCCAAATCCACGGCAGTCCAAATTCTATTATGTTAAGTAATTCCATGCCCAGAAAGTCATCACAACACTAGCGGATCTAGCTGGATGTTCCTGTACTGACGTCACACGACCTATGACCTACTTATCGCTGGCTGCCCAAAATCTGAGCGACCGCGCTATCTTTGAACGCTTGAAGAGAGTGAACGGGGCCGCGGGTGACAAAATAATTATACGGGGGTTCATTTGTGACATAAATACTAATGTTTTATTGCAGTTTAAGAAAAATCACGATTTTGACCGCACGAGGCCTTTAAAGAGGGCCGACCCTCCACAGACCTGGACACTCATCTGGGAGAAGATGACTTTAAATACGGAGTCTAGCTGAATTCACACATGCCATACGCTAATACTGCTTAAGGCACTTAACACTGGTTGCTAAGAAAAATGTCGAATTTACTTTTAGGTAACAACATGAAAATTAATAAACTTATTTATCATCTCAAGACATGCAAAAAACTCAATGGTTACTATAGTGACCTTAATAGAGGCTGATATTTATTACCCGCTTGTCATTTTTGTGGTGTGTACAATAGAAACATATTTAAAAGCCAACTTTGTTTTTGACAAATGATAACTTGAGTGGTGATGAGGACAGAATGCATGCTGGGAAAGTTTGAATCTGCTCTTTAAACAATACACATTACCTCTCCAACTTGTCTTGTTCTTCATATAAGGCCAGCACCAGGTTTGTGTAAATCTCACGCGTTCTTTTTGCTCGTCTGCAGGTCGGGCGTGGGGGTAACAGGCTCCAAACAGACCATGTTTTACGCCGAAGTCTCCGACGACAACTGTGTGAGTGCCGGGGGCGGCGAGCCGCACGAGGGGGAGTTTATCGAGGTGGTCAAGATCCCGCTCCACGAGGCCATGTCCTTCGCCTATAACGAGCGCATCCCCAAAACCATGGGGGTTATTTTTAGCTTCATCTGGTTCCACAACAACATGGCCCCAAAATACAAGATCTCCACCAACGTTTAACCAACTGCTACTCTTCATGTCTTTCAGCTCCAATCAAATCACGCTCACACCCCATGCTCAGCACTCTTCATCCCAAATTGCCTTTTTTGTCATTTGGTACACAATCAGCCCCTCTGTCTGATTTTTTTCTCTCTCAATATTTCACCTGAAAACAAATAAGCACTTTTAATTATTTTACTTCTTGTTGTTTACTTTGCCACCAAGCAGAAATGATCACATATCACTGGTTTTCTTTGTGATCCTGGCCGTCAACCATGTTTGTCTGGGAGAAAGTTTCTCTTTGGACCATGAAATTATATCAACATCAATCTTTTTTCTCAGAATTCCAGATTTATTTATCGTGGTTTGAAACCTCAGGATGAACAGGGGGAGTGGTGTCATTTCTAAGATTTGTATTTGTCCATAAACAATCAAAAATGACCTGAATATGCACAGCTAGTACACACAACATGTTTGCCTTTGGCGAGGTGACTCCATGTCAACAGCGCAAAGTAGGGAGATCTGTGGAGGTCGGCTTTACTTTGGCACATGCAGTTTGGTTGATGGTTCTGTACCAAGCTCCACCGCGATACGAGCTCCGACGTTTGTGGAGTTTGTCACTGTGAGTCGTCACAACGAGTGGGACTTCACAAAGTGCAATTCTTCCGCACTCAGATTCCTATTGTAGGGTTACTTGTCCTTTGGTTGACTCCACCAGAAGATACGGGCCACATGCACCGCTCGAGCCGTTTCCTCATGACCAGAAAAACAAGAAAAAAAACCTAAGCTCTGCTTCTGATGGAAGCTTTGAGATTCAAGCCAAACACACTCGTGTCATTTACTGTTATGTCAATACTGTTGGGATGGAAAGTGCAAACACTGACTGCTGTGGACATTTGGAAAATTCATTGACGCATGTATTTATGAAAATCATTTGTTAATATAGACCTATCACGTAAGTAGAGACCGACTTTCAAAAGCAAAATTAGATCCATTATTGTATACAGTGGAAGTAGTATCTAACTCCTGCTGTTAATAAAGTATTGGTTTTGCCTGCTGGCTTCAGGAGGTTTACTGGCTGATAGAATCACAGTGTTGGTGCCCGACACCGTTTACAGCTTTAATTTAGCTACTTTAAATATATGCAACTGGCCAATTCACAAAATGTCAAAAGATATACTTTATGTTCTAGGTCTCACCATTAGAAAACACTCCATACAAACTTATCATCTAGTCAATACAAACCTTAGAACATTTTGACAATTCAAGCCAATCAATCAGGAATTTAAGAAAACTTAAAAAAAAAAAAAAACATTTTTTGTAATAAATCATCCAGAGATGCAAAAACAATAATCATTAGGATGTTCAGGTTTCCTCCCAGAATAAACTTTAACCCCCACCACAAAGTCAAAGCACAATTTCAAACCCAAGCACCCAGAGTCCCACGCTTGATGTCTTTTCTTTCACATGGTATTCCTGGCTGTTGTTTGTCGTCCGGCATAGCTGTGATGTTTGAAGGAAGCTCACATAGTTGCTGGAACCTCAACAGGCATTAAAAGGCTTTAAAAGTGAAGGCGAGTTTAACCGTACGTCGACGATGCTCTGTTCACTCAAGTTAACACCGTTTAAAGAAACGTTGGGGTGCATAAATAAAACAAGCTAGGACCATTTTGTGCTTAAGAAAAATTGAGATCCTTTATTTCCAAATCCTTTGGATTGAGTTTTTCTGGCCTTCAAATGACCGTAAGACTGGTTTGAAATCAAAGTTCGGTCAGTTCACCAGATGAACCCTGGATGGGACAAGCAGGTAGGCCTTTATTCAAAGGGTTTTTGGTTTTTCTTGGTCAGTTTGGCCTAAAACGTCCAACATCACATGAAAGTTAAACACCCACAAAAACTTTTTATGCCTTCTTTTTAAATTATTTATCCAAGGAAGCACCATGGGGTCAAGTTTCTATGACCCTAATCATACTACCTAATACTCGCAATTGTATTCAAGGAGACGAGTGATAAGTGTTAAATCCTCTCTTCCTCCAACACCGATCAAGTTTGTTTGTCCCATTGTTCCCCATTTTTTGAAAGATTATGTCATATATCCTACATAACATACTGTATGTAGAAGGCTTGATGCTATATAAACTAATTTGTTGTGTCTGAATTCCTTCACTATATATGGCATTTGCCATTTTGATTGGGTCTGTATCTAGATCCAGCACCCTAGAAATTTCCCATTAGTCTGCGAAAAACTAATGCGTACTAAATTGACAAATAAAGACCACAATGCATTGCGTTTGAGGAATTTTGCCTCTGAAAATTCTAGATAAATTATTATTGTTTTTTTTTTTATAATCAAAGTTTTTGCCATCAGAACACAGTGGATTCATATATAGATTTCATAAGTGTTCAAATTTATTTTTTTTACTCTGGAAATTTGGTGGCGTCAAATTTAGCGTTTAAAAAAACAAAACTTGTTAGCGTGTGTCCAAATTGCATTAAAATCCAGGACACTACGGCCCAATCCGAATTCTTCCCTTCTACCTTCCCTTCCATTTGAAGGAGCATTTTTAGTGCAAGTGTGTCCGGATTTTTTTTTTTTTCTTCACGTGGGTGCATTCTGGACCACAGGGGTTTACATTTAAATGTAAGTAATGACTATTTGTCGTAGCGTGACCTTTTGAAGTTATAAAACCACTGTTATTACGTATATTCACGCACTGGAAGCTAATGCTAGCGGACTGCCGATTATTGGTGACGTCATCGAACGAAAGTGACTTCTGAATTATGAGACAGTATTTTTCCATAACTCTCCGTTTGGAGGGCTAAATGAAGGGCTAGGGAGAAGGGAAGAAGTGGGATTGGGCCTAGATGTCAGGCACTGAAGAGTCTTTTAGGGGTTAAGGAGAAGTGAAGTAATTCTGACAGCTTTTGTCTGCCAAATGAAACCACATAAAACACACCTGAATTATTTGTCAAACTAAAGTTTCTTCTCTAGAGATGCAAATAATCTTATAAAGGCTAAAAATATCCTTTAAAACTCCATGTAAAGAGAATCCCACAAATGGTTTGAAGGCATGGACGTCTGCAGTTTGTATTTTATTAACATTTGTTCTTCTGTCAGACACATCTTAAGGAAAAATGTTTCATCTCAGAACTCATCCTATGATCTCGCCTTCTTAGCAAACCCCTGCGTAGAGCGAAGACCTTAAGGAGTCCATAATAGCTGGTCCTGATTGCTCAAAACCCCCATCAGCAGCCAAATCTCAGGTCCAACCACTTCAACCTTTTGTTTGTCTTCAGGATTTGACGATAACCAGCACATTAGTGTAGGGATTTTAAAGAAAAACTCACATTCCAAAAGCACTTGGAGCCAAGTAGTAAAGTAACCACAAAAAAACATCTTGTTCCTACTAAATGTTGGTGTTTTTCTCTCCATTGAAAAAGGGCTGCTATTTGATGCTTTCTAAAGAGAAATAAGATCCAGCATCGGAATTTTCTTTTATAACATTTGCAAATCTTTAAAAAAATCTTACTTTTTAGTTGAGTACAAGCATTACTACTTCTGTAAAGTATTAAATAGAGAAGTTAAAGGCAGGTACATTAACTAAAACCATTCCCTTCATCTTATAATAACTCAAGTCTAAACCAAACCTCAGACCAGCGATCCCCAACCTTATTCACGCCATGAACTGCTTTTACGTCAAACAGGATTTTTACAGACTGGTGTAGAAGCAACCCATAGTGAGGTGCATTGTGGGAGTTCCCCCTTTCTATCACTGTTCTTCAGTAGTTCTTGTTAAGGCTAAGGTAAATGAAGTAAGAAGTCGTTCTTTCCGTACTCCATAGTGTGTAGGTTCTTGTGTTGTTGTGTGTTTTGAGTGTTGGAAGGTGGCCCATGACTGTGAGGTGTGTGTGAGGGAGTCTGATGGGGACCTCTGTCCTTAGTAACCATGGTATAGAAGCGTTTGTGGCTCATTATTCAAAATTAAAGTCAATACTGGAAATGCTTTTTCATTTTCACAATGTAACTGCATTACTTGTCTCTTAAATAAAATGAAAAAGCAATCGTCCAAATGGCTTTTTCTTCTTCAACACCGTTCATTCTGTAACTTAATTAAAATGATAAAGAAAATAGCATCTGAAATTTCATTTAGTCAGTTTGTACCATAATTCAATTAGAAATATCAAAGTTGAAAATGAAAATGCATAAACAGAAATTTTAAACCTTCAACACTAGGATACGTGTTTGTGATGATAGCGGGACCCTTGGAACTGCTAAGAAGTATTTCCAGTACTGACTTTTACTTTGAATTATGAGTCACAAACAGTTCCGTATCCATGGTAGTGGTTGGGTCAAGATTACTATTTCATAGCAAACCAGTAAAACTTTCAAAAACCACCACTGAATTAACATTGTCATATCAAAGCTGGTATTTTGGGGATTATTTTTACCCAACGTTATTTATAGTGTTAGTATATTTGTCAGTACAGACATTTACGTTTTCAGGAGGGATTTCTGCCTAAACTTAGTACAAATATATGCATTTATTACCAACTCTGAAGCCATATGGAGCTTTGCTGTCGTGTACGAAAATATTTTGCATAAATACTTTAAACCCTTTTGTTATAATAATTCCCAGAGAAACACGATGAGGATTTGTGTCTTTGTTGCGATAAGCAGCTAAACCATCTCACTGAATGATATCAGTGTAAATAGTAACTTCCATTGAAAACATTGAGTTAAACTCTACAATCTATAATATGAATAGATTCACAACACAAAAACTCCTTAATTTCTTTGATTTTAGAAAATCAAAAAGAGAACATTACACACTGAAATTACTTCTGTTTCAACTTCTACATGATTTTGCTCTTTATGTTTATGATTTATTCTAATATTCACCTTTTTGTTTAGTTTTTCTAATTTAACATTTGTTCATTTTCAGTCCTCTAACATAGAAATAAATATTAGTGTCCTCAGTGATCAATATGGTTTTATTTTAAACAAAAAAGCTCAAATGATTTGAAATAAAAACACATAAAAAAGATTTTAACAAATCGACAATCGACAGAAGGAAATCACAAAAACAATGCTAGAATCGTGTACTTGATTGGTTTTATGAGAATCTTTTAACGTCAATGTGAAATCTATTGGAAGCCTGACAGATAATATATGTATTTGCAAAAAAAAAAAGTTTCCACTGAAGTGACTTTTATGGCTGGATTTAGGATTCTGATACCGAATTATTAAAAGCTGATCTGTTCAGACACAAAACGAGCTTTAGATCTCTGCAGAAGCCAGTCTTTAATGAAAACTGATAACTTTCCAATGAGCTCCATGTTTTTCTAGATTTCTATCTTAAAGGCACTTTGACTTTAACTTTTGGTTAAGACGTTTCTAATATAATGTGGTCTCCAAAAGAATAAAGTATTAAAACTATTCTTGTTGCAAACAAATAAAAGACGGACCGGTTAAAACAAAAATTATATTTCTACAAAGTTTTCTTAAATGTGGGTCACAGTTTAATAAAAACCTTCATTGAACCAATCTGACTGGTAATTTGTTTAGATATCCACATTTTTTACTTTTGATTTAGCTTGAATAAATGTGACGAATGAAAAAGCCATTTGAAGTTAAAGGTCAGTGTGTAACTTTATGTGCCTGTCAAACGTGGGAAACCGCAGTTCTCTCTGAGCCATGTGAGGCAAACCTTACGTTAGAGTTATCACGTCGTTGTCATCTAGTCTTTTTGTAACTACTGACGGACCTGATGCAGCATCACCACTAACTTTAGGAGGGGAAAAAGTGCCATCGATTACAAAAGGCAGCTACAAATTGAGGAGGTAAAAGTGCAATATCATGTTCTTACATTTAGATGTTGGTAGAAAACAAAAAAAAAAACATGCACTTTTCTTTACGGAACTTCAAGTTTAACCTGTTCAGCCAGCTACTCCCAAAAAAAATGAAAAAAGAAAAAAAAAACAGCCGTTACACTTAAAGAGGAAATTGAAAGTTTGGTTTGGCTAGTGTTTCAGTGTGATAACATTGACGCTCACAGATCTATGTCTGATTTACAGTTGAGAAGTTTTTATTTGGAATTAGAATGGTTCAGATTTGGACGGTGCATGCAGGGGGAAGCTAACAACAACAATGTAGGTCATCCAGTATTTCTGCTTGGCTTTAGTGCTTCGTATAAACAAAGCTTTTAATGTTGTTTGAGAGAAGATTGTGAGGATAAAACAAGAATTCAGGCGCTTTCCTATTGTTGTAATGACATTTTTCTATGGACGTACAACCAACGGGGCCCCAGAAATATCCGGCTTAATAGATCCATTTTGTAATGGAGACGCTCTAAACACCAGACCGGACAGTACCATACCGCTCAGTGGAAATGAACTTTATGGTTCATTTGGAAGTTGGAACTGTAAGTCATTTTTTGTGTAAATAAACATTTTTAAAAGTGCTCAAGATTCTTGCTTAACGCTACGTTCACACTGGACGCGGAAACGGCGCAAAGCGGCGGGGAGTGGCATCCGATCTCTCCGTCAATTCAAAGCTCACTAGCTCAATACGACGGGGCTTGATACAATGGAGCTTGCTAGCTCGCTACACCAGAGCTTGCTAGCTCGGTACAGTGGAGCTCGCTACAGCGGAGATCGCTAGCTTGCTTAAGCAAAGCTCGCTAGCTCGGTACAACAGAGCTCGTTAGGTCAATAAAGCGGAACTCGCTAGTTTGCTACATAAGAGCTTCCTAGCTCGCTACAGCAGAAATCGCTAGCTCGCTACAGCAAAGCTCGCTACACCAGAGCTTGCTAGCTTGATACAGCGGAGCTCACTACAGCAGAGATCGCTAGAGCGAAGATCGCTAGCACACTACAGCAGAGCTCACAAGCTTGATAAAGCGGAGCTCGCTAGCATGCTCCGCCGTCCACAGGCTTGTTAGCGTAGTAAGCCAACCACTGAGTAGTAGAGCAGACGTGGAGACGATCCGCGGCTGGTGTGAACCACACTATAGGTTAATAAGGGCGCTGAATAGAGGCGGCCTCCATTCCGCGGCCAGTGTAAACTAGGAGTAGGAATATTCTGTTTAACCCTTTAACACCTGAGGCGCTTTAATATACTGTAACCACTGGGAACACAATCCTTCAGAATCTACTGGAATGACATTGATCGTGCTAACAATTCAAAAATTCAGGTAAATCAAAGAACATAAACACTGGAGCTCCAATGTTAAAGACTTAACTTTCATTTATCTGCTGCCAAAGTTGTTAGTAATGTCGTTTTAAAACCAGGCGTGACACCATAAGCACATAAAAACAGGATACGAATATCATTAGAATGAGTAACTGATAAATATAAAGAGATGAGCAAATATTCTAAAAGTACCAATTCTGTGAGTTCTCCCTTTAGACAAAAGCACTTTGGAGATGTGAGAGAGGTTGCAGACTGAGCCACAGATAAGCCATATGTATGCTGGTATGAAATAGTTCAATGTTTTTCTTTTCCACTCTGGACTTTGCTGGATCTTAACGTCGATGTTGCAGTTCTACCTCCATCACTCAGGCTTCGAAGGCGCTGTTGGCATGTTTGATTCCCAACGACAAGGTTTAGCACACTGCAGCTGACTTCTAACCACGGTTTTCTAGATGTATTCCAATGGCTTTGCTGTGGTCGCTTCTTCACCTGTGATGACTTTTTCGTTCACTTTGTTGATAATACGTGACCATTTTTTTTACTGTGGTTTAATGATCTGAGCAACTTTTAAGGAAGACATTGTTTAGAGGTGCAATGTGTAGTATTTTCTATTGCTTGGATGTGGCATTGTGGGTTTCAGAGGTTCTTGATTTCTTTCAAGAGTCCTGAAAAAGATCTGAAATCAAAAATTGATCTATTGCTTTTGTTTTTTAATAAGCAGAAGCCACATCTAAGGAAGCATCAGCTTCTCAGTGCTACATTTAACCTGTGGTTGTGTCATTTTCATTGGAAATCCTACACAAAGTACCTTGAAGTGAAAACATTTTGCAGATGATGTTGGTCTAATTGTGATTTTATTTTCTTCAAGTATTTCACTGAAATTGTGTTTTTAAAAAAATATTTTTAGAAACTTACATGGATGAACATAGCAGATACATTAATTATGTATTTTATGCTTTATTAAAAGTGTGTTTACATTGTGGGCAGTGTGTTTGGTAATGTTTCAGTTCTGTTAATTTATTACCTAAATGTTGGGATATTTAACTTTCAATACAGATCACTTGGTACAAACATACAGCATATATTTAAACATGCATGTGCACTAACTGTTGGATTATTCCGCATTCAGTTGAAATAAAAATGTTTCATGCCCAAAAATGTCCCACTTTGTCCTTTTTTAAATGTTTCTAGTTTTTTTATCTCCACAGTTTACACTCAAAAACAACACACATTATTTTTGCTTCCTCTAACTCCTCCCTCTTTGCGGGGTTGCCAAGGTAACTGTTCATATTTTAGTGAAAAATGAATAGCGCTACACAAGTAAACTCCATTTACTACAACAAATGTTTACAGAAGTGAGTGATCATTCTGAAGGAAGCAACTATAATACAGTTTTATTGTGAAAAACGGTTTTAACAAATTAAGATTTCTCTATATATTTATAATGCAAATTATGCACGTTTGGCATCAAAACGTTCAGGATGTTAAAGACATGAATCCTACTGGGGTTTTTAAGGCTAATTTTGAGTTTAGCTCATATTTTACCAACATGCTAACGTTTTTGGCTGATTTTGCATCTACTGAGGTGTTTTGGATGTTCTAGAGTTAAGCCAGTATTTGAAATGGTAAATGGTAAATGGCGTATACTTGTATAGCGCTTTCTACCCTCCTTCGAGGGCCCAAAGCGCTCCACAGTCACAGACCCATTCACACATTCACACATTCACACACTGGTGGTGGCTCCGCTGCTGAACCCTGGCGCCAACCTCCCACCAGAGGCAATCCGGGGTTCAGTGTCTTGCCCAAGGACACTTCAACACATGGGCAGGCAAGGCGGGAATTGAACCCGCTTGTCTCCGATCAGGAGTCGACTGGTTAGCTTTTGTAAATTATTTGGCATCTACTGAGGTTTTTGAGCAAATTCTGAGTTAAGCTAGTATTTTAGCAAAGTGCTAGCTCTTTTCTGTCTTAGCATTTACTAAGGATTTGTGCGTAAATTTGGAGTTAAGCTAATATTGTAGAAATGTTGTACCTTTTTTTTTGGCTAATTTGGCACCTATTTAGGTTTTAAGAGCTATTTGGTGTTAAGCTAATATTGTAGAAACGTCTGACCTTTTTAGGCTAATTTGACATTTATTGAGGTTTTAAGAGCTAATTTGGAGTTAAGCTAGTATTTTGTCAATGTACTAGCTTATTTGGCTAATTTCACATCTACTGAGATTTTTTTGGCTAATTCTGAGTTAAGCTAGTATTTTAGTAATGTCTTGGCTTTTTAGCTAATATGACATCTACTTAAGTTTTTTTGGGCTAATTTGGAGTTATGTCTATATTTTAACAACGTTGCAATTTTTAAAATAAAATTCTTTGTGCACTTTCTGTCAATTATGCAAGTTCTGTATCAAACCGTTTAGCACATTCCCAATATTATTCAGCAATTAAAATACATTTCTTCAGCATCCTCAGGGACCATATTCAACAATAAGCATTCACACAAGCATTATCGCAGTTAATGTAACTTTCCTAGTTCTTACTAGTTCAAACTGAGTTCATTTTGGTCAACACCTCACAAGTTAAAGTCTGCACATTATAGCTCTAACTGAAATATTTTAGTTATATTTTCTTTGGTGTTCTCCAAGTCTGAATAAGTCAATGGTTTATTATTCAAAAACAATATTCTAAATGGCGGATTGGAATTTCAACTAATCCTTATCGAGTACCATTTGGGAATACTCCTTTAAAGAATATTAGTAATTGTCTTTATACTGTCTGAGTCAGTAAAAACCAAAACTTGAGGAAGTCTGAGAAAAGATCACTGATGCTCAGCACCAGCCGCACCCTTTTCAGAGAAACTCTTTCTGATTCTTTGAATAGTTCAAAAACAGAAACCGTTGAGGCAAAACAAAAAAATGTAAATCCCTTCTCATTTTACCTCAAGGAACATCAAAAATATTAGATTTTACAAACTTAAACCCTGTGCTTGAGCCCCGTTGATCTTTTTGACAGATTTCTAAAGTGCTCCTCCTTAAACCTGATTCTTGAAGAGTATCTAACCCTAAACTGACGCAAATGAAGAGAAGAAATAAAGACGAGGCTTCCAAAGGAGAATTTCTAAACCTGTGAACATGTTTAGTGTATACAGGACAATTGGAAGTTTTCAGCTCGTTTATACTAAGTTATCTCTTTCACACAACGCTGATTAGGTAAAATCTAGATGTGGATCTGAAAACGGGACATGTTTGTACAGATCTGGATCTCCAGATCTCTGTTCCTGAGATGTAAGCATGCGGTGGAGAGAAACTTAAGAGCTGCTGCGGTTCAAAGAGTTTATTTCATTCAGCCACTTTCACTGAATTCTCTTCCGTTTTCAAACATCAGCTCTGCATGTCACGGCGTTCTTTCGCTGCCGTCAGGATGTCACTAAGTAACAGCTTCACTCCGGTTCCCTCTAAACTCGCTTCACTCGTAGAGCAACCTTTGAAACGTAACTGTCGTTTCTACGCGAGGCGCTGAACCCATGGGAGACGCTCTGGAGTGGAATGGCACTTCTGGTTGGATGGGTCCCAAAATAAATGCTAGAAAACTGGAATCTTAAATATTCATTCTGGATAGAGTTTAGCTGCATTTAAACAACATGAAAAGGGTGGAAAAAAGTTGTGTTTAACACGATTTGAAGTCAACAATTTAAAGTCCACTAGTGTGCAGCTTGACCTCAGCCTGTATGAATGTTGATTATGATGTTATTGGATAATGATGCATGTCATTTAATACACTACAAAATACCTCGTTTGCTTTCATCAAGAATTGTGCATAGTATTAGCTATTTTAGAATGGACAAAAATGAATTTAAAAAGTTTAAAAAGTTTTTCTTTCATATGTGTTATAAATTTGTCTTGTCTCAGTGCCAGAATGCTGGGAAAAAACGTGTCCAATCCAGTCCAGCCCTGACAAAATACTCAAACGAGCTGATCCATTTTCTGTCTCTAATTGGTCCTGAAATGTCCACTGTACAAAATATTTCTGCAAATGATATTTTCCTTTACTTTTCCTAAATCCTCAAAGCAAATGACAGTCAGCATAATATTAAAGTCAGAGTTTATATTAAATGTTATTGAACAAACCTCCTAAACTAAGCTAAAAGTATTTTGTTTAAAAATAAAACCCCTCAAAGATCCACATTATTACACAACATTTATAGATTCTAAAGAACTGAAAATGATTTGTTGAATGTGCTGCATTTGGTCCTCATGACAAATGAACTGGTGTTTGTAATTCTCTTTAAAAATTAGAATATTTTACTTACAGTTTAATATAATATTCACTGTCTTTTTTTTTTAAAAGCTGAGGACTGATCAGAGACTGGAGCAGCAGGTAGAGTAACTCCAGCTTCACTGAAATCTCTTCAATCTTCTCCACGACTGTCTGCAGACATTTGTAAGAACGTTGAAAGTTCTCACTGTAGTCTGCAGCTGTTTGCAGGGCCGGCCCTGGGCTGCATGGCGCCCTAGGCGAAACATTTATACATCACTGCATGCAAAAAATTAATCTGGAATATGTTAAAATAAGTATTCATTTAATTTAAATTCTCAATAATTAAATAATAATCACTTAAAAACATTTTCAACATAAAGCACTATTGCCTAGCTGAGACATGATCCCCAACCTAGAAGGCAGCTACACTAGCCACTGCACTAACATTCGGTATGACTCTCTCAGCATGGTAAAAAATACTTTTTTGTTATTTTAACTTCACAATTTTCTGAGACTGATGTGCTTTTTTAATGGTTATAGGTATTAAAATAAAGTATATCTCTGTAATTAATCAATGAAACAGATTTGTTTGATATATATATATATTTGTTTGATAGAATGTCAAAATAAATCCTTTTAGTCTAAAGATTTTAGGGTCAACCCCACCCTCCTCCGTCATCATGTTCAAACAGCAGCTCGTCCTCCAGCTTTCACGTTGTAACTGGACACAGGACATCTCCACTCTCCAGAGACGGCGTGGATGCGTTTCCACAGCAGATGGAGTAGCGGCCCCTCTCTGTCCCCCTGAATCAGTCCATTCACAGGTGGGGGCCTCCACGCTGACCCCCCTGAGGAGAATTCAAAGATCCGGTAACGACGGCGGCCGCTGGTGTCACAGGACACGGAGCAGGAGCCGTTCCAGCGGCTGCGACACACTCCATCTGTATGTAAATGAGAGCTGTGGCATACGGGGGGATGGGGGGGGGGCTTTAACCTTCAGATGAGTAAAACTGAAGCTCTCTGCTCACAGAGCGAACTCCATTGTAAACACGACCATTTGAACAGTAGAAAGTCTACACACTTTCCTATACAGGGCTGCTTTCATAACTACCTACTAATATACATATGGTTTCCAATGAAGATAATGGAGACTAATCCCATTTTTTTTTCTTTTTTTTCATTTTGGACTTAGTGTTAAAATATTTACATTTTGATTTAGATTTCTCTAGAAATACAAGCTAGCATCAGAAGACTTGGGGCACAAACAGAAGCTTCAGCTCAGATTCTAGAGGTCGCAGTTCACATATTTTTTAGGCTTAACCAGAGATGCTCGAGAACTAGAACATTTTATGTTGGGGAGGGGGGGTGGGAACAGACGACCATTATAGACGATACTAATATTAAAACAGCAGTTCTTTTAGCAGAGGAGCTATTAGCAAACAGAACCTTGTATTGATGATAACTTAATCTTTGTAAATAATCATACTAATATTGACCTTAAAACTGGCGTGGGGATTCCCTGTAGCTCTGCTCTTGGATTTAAAGTCCCCCATGACAATTTTTTTAATTAAAAAAAACATTCCCACTAGTGTTTTAATGATGATTATAGAGTTTTTAACCAAAATCCCCCAATCTAAATGTTTTAAAAACCATTTTCATGTTGATCTGAAGCCTCTGTTTCCAAAATCTCTGAGGGGGCGTGGCTTTTGGAGCTCCGCCCCTGATCCCCTGTCTGATTATTATAGCTCTGTGTCTCACTATCATAAATCTTCCCCACTGCTCCATAAAAACATCCATCAATCTGGGTAATGTCCAGCCGTATGGTTCTGATCCGGATGTCAGCTGGACGAGGAAGTGAAGATCTTCATGGACAGAACTTCCTCCAAAATCCTGATTCTTTCTCCTTCCAGTTCACCAAAGACTCTTTGAGCTAATTCTCCAATGTTTATTGACTGTGATCAATACATTCAATCATTGGTTTCTCAGAGTTCTTGATAAAATAATCAAAGCTAACATCAAAATGCTCTTTCATTGATTTACAATCCTTTCCAACTGCGGTCAAATGAGCCGCCGTTCACATTTCCGTGGTCACATCAAGAAGCTCCGTGGAGTCTGGTGGAGATTTTCCAGCGTTCTCAGTCCTGCTACCGTAAGTATTGGATGAAACTCACACCAAAAATCCAGTGATGCTGATTTGACCACAGAAATGTGAACGGCGGCTCATTTGACTGCAGTCAATGTGAAGATACCATCTTCTCTTCTCCAGAACCTGAACTAGACACTAGGAACAGATGAGGGTTTAGTGCATGTGCAGCAGAGCTGTTGATGGAAAGAAGATCATTCATTCAAACAGAGTCTGTCCAAGACACTTTGATTGATTTAAAAGGAGAAATACTCAGAAATGAAAAAACAAAATGATTTCTTATTACATTTGTTCTCTTTCAGAAGAAAAATGACACTCAGACATGTTAAAAACTCCAAAAACATCATTATACGTGTTAAGTCGTGCAAAGCTCTACAGAAATTCACTCAGGAATCTATGTCTTAAAACTGCAGCAGTCGAGTCGTAACAAAGTGGCATTGAAGCAGAGCAGATCCGGCCAAACGGGCTCAGATGGGAGCCAAGTCAATACCTACGACCTGTTTTTGGTTAAACTTACTGTATTAAATGTTTTGTGGAGTCTCGGTCCTGCGTCTGCTCTTCCTTATCAGTGATCTACCTTTAAACTTCTCTGTTTCAGATGTGTTCTCAAACGGACCTGAGAAACTAAAAGATCTCCCAGCATGCATCCAGTTGTTGCATCAATGAGGATTGACGGCATGAACAGGAAATTCAGGATGCACCGTCCGCCGTTTCATCAACTCGTCAAACTAGTTAATTTTGGAACCAGCTTTTCATTTGGAACCACAAGTCTGCAGGTTTTCCAGCCGGTTTGGAAACATTACGGACACGACCAGCATGAAATCCGATCTGCTCTATGCAGAAAGGACCGGTGTGCTGTCAGCACAGGAGAACATGAGGGTGGTACCCTTCAGAGATGGGGTGGTTACATTTCTTCTTCTATCTCAGAGAAAATACCTCACACCTGACGGGTCAGTCCACCTGTTGAAGTACAAGACGGAAACAGTTTGCTTCAGTTCTTCGTCTTCTGATGGTTGATCTGAAACAAGTTTATGAGTTTGAGCTGGAAAAACTGATGGTGCTTTTGACTCTTTCGACCCTGGCTGTTTAACTGCTTTGCCTAAGAAGTCTATAAGTTTATGAGGCAAATTTTTGGTGATTGGCCTGAACATTGAGGCTGAATGTTTGGGATTCTCGTTAGCAGTCGAACCACGTCATTAATTAGGTTTTATAAGGGGAACTTCCACAGAGAATTAGCATGTATAAAAAGATGAAAGTAGCCACCGTAACGTCATCCATTGATTTCTGGATTGGAGTTTTTCGTTTGCTAGTTTAGTTTAGTTTCACACATTTAAAGGAATTCCTAATTTAAAACAGTGACACAACTGAGAGGCCTTTAGGGACTGATGGGGACCAAATATCTTTACCATTCATTATGTGAAGTCATAAAAGAAGGATGCCATTATTTTCTCATTTTGCATGTTTGTCCAACAACAAAGAAATAATTGATGAAATGAGGAAAAAACGATTTAAATGTATCATTTCTATGAGTTAAAAATGTTTTTGAAATCCTGTCAATCAGGACTTCTTGCTCTTTGGTTTCTGCAGACCCCACGTGACTCCCTGTAGTCGGCCATTTTGGCAGGAATATGAACAGCGCCACCGTGAGCGCCACTGCTGAAACTTCCAAGCCATCAAATTATACATCTCACTTTAATTCGCATGAAATTAAGTTTTGTTTAAAAAAGTAAAAATATTAAATATTACCAACTAGTTCAATGTTCCCAGCTTGATTTTTAAAGGTATCTCCACTGAAGAAAACATCCCAGATGTACAATAAACAATAAACTTCCCATCGTCCTACACAAGACACTCTAAAAGTTTACAAAAGCCTGGAGGATTATAAATGGACTCACTCTGGGTTTGTAGTGAACATTCAGCTGTGGAATCTTTTATCAAAAAATTGCTAGATCAACACTGGAAGAGTAAAGGTTATACTCCAGACAGCATAGCATTAGCATGGCTAGCAGCTAGGTCGGAGTGTCGTTTGTTGACATTAGCTTGGCTAATGCGTCTGATTGTCATTTTAATTTTTCTCTTCTCTGAAGATGGAAGGTAGTTGAAAATAGAAGTAATAAAGTATTTCCGGATACCTCTGGCCCTTAACCTCCACAAATAAGAGGGGAATATTGTACCTTTCTTTTTTCCACGTCTTTTTTTAATAACATGGGGTGCAACAGTTAACGACCATGGTTGGCCTCCTTCACCGCGGCAGTCAGATGATTCAATTCATCAGCTCCGATTGCTGCCAAAATGGCGGCGCCTTGAGGGGGACGACCCTGTCTGATGTCACCTCCCAGAGCTCTATGTGAACATGATGAGCTGAGATTTGAAGTTCCTTGAAGTTTATCAATGCACAAAGTCAGTCAAAGGAATCTGTTATGTTCCACCAAAGCCTAGAGACCTAAAAGCTTTCCAGGGATGTTGTAGACCAAGACTGGAACCCCCCAACTAGTCAATCGCCAAGGGGCTTGGTAAAAACATGACAAAGCAAAACTTGACAAAGCAATGATCTGAGAATGATGAAGAATCGGCTCAGAACTTCAGAGAGAATCTTTACCGAGTCAGCTGGAATAAGGTCACTGATTTAATATAACTCTGAAATCCTGCAGCCTGTTCAAGAGTCCGTCTGCACAAGGAAACACAAGGAAACTGCAGACTCACCTGACATTTACCAAAACTGAAAGTTGTGATCAGGTTCAACTTAAACTGATCTCTTTGACATCAATGCAACTGTTTGGAAGAGAAAGACTCACGTCTATGACCCCGAGAACAACCATCACCATGTTAACGTGGAGGTGTAAACAATTCTGCTTCACTGGTGTTCATCTACCCAGGAGAAACAAAAGCTCTGAACAAATAGTACAAGTGGACTGGCCTTCCAACACAACGACTATGAACACACTGTCACTTTAAGTCAATTTATTTCTAAAGTTTCATTTGTCATTTAAAGTTGTCTTTGGTGGTCAACAAAAGCCTTAGTCACAACTGCCCTTACAGGTGGATACAGGCAGACTAGACTGTAGGGTAAGAACAACGTATAATATCCATACATTATAAGTGTATGAAACTTCCATTAGCCCTACAAATACTTTAGAATACGCTCAACACATGCAAGATCATCGTACGTTTCATTTTCATGACATCCCTCAAACTGGCCGCATGACCCTCAAGGGAATAATAATAATAATAATAATGGATCGGATTTATCTGCACTTTTCCAGACGCTCAAAGCGCTTACATTGTATATCCATTATTCATTCACACCTCATTCATACTTGGTGACGGTAAGCTACTATTGTAGCCACAGCTGCCCTGGGGCAGGCTGACAGAGGCGTGGCTGCCAGTATGCGCCTACGGCCCCTCTGACCATCACCGGAACATCCATACGCATCCACACACCACTGGAGCCACACTGGAGGCAAGTAGGGTTAAGTGTCTTGCCCAGGGACACAACGACACTTGGCTGGCGGGAGCTGGAATCGAACCGCCTATCCTTCGATCATTGGCCGACCCGCTCTACCACCTGAGCCACTGCCGCCCGGGAACAACGAGACACATTTGTGCTGCCCTTACAATATGGCCTCTCTACGATCCTCTCCGGGCCTGAACAACCTATGACCACCACACTAGAGATCAGCACCTGTACTGGTGCATATGACGAAGACAAAAGCAAGAACCAGAGGTGGACTCACTACGATGGTTCAGATGAAGTCATTTCCCAACGTTCTGCATTACTGGAATCCAATTCCTTCACGAAGACTAGATTGTCCCAATTGTGATGGAAACCTCCATCAAAGTCAATGATGGTGACCATCTGATGTTATTAAAATTAATAGACCTACACTCTATTACCAAAAGTATTGGCTCACCCATCCAAATGATCAGAATCAGGTGTCCTACTCACTTGTCCTGGCCACAGGTGTATAAACTCAATCCTTCAGACATGCAGACTGTTTTTACAAATATTAGTGAATGACTGTTCCGTTCTCAGGAGCTCGGTGAATTCCAGCGTGGAAGTGTCGTAAGATGCCAAAAAATCCAGTCGTTAAAATTCCTAAACATTCCACAGTCAACTGTCAGCTCTATCAGAACAACATGGAAGAGTTTGGGAACAACAGCAACATAATCACCAAGTGGTGGACCACGTAAACTGATGAAGAGGAGTCAGTGGATGCTGAAGCTCATAGTGCAAAGAGGTTATAGACTTTCTGTACAGTCAATCGCTACAGAGCTACAAACCCAAGTCCAGTACGCAGAGAGCTTCATGGAATGGGGTTCCATGGCCAAGCAGCTGCATCCAAACCACACATCACCAAGTGCAATGCAAAGCATCGATGAAGTGGAGAAAAACACGCCACCAGTGGACTCTAGAGCAGTGGAGACGCCTTCTCAGGAGGAATGAATCACACATTTACATCTGGAAATCTGATGGACCTGTCTGGGTTTGGAGGTTGTCAGGAGAACGATACATTTCAGAAGGATTTAGTGGAGGAGGAATGATGGTGTGGGCTTGTTTTTCAGGAGTTGGGCTTGGCCCCTTAGTTCCAGTAATGCTTCAGGATAACAAAACATTTCGGACACTCCCATGGTCCCAACCTTGTAGGAACACTTTGGAGCGGCTCCTTCCTCTTCCAACATGACTGTTCACCAGAGCACAAAACAAGGTCCTTAAAGACATGGAGGACAGAGTCTGTGGGTGAACTGGACTGGCCTGTACAGAGTCTTGACCTGAACCCCATACAACACCTTTGGGATGAATTAGAGCAGAGACTGAGAGCCAGACCTTCTCCACCTACATCAGTGTGTGACCTGATCAATGCAACATTCCTATAAACACTCCTCAACCTCGTGGTTCCCAGAAGAGTTGAAGCTGGAATAAATGCAAAAGGTGGACCCACATCAAATTGAACTCTATGGGTTAGGGATGGCACAGCACTTCAGTTTATATGTGAGTCAAGGCAGGTGAGCCAATACTTTTAGTAGTATAGTGTATGCAGATAAATATATATTTTTTTCAATTTCTGTTAATTGTACCCTTGAAATTACAGAGTAGAATCCAGTGAAACCACCAACAGATTATTATTATTAAGGCGCTTTAAGTCTAGTTCTGCTTTTAAACTGCTACATTATTGTTCTTGCGTTGAGACCATCCCACAACTGTCAGTTTACCTCCCCTATGCAGGAAAGGCTGCATTCCTCCGCCTGCAGGTGTACTACACACTTCTTCATTCTTGTCTGCAGAGTTTAAACCAGGGTTAAACACAACTTTCAGCAGACGCACGCACTACTTAAAAAAAAAAATAAAAATAAAAGACGTATCATTTGCAAAATGATAGGTGTGAATTGCAGTTAGGAGATGTGGTTGGTACAAAGTAACAGCACTGACAGATGAAACTGCTGCATAATTGCAGATGACAGATGGTTTCGGCATCATCGTCTCTCTGAGACAGAGACGCTTGAATAAAAGCCAAAATCTGACAGATAAAATGGTGACTATCCTCATAAAGACTGCTGTTGTGGTGTTCCACAGGGTTCTAGAGTTGGGTCACTTCTGTTTTTAATCTTTATCGTTGATATGATCTGTTTTCCTAATGAAACCCAGCTTGAATTGAAAAATTTGAGAGTCCTGATTTTAAGACGCAGAGACCTGGATCACCTCAACTTTCATCTTTAGTTTATCTTTGCTTTCTTCAGAAACTCCAGTTCCACTCAACTAGTTAATCTAGATGACCTTGTCTTTGCTTCAGTTCATGCTGTGATAAACGTTACAGTTATTTTTTGGTTTATTCTAAACCTTAAAGACTCCTCTATAGAAGTCTTCTAAATGCATAAAATGCACCAATATTTTCATGAGTGGGTCAGAAACGACCCATGTTGAGATTATCATGACCTTTTTTGATGTCTTGGTAAAAGCAATTGCAAACAATTTAGTCTTTGAGTTATGGTAACTCTTCAACAGTTGACGGTATTAACGTAACTCCAGCGGATTCTGAAGCAAAGAAACGCAGCCTCAAGCTTTGCACATCAGTGAAGTGTGGATGTAATGAATATGAATCCTCACATTGGATGGATCATTTAATTAGACTGAATTCACTACAGTTGCACATATTTTAAAAATAAACTTTGTAGGCCTTGACAGTACGCCACTGATACATATATGCATATATATATATATATATATATACACATTTATATGTGTATGTGTGTGTATCTATTTGTATATGTGTATGTGTATGTATACACTGCTCACAAAAATTAAAGGAACACTTTTTTTATTTGGCCTGTCATGAATTGAGTTAAACCTGTCTGATAATTTTCTGGTTGGTTAATCAGCTGAGGGCCTCGTTAATCAATTTCAGCTGTATTGGTGTTCATGGAATTAACAACAGGTGCACTTCAGTGGCAACAATTAGAAAACCCTCCAAACAGGACTGGTGTTACATGTGGAGGTCATTTCAAGTTTCTCCCTCTTGATCTTTTTTGGCTGGTTTTCCACTCGTGCTGATTTTGGCTTGATAATTATCTCTACTGGCAGTATGAGGAGATTCCTTAACCCTACAGAAGTTGAACAGGTTGTCCAACTTCTCCAGGATGGCACATCCACACGTGCTGCAGCAAGAAGGTTTAATGTGTCTCCCAGCACAATCTCCAGAACATGGAGGAGATTTCAGGAGACTGGTGGTTATTCTGGGAGAGCTGGACAGGGCCGTAGAAGGTCCTCAACCCCTCAGCAGGACCCATACCTGCTCCTTTGTGCAAGGCGGAACAGGCTGAGCACTGCTCGTGCCCTACAGAATGACCTCCAGAGGGCCACTGGTGTGAATGTCTCTACCCAAACAATCAGGAACAGACTTCATGAAGGTGGCCTGAGGGCCCCACGTCCTGTAGTGGGCCCTGTGCTCACTGCCCAGCACCGTGGAGCTCCACTGGCATTTGCTCAAGAACACCAGAATTGGCAAGTCCACCACTGGCGCCCTGTACTTTTCACAGACGAGAGCAGGTTCACCCTGAGCACCTGTGATAGACGTGAAAGAGTCTGGAGAAGACAAGGAGAACGTTATGCTGCCTGCAACGTGGTTCAACATGACAGGTTTGGTGGTGGGTCAGTGATGGTCTGGGGAGGCATATCCATGGAGGGACGCACAGACCTCTACTGCCTAGGAAATGGTGCTCTGACTGCCATAAGGTATCCAGATGAAATCCTTGAACCCATTGTCAGACCCTACGCTGGTACAGTAGGTCCTGGTTTCCTCCTAATCCACGACAATGCCCGGCCTCACGTGTCAAGAGTATGCAGGCAGTACCTGGAGGATGAAGGAATTGAAACCATTGAATGGCCTTCACCATCCCCTGACTTAAACCCAATAGAACATCTCTGGGACATTATGTTTGGGTCCATTAGGCGCCGCCAGGTTGCTCCTCAGACTGTACAACAGCTCAGGGATGCCCTCACACAGATCTGGGAGGAAATGCCACAAGACACCATCCGTCGTCTCATTGGGAGCATGCAGCGTCGTTGTCAAGCTCATACAAGCTGGTGGGGGCCACACAAGATACTGAAAAGCATTTTGAGTTGCAGAAATTAAGTTTTGGAAAAAATGGACTAGCCTGCCACATCTTCATTTCACTCTGATTTGATGTATGGTATATATATATATATATATAAATATATATATACACTTACTATATATTGTGTATATAAATATATATCTTATATACTGTATATATATATATATATATATATATATATATATATAATATATTGTAAATATATATGTATATAGGGCTGTGAATGTTGACGCATTAAAGCACGCAATTAATAAAGCAAAATTAATTTGTTAATATCTATTAATCGCGCTCAGGCGTCCTGCCGTGCAGCTGTGAGACCAGCGTAATAAAACGTAAACTTTTTTTACATTCTGTAATTGAGATTTTATTAAATTAAAGAGTTAATAAGGCATTTTTTTATTTGTTTTTTTGGACAAAACCGTCATTTTATTTTAATAAATAAGGCGGAGAATGAACGTCTCTCTGAAGGCTGCAGAGCAGCACCTCACTGCTATGGGGGAGGGGTGGTCGGAGCAAACGGAGCTGTCTGCTATTAGAAATCCAGAGAGGAAACCAACCATTATTTTATTTTGGAATGCGGAGCTACATGAATTTTCAAGCACCGGTGTTGTCTAAAAATTGAGGAAACTACGCATCTCTCCGCGAAAGTCCCGCCCACCGACGCCACGAGAGGCAAACAGTGCAGAGAAGACAGACATACCCCCACCTGAGAGCAGCCGACCTGAAATTCAGCTGGATCAAACTTTTCTCAAAAAAGTTGTTTTATCATTTATCACAAGCACAATAAAGAAAGTTTAGGGAAAAAAAAGGAATAGGCTGGAAAAAAAGGGGGGGGTGGAATTCCAGTCAACAGAATTGCTGTCAAATAGGCAGCAGTGAGAAATTCTTATTTTTTGGGCTGCCTGGTGTGATTTTAGTCTGGATTTTTTTTTTTTTTTTTTTCTTCAAAAAAGTGTTGATTAGTTTGCTGACAAATGTTATTCTTGTTTTTATAAAATCACACCAAAAACTTTCATTCTACATTGTAAAAACAGTTTGTTAAACATTTTTGGGGTTTCCACAGCAAAATGAATCACATTTTTCCAGATGGAATTTTCTGTAGTGTGTGAATACAACATGGAAAAATTACATGATGGTGCTGTTACATAGGAGAGGTTGTGCTGATAAAAATGATATCAAATAAGCAGCAGGTAGTCTTTCAAATTGAAAATACAGACATAAATTCAAAACTAGACAAAAACTGAGTTTTAGATCCTAGGTTCCAAAGGATAAAAAATAAATGTTCTAAATGTACAATTTTGCATGTGATTTGGTATTATGATTATTTGCAAATAATAAGTGGCTGGCAAATACTCTGACAAAAATATATATATATGTTGATTAATCGCGATTACATTTTTCCAGATTTGCGATTAATTCACAATTTTCTTTTAATCGATTCCCGGCCCAAACCCATATATATATATATATATATATATATATATATATATATATCTTCTTCTTCACCTTCCTGCTTATCCCGTTTGGTGTCGCCACAGCGAAACAGCGCCCACTGTTTCGCATCAGTGATTTGGCAGAGTTTTTACGCCGGATGTCCTTCCTGACACAACCCTGTACTTGAGGGGCACAGGGACCCAGTTAGGGAGCAGCGTCAAGGGTCTTGCCTAAGGACCCAATCTGGGTGGAGATCAGTGGACACCCCATATATATATACATATATATATATATATATATATGTATATATATATAAAATAAAATTTTTGTTCATAGATTCATTTAAATATGCAAATAATGAGAAAAACACACATCAACAAATGGCAGGTATGTTTTGCATTCCATAAACTAGTTCTTCAGGCTGGATTTTTGCTGAAGACGATTTGGTGCTTGTCATGATGCTTTTATCCATATGACTACATAAAAGGCTTACTCCTTTTTACTAATGGATGTTTCTTTTTCAGTTAGATCATCATAAAGTAACAATGAGTTATTTTACATGAAATATTTTAGCTTTTGTTACCTGTTAAAGGCATCGAAAGCTCAGGGGGCGAGTGCTGGACAGGAAACAAGTTTGATCAATGTCCCCTGGAGGTCACACACTGAGCGTTAATTATTCAGAGGCACATATGGGTTTGAAATAACCCACAAACTGCCACCGAACAGTATTGTTTGTGTTCACCGCGACGGTATTCCGCTGCAGCAGAGCCATCTGCTCTGCTCCACCTCAGTGGAGAAAGAGGCAGAGAACATCAGCATCATCCTGCAGAGTCCTTAGATAGTCATTAGAGGTTGATGAAAAACAGCATGCCTCAACCTTGACCCACCCCTGCCTCCATCAGCTCCCCCATCACGCCAGCAGACTCACGCAGCGAGTCCCCAAAAGATGCTTAAAGATAAAAGAGAATCGACCCGTCAGCCGCGTGTTCAGAGACTGCAGATCTGAAAGGAGAAAAGCCATGAAAAATGGATGAGAGAAGAAATTCACTTCACCTCCCCCCGGAGGCTGGCAAACCCCCCACAGCGCTCCCACTCATAATCCTCTTTCTTCCTGCACACACACTCCTCTCTGTGTGCTTCACACACAAGCATGGGGTGCATGCAAACAGGAAGACAAGGTAGGCGCGCGGCGGCCGAGGGCCCCTGCCTGGTGTTCAGGAGATGCATCAGCGTGCAGCCGGTGTCAATCTTTCATGATGCTTTAGGTGTGATGAGAATACAGGAAACATGAAAAGTACACGTCACAGAGATGTTAAATTGATCTCACCCTTAAATAAAAAGACTGTTGGATTTTTAAAAGGGAACTTTGACTAAAAAAAAAATCAAAGATTTTAAATGAACTTCAAAATAAAAGACTTACAGAAGAAAACTATACTTTCAATGTAAATTTGCATGCTAAGGAATGCTTAAGAAACCAAATATGGAACTGAAATAAATTATACATTTAATAATAAACTCAATTAATGACAGCCTTGACTTGTCAAAACATGGGTACAACTATCGGGTAATACCTGAATAATCAGCTTAAAAAAGTGAAAGTTACGCTAAAGTTGTTTGATTGAATGCTATTTGATTGTTTATTGTGTAAAGAACATAAAAATGTTCAACTTTAATTTAAATAAAACACAAAGAAAATATCTTAAGTGAATTACAGATAAAAGCCTGATTTGGTGAAGTATCTAAATAAAAATGTCAAAAGTTGAACGAAGGCAAACGTATTAATAAACTACACACAAAAAACTAAACAAATGGCACATACTTACAAATCAATGCCATATGGTAAATTACCTCAAATATTTGAAGTCGTGTTTTAGTGTTAAGCTTTAGGAAGAATATGCAGAACAACGTAAAGCAACAAATGCTAAACAAAATGATGAAAATGTTCAATCATATGATAAATGATCTTGTATGGGGTGGGGAAACTTTTAGACTTGTGAGACTCTAAAATTTGACCGAAAGGCCGGACCAAAAGTACAGTAGATGTGTGGAGTGTTTTTGTTATCCACCTCATTGGAGATGAATTTGGATGAAGACTTGGCTTTAATTTGATTCAAAATTACTTTGTATTTCAACCTTTGTGCTCTTATTTTAGAGCCTATTACAGTGATGGGTTGATGTCCCTTGGGAGACAAACGCAAACTTACAGAAATGTCGTGTTTATGTGGTGTTTGAAGGATTGGAAAAATGCCTTTCCGACTCGGAAAGCACACAAACGTCGGAAAAACAACAAATCTTCCAATCCTCCACATTTGGTCTGGACCCCCAAACACCATTTTATTAAATCTGGCCGATTGACTCACTTAGAATGTAACTTTTTATTCCACCCTTCTGCAGTCTGATCAATGATGGGAGAGGGCAGGCTATTGGTTTAATTTTTAAAATGTTTTAGTATTGTTTTTTTCTGTAAGATTACAGAAATGAGTGTGTGGCATTCTGGAAAACCATAATTGTTTTCGTTTAGACTGTGATTGTTACATTTTTCTGTAACCCTAGACCACGTGTCAAAGTCAAGGCCCAGGGGCTGGATCCGGCCCTCCGGGTAATTATATCTGGCCCTCCAGATCAATTTATGTTGTCATGCGCTTATTTCTAACTTGTGTAATTTTGACAAAATATGAATTTTATGAAAGGTAAAATATTGAAAGTTACAGTATTTATTGTTTGAGTTGATTTAATAATATTACTGCCTTTTTATTATTCATAATTATATCAAAACGTTATTAGTTTTAAAGTTTTAAAAATTGGTATTCTGATAGATTTTTGGACTATTTTGGCATTTACTAAGAATTTTTAGGCTATTTTGGAGTTTAGCTAATATTCCGGCGACATGCTAGCTGTTTTGGCTAATTTAGGCTTTTTTTTAAAGTTTTTTTAGGCTACTATTTACACGATAGCTGTTTGCGCTAATTTTGGCTTTTTCCGTTTTTTAGGCCATTTTGAAGTTTAGCTATTTTTTTCAGCTACATGCCAGCTGTTTTGGCTAACCGAAGTTTTTTAGGCCAATTTGGCATTTAGCTAATATCTTAGCTGGCTATCAGCTTCAGGATTTTCATTTATTAACTCCAGTGTTTTCAACTATCAATTTCAGCATATTCAGCTATCAGCTCTAGCCTCTTCAGAGCCAAATTCAGCTTACAGCATTCACGCAGGTAATGCTATATATCTAGTTCATAATTATGTTAAAAAGTTACTGTTTTGAAGTTTAAAAGTTTAGTTTTAGAGTGTTCATCAAATGCTTATCCTGTTTGGCCCGCGATCTAAGGTCTTAATGTCATTCAGTCATTGAATGTGAAGTCTACAAGAAATGACAAATTTAGCAGAATTTTAGGAGGCAGTATAAACAAATCTATAGTAGTTCCATTAACTCGAACTATTGTATTTGAGAAACCTTTGAGCTGAGATGAACATATACCCAGGTAATCAGGTCTCGAGAAGCAGAGTGTTTTAATTCTTTGCAGTTACACCTACACACGGTCCCTTCACCACCTGGGGCTCTTCACAAAGTGTGACCCAACTTGAGGCACTTGTGCTCCTGTGACAGCGTGAGAAGAGTTCCAGTCGGAGCGCCTGCAGTCGCTCAGGATATCTGTAGCCTCTTTCATGGCTATCTGATGGGCTGGCAGTCGCCTGATGAGAGCAAGACATGGGGGGGGGGGGTGGACAAGTGGAGGAACGGCTGAAAGTTTTCTTGTCTTAGCAAGTTAGAATGAAGCTGACTTTATGTGCAAACATGGAGTCAGACTTCTGAGTCTTATGGATTCCATGGAATTTTGAACATTGTTTTGTTGAAGTGGAATAGAAATGTGGAATCTTTGGTTTTTCAGAAGAGGAACTACCACAAGTGTCTTAGAGAGCTCTATAGTTTACTGGCAAACCTCTTTTTCAGGAAAAAGAGGTTGTGTTGAAAATGTGGTAAACAAGACCAGCTCTACCCTTACGTGGATCTTCAGAAGATCTTGGGAGTCTGCATTTTCAGTCCACATGTCCTTTGTGAATTTGGAGAAGGTTCCCATGCCTCTATGTCCACAGAGACATCTATAAGACGCCTATAATAACCGGTCTTGTGGTTCTGGAGGCCATTTGATCACCATAAAACAGAGCAGAAGCCAGCAGTGAGTTTCTGTATATCCAAGAAGGGTTTAGCTTTGGGAGCCACTTTGGTGTTTGTAGATACTGTGGTTCAAATACTTCCTAAAACTGACAGTTCTACCTCTCACCAGAACTGTTTGCAGGTCAATGTGAAGCAGCAGAGGTAAAAAAAAAAAAAAGGTTCTTTAGAGATTCTTGTACCTGACTGAATAGATTTCATCCAAACAGATTTAATTGTGGGCAGAAACATCAGTAATGAACTCCAGGGTCCAGGGTGACAAAGGTCTCCCTGTGACAAATCTTTCTAGGAAAAGCTCAGACTAGATACACTTCTTGACTACAGCAAGAAAAAGCTGTTGAGATGGATGGATGGACAGAAGGACAGATGGATGGATGAAGGGATGGACGGACGAATTGATGGCTGGATTGTTTTTATGGATGGATGGATGGACTGTTTTTACGAATAGATGGATGAATGGATGGATGGAGAGACAAAGGGACGGATGGATGGATTTTTTTTATGGATGGATGGATGGACGAATGGATGAATTGATTGTTTTCAAGGATGGGCAGATGAATGGATGGATTGTTTTTACGGATGAATGGATGGATGAACGGATGTATGAACGGATGGATGGATTGTTTTTATGGATGGATTGTTTTATAGATGGATGGATGGATGGACAAATGGATGGATGGATGGATGGACAGACGAAAGGATGGATGATGGATGGATTGTGTTTATGGATGGATGGACGAATGGATGAATTGATTGTTTTCAAGGATGGGCAGATGAATGGATGGATTGTTTTTATGGATGAATGGATGGATGGATTGTTTTTATGGATGGATTGTTTTATAGATGGATGGATGGATGGACAGACGAAAGGATGGATGATGGATGGATTGTTTTTACGGATGGATGGATGGGCGGACGAATAGATGGATGATGGACGGATTGTTTTATAGATGGATGGATGATGGATGGATGGATGGATGGATTGATGGATGGATAGACGGATGGATGGATGGTTGGACGAAACGATGAATGATGGATGGATTATTTTTATGGATGGATGGTTGAATTTTTTTACGAATGGGTGGGTGGATGATGAATGGATTGTTTAATGAATGGATGGATGGACGGATGGGTGGATGGATGAATGGATGATGAATGTATTACTGAATTGATAGATGATGTATGATGGATGGATGAATGGATGGCCAGACTGATAGAACGATATACGTACAGACGACAGACTGATTGATCAGTTTAAGTTCGTAGCTTGATGATAAATATCAACATTTGGCCTTTTTAAATTTGGGGTGAACCTTTCCACCTCATGTCACCCTCTGTAGTTTTTCCCGTAATCACCAGTTTTCTTAATTTTTTACGCTTTTTATATCCGTTCCAGTAAATAATCAAGATCACAATCTATCCTCCATCTCTCCTTTCAACTGATCAAAAACTAATCAAATCTAGAAAACACTTATCTTAGAGCCTGTGGACTTGAAATTGTAAAAATAATGCAGAAAAAGACAAGAAGATTCTCTTTAACACACTTCTGAAACACAGACCTTTATGACTTAAACATTTTCAGTACAAATGACATGAAATCCCTTCCAAACAAAGCCTGAGGCAGACAGAACACATCTAAATCTGCATTAGCAGTGTGGGCATATAAAGATCAGACACTGGTTGCTAAGGAGAATTCTACAATGTATTTTAACTTAGCGATGTGAAAAGTTGATACTCATCATTAGAGGTTCCAGACATAAAGAAGTGAGTATGGATCCGATGGACCAATGACGTTCTTTTGAAAAACTGAACCAATTTTTTTTTGTTTAGAATTTTTGAAGCTATTGTTGACTTTTCTGATGGAAACTGTGGCCTAAAAAGTGAATTAGAAACAGTAACTTTACAACATTTTGCCTGCAGTTATTTATTTTTTTCTACACATCATCTTTTGGGTTGATAGTCTCTACTAGATTGGTCAGACTGTAGAGAAAATACCACAAAAGGCTCTGGGGAACGTCTATGGAGCTAAATTAGGGCCAATATTATTTAAAACCTAAATTAAAAAAAATGGATAAAATATTGGTGTTTGGCCAAAAAAAGTAAAATGTCCAAAACTTTTTGCAATTCTAAAATAAACATAAGTATTTTTAGCTTCAAATGCTTTGTTTTTCAGGTTTCAAAACTCAAAATTTCAATTTCAAATCTTTTTTTTTCCGTTTTTAAATCTGAAAATTTCAGTTTCAAAACTTTTGGCCCCGTTGTGGCGCGTTGGGGTGTGGCTAACACGAAGGACCCATCATAATCAATGAGGGTGGTAACTTCAGTCCCAGTGCAGTCACTGACTCAGAAAAATTACAAGGGATTGGTATTATAATTTCCAGAAACGGTTGAATTCGATTCAATTCAATTTTGAGTTTACAAATCTATACACATTTGTTTAGAAATACATTAATAATCTATTTTATGATTTGAATCTATTTATATTAATCTGATCCAGTTCACATACTGTAAATGTATCAGTGAAATAATGAGATTGTTAATATCATCCAGTGTTACATGGATTCTCTAAAGGAGAAGTTCTAACTAAAATGTTCAGATCATTAACAATGTAAACATTGTTCTGCTTCTCCTGGAGGACGTTTCAGTTTGGACACTAGGTGGAGATCATGCTATAGGAGTACACCTTATTCCAGAGGAAGGAGAAAATATGAGGGCTGCACGGTGGCGCAGTGGTTAGCGCTCTTGCCTCACAGCGAGAAGGCCCCGGTTCGACTCCCGGCTGGGACCTTTCTGTGTGGAGTTTGCATGTTCTCCCCGTGCATGCGTGGGTTTTCACCGGGGACTCCAGCTTCCTCCCACCGTCCAAAAATATGCTACATGGGTTAATTGGTGACTCTGAAATTGCCCCTAGGTGTGAATGTGAGAGTGAATGTGTGTGTGATTGAGGCCCTGCGACAGACTGGTGACCTGTCCAGGGTGTACCCCGCCTTCGCCCATCAGTAGCCGGGATAGGCTCCGGCACCCCCGCGACCCTGACAGGGAAGAAGCGGTCAAGAAGATGGATGGATGGATGGATGGATGGAGAAAATATGAACAAAAAACTGATGTTTTATACCACAAATGGTTACTTTAAAAATATTTCCTTAAAAGAGTTTGGAATATTCATGTCTGTGAGTTTATAAAGATGTTCATTTAGTCAGCAATGTATGTTTAGGTCAACCGAGCGTTAGCATTAGCCGTTCTATGGGAATTTCCATTAAACGTTAGCATCAAGCTCGCAGACTTTAGCTTTATTTGCTAAAGTGATCTATATAGTGATCCATATTTATGTGTTAGCCTCGCCCCATCGTGCCACAAGGCCAAAATTTTTAAAATTAAATTTTCAGATTCAAAAATGAAAGGAGTTGAAAGTGAAAAAAAGTTTTGAAACCTAAAACAATAGAACATTTAAAGCTGAAAATAATTAACTTTATTTTAGAATAGCAAAAGTTTCGGACATTCTACTTTTTTTGGCCAAACACCAATATTTTTTTAATTTGTTTTATTTGGGTTTCAAATAATATTGCTCCATACTGCCCAGCACACCTGCGGCAGGTGAGGTTCGACCAGAGGATGGATGTGAGCTCTAAGCAGAGCTTTGGGTCTGCAGGAACCGTCTGTTCATTACTGCTCCAGGACAGTAGAGGGCGCTTCAAACTGCAGCAAACCCAGCAGCCCCTTTGGAGCAGCTTCACCTGGAATCCTCTGGAAGTCCGACTCATGTGGTCCAAACGAAACCGAACCTGTTTGATTAGAAAATGACCCCCCATCACAGAAAGGAAAATCTCAGATTAAATGGGTTCTTGAGGGGGAAAGAAAACAGTTTCCAGGACAATGGGGGATAAATTATGATTTCAGGTTGATGGATTTTTTTGGTGCTTTAAGGTGGAATTAGAGAATCGGATGTAAAGAAAAGGTTGAAGTTTTTGGTTATTGTGGAGGAGGGGGTGGGGTGGGGGTATTCCACTACAGTCCGCCTCCTCGATGGCGGTTGGCTCGCAGTCTGCCCGCAGGCGGGCTCGTGAGTGGCTGCGGGAGCTGTCAGTCACGCGGACGTCCTGTCTTCAGGCTGAGGCTCCTGAACGCCTCAGTTACTGTGTGGAGAGATTTGACGGAGGGACGCTCCCGCGCGTGGATCACTGCGCCGCAAACCCCCGCACGCTCGCTCGCTCGCCCGCCCGTTCGCTGCATCCCGCGCGCCTGGAATGCCTCGCTGAAACCCGGACGCGCACGTGAACATCCTCGCGCGGGGCTGCAGCTGGTGGTTGTTTGTGTATTTTTTTTTTTTTTTTTAAATCCCCTTTCCTCCCTTCTGCCTCCCCGCATGTCAGGGTGACGGGGGGGTTCGGTGGCCGGTCCCGCGGCTGTTCGGCTCTTCTTCTCCCTCCCTCCCTCCCCCCCTCCCCATGTCACTTAATTAATCGGAGGCATGTGGAATCGCAGCGGGATTCGGACTCTCCTCCTCATAGTGTGCCCGCTCCTCTCCTCATGGACGCAGGTAAGAGCAGCCGCTCGTTCTGCGCACGCGCCGTAGCCGTGAAAGTTGGTGGGCGTGGGCGGCGATCGATAATTGACGCAATCGGGAATGCAGGAGGCTTAATTGGCCCCGCAAAAAAAGCTGTCAACTAGTAGTTGGAAGTTGCGCGCGTGCGCCCCCTCTCCCGCCGCCTGACCGCTGTGACGTGTCCGCAGGTGTCCGAGTCCACCGGCTTCTTCGAGCTGCAGCTCGAGTCCGTGGAGAACGTGAACGGCGAGCTGGCGGACGGGGAGTGCTGCGACGGGCCGCGGGGCCCCCAGGACCTGCGCTGCACGCGCGACGAGTGCGACACCTACTTCCGAGTGTGCCTGAAGGAGTACCAGGTGGAGGCGGCCCCCAGCGGGGCCTGCACCTTCGGGGCCGGATCTACCCCCGTGCTCGGTGGAAATATGCTTTCTTTTCGGAGCTCCAGGAGTCAGAGAGGCGACGAGGCGGGCCGGATCCTCATCCCCTTCCAGTTCGCCTGGCCGGTGAGTTCATGCCCCCCCATCCCACCCCCCAGCAGAACAGGTGTGAACAGACACACTTTGGCTGCTTGCAGGTGTGGGCAGAGCTCTCCATTAAAGTGATGGATGAGTGAGTGACCCCCCCTCTCCCGCTGCTGGAGGGGGGGTGAGGCTCCTGTCAGAACATCTGCACCTTCATCCAGTTCTGGAGGAACATCTGTTGGGTCAGGAATGGGTCTGATCGGGAATTTCAATCAAAAGTGATACAAAGTCTGAGAATTCTGGAGTATTTCCTCCTCCTAAACCCATCCGCTCATCACTGACTCGCTGAGGACGGTGCAGTAACTAACCCGACTGTTGTCTCAGTGATAACACCGCCCAAAAAACCCAAACAATCAAAGACCGGCTGAGTGATGCTTCTTTAGCTCCGTCTCTATAGTCGTTTTATTGAGCGATGCCTCTAATTTTAGTTTTTGACCCAATTAGCTCCTCAATTAACAGTAGTTTTTCCTCACCGAGACGGAGGGTCTAGGGTTAACTTAGTTTAGTTTAGCAACCAGCTACTGTCTATATTTTATAACTGTCAGTCATAAAATATAGACATAATTCATATTTATTATTTAATAAAAGAAGGTCATGAATGCTAATCCAAATTTCTTAAAGGCTAAAGTAAGACTCTTTCTAGGTTTTGATCAGTAGGAAACGAGCTCCAATGGCTTTTTTACTGTTAAAGCTTGCCAACCTCTGGGCTATATAAATAAAATGTATTTGAATAGAAGGTTTCTGTTTCCGTCTGATGTCTTAGTCACGTCAGTAATAGAATCTAAAGTTCCTCTGATTAGAATCACAGGAGAAGTAATGAAACCTCTTATGCTGCGTTCACACTGCGCTCGGAAAAGCCCGATAGAGCGAACACTTTGAAAACTATACGTGTGTTTCAGGCCTTCGCGTCCAAAACTCTTCATGTTTGCCGTCCTATTATACCTGGAGTTCTGACGCTAAGTCTTTCACAGATCAGAATAGAAATGAGAAAGTAAAAAAAAAAAACTGGAGTAAGATTCACAAGATTTACACCGCATGGACATTTTTGGACCAATCTTCCAGCTGTTGGTACAGTCCTGTGTGGACAAAAACCCACGTTCAGATGATTTGTCAAAGTGCCACACATGCCCGGTGTGTACGCAGCATCAGATGCTCGTCCTCAGGTTACATCAGCTTCACCATAAATCTGTTTCTCTAATTCAAGTCTGGCTGACAGAACCCACGGTGAATCTGTGACGGACCTTAGAACCACATCAGGCTCCCTTCATGACCCTCGTGTCTGTCCATCAGCAGTGATTCGGTGCTGTTGGTTCAGTCTGGATTCACACTGAGCTCTTTGAGACAAACTGTGTTCATGTGGCTTTTGTCTCTTTGGTTTGTGTCTTTGGATTGCAATTTAACTAGTCATGTTTTTGGTTTTGCCTTAAGCCTTAGGTGAGTTTTCACCATTAAATGACCCTAATCCAGATTAAACTGGAACAGTTGCATTACCTGTGATGATGCTAGTGGAAATGCTTTTGCTGAATGGATGTTGAGGCCAGAAGCAACTAACTTTAATTGCTCATAATGTCCTGAATGTGCTGAACGTTTTGATGCCAAAATTACATAATTTGCAGAAAGTGCACAAGAATTTGAAAAATTTCTTTAAAAAATCTAAAAAAATTGTCAAAAATTCCGTAAAATTTATAAATACCAAAAATAATGGTATGAATTTCCTCAACGTGCCGAACGTTTTAATACCAATATTGCATAGATTTCAAAGTGCTCAAAGATTGGAAAAATTTTGTAAATTGCAAAAAATGTTGAAACGCGTTAAAGGTATAAATAACAAAAGTCCAAGGATGATTGTTTTGAACATGCTGAATGTTTTGATACCAAACTTGGATACTTTACAGAAAGTGCTTAAGAATTAGAAAAATTGTAAAAATTGCGAAAAATGTATAACTAGTAATAATAGCATTAATTTCTTGAACGTCCTGAGCACTTAAAATTGCTTAAAAATCCTGTATACATGCCAATTTTGCAAAAGTATTTTGTGTGTTTAAATATGAACTAAACTCCAAACTAGCCCCCAAAAAGCTAGCCTATTGCTTAAATACTAGCTAAACTCCCAAATAGCCTAAAATTCCGCAGTAAACTAAACTAGTCAAAAAAGTTAGCATGTTTCTAAAATAGAAGCTAAACTCTTAATTAGCCTATAAAAACTTTAGTGTGTAACACATTAGCCAGAAACGTTAGCATACTAGCTAAACTCCATCTTAGCTTAAAAAGCCTCAGTAGATGCTATAAGCAGCACAAAAAGCTAACACATTGCTTTGATACTAGCTAAACTCCAAAGTAATGTTATCATTTTGCTAAAATAGAAGCTAAACTCTAAATCAGCCTAAAAAACTCCAGTAGATGAAAAATTAGCCAAAAATGTTCTTAATCACTTTAAAAGATTAAAACAAGGTCAATGAATCTATTTAAAGGCTTGTTGCTAATTTACTTAAAACTATAAAGTTTATGAATACCAAAAGCACTAAGCATTCACACAATTATGACGATGTAAACGCAGCCAAAGTGGAGTAAATGGAGAAACTGGATCAGACGTATCTGTCCGGCTCCGTCCTCTTCAGCCAGGTCACTCGAGGTTAGCTCCTCAGTTATGAACCATGTCGTGTTACAGCTGAGAGTTTAAATCGGATTGGAGTTCTGATTTATGTCCCGCCCGATTGGCTCAAATGTTCCTCGGTTCTTATGATCTACAGAACCCACAATCATGATCACTGTTGTCAGAAGGTCGCCATCTTCTCCTGTGAAATGATCATCAAAATGCGTTTTTAGAAACGTCTTTTACTGAAGTGGAGATGATGGCGTGACAGCCCAGAGTGCCGACTCTGCAGGAAATAAACCTGCAGGCGCTTGGGTTGGGTTCTCCGACACACCTGTAGGTGGAGGTGAGGAGGGGGTTCAGCGGCCCGGCTGATAGCGCTGTAGTTTGGCGGTGCCAGATGTCTTGGCGCGCCTGCTGGGGTTGTTGGCGGCGGCGGTGGCGGTGCTGCTGAGGAGACAAAGATGCAGTGTGCTGTTGGCTGTCATCTGGACAGCTGGGCCTGGACGGGCTGAGGGAAGCCCTTCAGCAGCAGCAGAAAGGCTGCTGCCGCTTCCTTTAGGAGCTCACAAACAAACTCTGTTTTCATTGGTTTGACCCGCCGGCGGCGCAGAGACTTGAACCGAGTCGAATCCAAACTATTCAGGCCTAAAAGGGACCAAATCTACAACCAGACAACACGAAAATGAAGGAAAACCGTTGAAAAATGCACAAAGTAAAGCAGTTTAAACGTATTTCTATTCAATCTGATCAATTTTAAATGGAATAAGTGTCTAATATAGTTTAATTTTTGCCTTAGCAGGAGTTCAAATGATTAAATTTAAGCATTGTTGGTTCAGTGTTGGGAGAAAATTTTGATTTTACGTTTGACTTAATTACCAGACAGATCTTACCCAGAGTAGTCACAGCTGTATTGATTAATTGGTTTATTTCAAGTATGGATTGTAAAAAGTATAGGACAAAACACACAAATATTTCAAACTCGTGAAAAGAATTCATTAGAAAATAGAAAACAAACAAAGACACAGTTATGCCCAGCTGGAATTATGCAACATCAAGTCTGTCATATATGGGAATGGAACAGTTAAAGAAAGTTGATTTAAGATTAATAGATCACCAATCGATTCATAAAAATTTAAATCGATTTAGCACAGAAGGCTAAAGTCTGCTAGCTTGATGGTAATGTTTCACGGAATTTCCCATAGTACGGCTAATGCTAACGCTTGGTCGACCTAAACATTCATTACTGACTAAATGAACATCTTTATAAACTCACACACATGAATTTTCTAAACTCTTTTAAGGAAATATTTTTTAAAGTAACCAAGCACAGTTTTTTGCTCATACTTTCTTCTTCTTCTTGAATAAGGTGTACTTCTAAAGCATGATCACCACCTAGTGTCCAAACTGAAACGTCCTCCAGGAGAAGCAGAACAATGTTTCCAATGTTAATGATCTGAACATTTTAGTTAGAACTTCTCCTTTAGAGAATCCATGTAACACTGGATGATATTAACAATCTCATTATTTCACTGATACATTTACAGTATGTCAACTGGATCAGATTGATATATTCAAAACATTTAGTAGATTATTAATGTATTTCTAAACAAATGTGTCTAAATGTGAAAATTAAAGTTGAATTGAATGGATTAAAAGAATAAAAAATAAATCGTGAATCGAATCGATTTTGGAAATTATCAATATCCAGCCCTAAAGGACGAGGTGTGGCGTCCGACCGGGTTCGGGCCTCATGGTTCATCGGTGAGTTTGCTTCTCCAGCACTGAAGTGCGTCCGGAGTAAGGTAAAAATGCATCTTCCTCCCGTCTGGTCACTAACGAAAGTTCTGATTGGAGTTTCTTTGCCGTTCCCCGTGCCTCCTTTGGCGCGGTGTTGGGCGGGTTTGTAACTGTATCGTCTCTGGAATCGGGAAATGGATCGGCCTCCATTTTCCCTCCACTGGTAACAGGATGCTTGCGGTCGGCCTGCGAGGAGGAACCCCATCCAGGAGCAGGAGGGCTGCAGGTCCGGAGGGGTACCTGCAGAATCCTGCTCCTCACTTTGAGCAGAACATTAGAGCGTCTGAGGGGAGACCCTGGTAGGAGAACCGGGACACGGGGCAGAAGTTTCTTCTCGTCTAGGACCGCGGTTTGTTGTGGATGCACACATTCAAGAGCCAGGCGGGCTGCCATGGCGAGCCACACCTGATACGGAGCTTGGAGGAGCTGTTGCTAGGAGACGTCCTCACAGCCCTTTTCGTAAACAATTATCCTCCCTCTCCCCGTGAGTCCCCCCCCACCATCGCTCCTCTTCAGGTCCCAGTGCTGCCGGGTGGAAAACCACCTGTGCTTCAGCTCCCATTGATTATGCAACCATGAACACGGAGATGGTTCAAATGAATTCACAGAACAGAACTTTCTTCTCACATTTTAGCCTCTGAATGACCAGATGAAATAATGGCGTCTATTCTTTTAGTAAAAAGTACTACAATTCAAGGTCACTTGATGAAGAATACTAGAGTGTAAGTACAGCAAGTTTACTGTAGAGCATGTTGTGTAGGAGGTTTAACTGAATATTTCTTCAGACTAAACTGAAACATTTCAAGTTTACGGCCTCATTAGTAGTCATGTACCTCGATGGGTGGAGTTTGTTCTCAACATTTGACCCCTCCCCCGGGGAGCAGTGAGCTGCAGCCCCAACCATCCAACCCCTTAATGCTGAGTGTCCACCAGAGTCCCATTTTTAGAGTCTCTGGTACGACTCCTCCTTGTGGTTCAGGTGTCTCCCCATAGATGGCGCACTACAAGTAAATTCACCTTTGTTTAGGTGTAGGAAGTTATTCTGCAGTCATGTAGTGTTTGAAGATTTGTCGTTTTCCCAATATTCATGTCTGATTTTCAAGTCGGACAGTTATTGAACGTTTTTCCATCAAACCATTGGTTATAATGGCACTAAAATGAGAACAAAAGCCGCAGGTTTGATGTAAAAACTCCAGAATGTTCTGTTTTAAAGTCCTTTACAATCAGAATAAAGGCATGTTTTTGTCCATATCCCCATGTTATCATTATACATTTTTTAATGAGGTGAATTGCCAAAACGCCACAAATCTGCTCCTGGTCTGGCCCTTCTGTCAGCTTTTAGAACCCTTTGTGGAGTAAGAACGTTTGCCCACCTGGTATAGACTAGTGGTGTGTCAAAATATCTATTGCGATTAGGGCCGCCACAATTAGTCAATCAGCTATTAAAATAGTTGATGACTAATTTAATAGTCAATTAGTCGTTTCTTTATGTTATATGGAATTGGAGTGTAGTAAAGTTGAAAGTTATATTGACATTCTGCTAGCTTTTTGGACTATTTTGGCATTTATTAAAGTTTTTTAGGCTATTTTGGAGTTAAGCTTATATTCCAGCTGCATACTAGCTGTTTTGGTTAACTAAGGCTTTTTTTCAATTATATTAGGCAAATTTGGTAAATGGCGTATACTTGTATAGCGCTTTCTACCCTCCTTCAAAGGCCCAAAGCGCTTCACAGTCACAGACCGATTCACCCATTCACACACACATTCACACACTGGTGGTGGCTCCACTGCTGAACACTGGCGCCAACCTCCCACCAGAGGCAATTCAGGGTTCAGTGTCTTGCCCAAGGACACTTCGACACATGGGCGGGCATCAATCCCCCAATCCTCCGATCAGGAGTTGACCGCCCTACCACTCCACCACAGCTGCCCCTTAAATTTAGCATTAAACTAATATTTTAGCTAGCTATTAGCTTCAGTGTTATCAGCTATCAATTTCATCATCTTCAGCGGCTAAATTCAGTTTATAGTATTCACACTAGTATTATCACAGGTAATGCTATATATCTCTATTTTTAGTTAGTTTAAAGCTAATGATGGTTGTGTTCTTTACATCCAGTTTGGGCATGACCCAATTAGTCGACTAATCAGAAAATTTAATTGGTGATTAGTCGACTATTAAAATAATAATTGCGATATTTAGTCCTGCGATTGATTCTCGATGGGTTTTCATCAAGTATAGATCTTTCATCGTATCATCAGGTGCCCAGTGATTTTCAGCCCTATTATAGACCAAGGATACTTGTGGTTCACTTAGATAAATGACTTTTTCCCAAGGTTTATGCAAGACAAGAGGACTGAACATGAGACTGCTGCATCATTCTGACTTTAAAGTATCAGCCATAAATAGCCAATAAATCAAATCTCAAATTGTTTTTCAGGTTATATTTTATTAAATCTTTCTATCAAGAACTCAGACTCATTTAAACATTTGTTGCCATAGTAACAAAAAAAAGGTAACTTGTGACTTCTGGATAGGAAGGTGGAATGTCTGCCCTTGTCTAGTACCATAAGAGTGAAGCTGATTTTTTTTTTTTTTTTTTTTTTTGTTTTGGAAATTGTTAAAATACTTGCCCCGATAGAGTATTCACTTCACTTGTTTGTTATATTTACGTATTTTGACAAATTGAAAATCTTCGTTTCTTTTATCAATGGGAATCGAAGTGTCACAAAGCCGTTTGATTGTGTAAAACTTTTCACTGCTGTGAAGTGTTGCATATCGGTGCAAAGCTGCTCTTCTCCGCTTCAGAATCCACTGGAATTAGATGCGGTAGTCGAAAAATATCAACTTTGGCGCTGAAACTCTGGTGTTACAGGGTTAATGTGAGCAGGAAGCCACAGCTGATGACATCCACAGGATGCATACTATCTCACAAAGAGGGCGAATGAAGCGTAAACACCTGGTTGCTATGGACAGCTTACAAACCGACTTTGTCACAGAGGCGCGAAAATTGCTACACATGTTTATCAGACTGAGACCTGAAAAAAGTATTATGGTTGCTATGGAGATATCTTATTTATATAAGCCATAGTTTTGAATCCAATTTTATAGGAAGTGCCTGTTTGAAAGGTAAAATAGAAACTTTCTTTTTTATTTATGCCAGGACAAATGGGGTTTCCCAGCATGGGCTGCACAGAGTGGGTATCCAACTCTGCTTGCAGCTTTAATTACAATTATTTTTAGCTCTGGACTTTTGCTGCGATGCACAGTCTGCCTGTGATACGAGCTGATAAACTTGGAGCTGCGATGTGTTGTAGAGTGGCGGGGACACAAAAGCGTCTCCTCCAAACTTGTAATCCTTCTCCATGTGCTGCTGCTCCTCTCAAATGGAGCTTACAGGTTCTGCGTTTGTCTAAATCCATAGAAATGTGAGGAAAAGCGATCTGAAAAGCCCCTTTCTGCTGTTTGTCTGCGTCCATGGAGTGTGTTGCTCATCAGCAGAGGGCTTGTGCGGCTCAGACTGTGTGATCCCGGCCGCCCCCCGCGCAGCCTGAGCCATCCCTGCCATCTGAGCGCGCACCGCAGCCATCCGTGTTGATGCCGGCGCCGCGCGCGGCAGCAGGGATTTCCTCTGAGAACGCCTTGTTGTGTTCACTCTGTGATTTCACAGAAGCCTCGGCCTGCGGGAAACAACAACTTAGTTCCAGGCCCCGCCTCCTCCTCCTCCTCCTCCTCGGCGCAGCGGTTTGGAAGTGCACACGAGGCGGCGGAGCGTCTCTAATTTTTTGACCTTGTTTTCCTGATTCGGGCTGTTGCAGCGACGCTTCTTCTAAATTTGGAGCCAAAAAGCCCAGCCGTCCCTCTTGTGCTGCCCTCCTTACCTAGATAGCAGGAGGAAGCGCCGCTTTTCCCATCAGCAGCTGCTCTGAAATGCAGACCGCTGCTCGTCTGATTCCAGTCCGAGTGGAAAACCTTCAGACATCCTGGATGGGACTGAAGGGCAGCGGTCTCTAGTTGAATTCTGAGAGCAGAAACGCGTCCTGTCACCACAATGGATGGAAATCCAGACATTTTTCTCATCCAGCCAATAGCAGTTAATGCACGGGGCTGTGAATGGCCGCTCGCAGATAAAACTCTTTATGGTTCCTGAAGCCGCCGTTGAAACGTGGCTGCCATGGAGACTCCTGCAGGCCGAGCGGGAGCTTTGTTCTGCAGGCGCTGGCGCCTCCTGGTTCCCCAAAAATAATCTAGTTTCATTAGGAGAACATCCTCACCCCACAGGACTGACATGGAAGAGGGCCGGTCTAAACGCCACAACCTGTCAGGGAGGCAGGTCACTTTACAAGTTCAGTTTCATTAAATATCTATTTTTCATATTTACATTCAAACCTATTTTGAGTATGAAGCATAAATAAGAAATGTATATTTAAAAAGCTCTATTTCTATTTACTTTAAAAAAAGTATCTTAAAACGGAAAGTAAATCAATTTACAAGTGAAAGGATTTTAATTTTAATCATTACTATATTGTGGTTTTTCAAAGTAAACTGTTCTGGGTTCTGATTGGCTGTAGTCCTTGTCAATCAATCTTCATGTTATCTCTTGTTCACGTGTTCAGCTTTTTCGTAATTTAACTAAATCTTTGATAAAAATCCATTTTTATTTTATAATACTAGACTTATTTTCCTTTGAAGTTATTTTTACAACAGAACTCCTGCGATAAAAGAGGGAACTAGAGGTGTGCCAAAATATTGATATTGCAATATGTCGTGATATTTATTCCTGCGATTGATTCTCAATGGGTTCTCATCAAGTAAAGTTTATTTTCATTTGAAGAGGCTGTAAAACGTTACATTTATCATCCTTCTAGACGTTCCTTTGGAGGTAGATGCCGTACGCCAATATGTCTGGCAGCTACTTGAATTATGTAATTCTTGTTCTGTTGTTTACAACATTTTTGCAGTAAGTAGTGTCACTGCTGTTAACTATTGTTTAGACTGAATTGGTGTCAATGCTTGTCAGAGACATAGTATTAATGATTTCAGCAATGTATACCCAAAAGTGCTCATTTGTTGCACAAAATAAAGCACAAGTTGTTTATTATGATTGTGTTCAAGCTAAAAAACGAATGGGGAAATATTTTGCTAAAAAATGACTTGTTAGAGATGATTTTTTACCAATTATCCCAAATTATGGATACTGTGAGCCGTGTTTCGTGAGGTACCCAGTGATTCCCAGTCCTTGAAGGAACACTGTACACTCTTGATGTTGCATTTTTTTTCTTTCGCTGAAACGTCTTTTTTTCAGATAAAAACATAATTTTAAGAGAATAATTTGCTTCTTGTTGAGTTTGTCTTCTGGAATGAAGAAAACCTTCTTCTCATGTTAGTGTGTTAAAGTCTTGCACTGTGTTATCAGTGATGGTTATTGTGGTCAGCTGTCTTTGATCAGGCGACACACTTGATTGCCGCTGTTCATTGGAATCGCTACCTTTATTCTAGCGCATGTGCGGAAAAAGTTTGGTGTGAAACGTCAAAGCGGTGCAAGTGTTGTGAGTCTTGGTTCAGGAATTTCTCTTCTCAGTTTTATTCTGATGGATGAAAGACTTTGTGTGATAGGATTTGGCTAGACACAAACGGCAACGATCATTATATTCTCTAATTGTCAGCCGGTTGGCACTTTCATGAATTAAAAAAAGACACAACCTACCTTCCAAACCAGAGTCCCTGATTGGTCAAAGTTCAACAAGTTCAGCTTTCAACACGTATTCAGTGGTTGCACGTTTTGTATGTAGTGCCCAAAACAAACTTAAAAAATGTGCGTCGCATGAAGGCTAGTTTTGGTCGTGGAAACCTGGACCACGTGTTCATGCGTCTTTACCTTTACTTTTTCTTGGAGGTGGCCCCTTCAACATGCGGTGTGAACGCTGCATTAAGAACCAATTCACAACCCGACTGACCCAAGGTTTCACAACGTCTAAGCACTTATTCAAAGACGGGGGATAACTGCTATAACTTCATATAAAAGTATTCTTTTCAGATCAGTCTAATGAGACCTAAAGGTTAAAGCGGCATTTTAGTTTATCAGAGATCCACAGATTCTGAAATGTTCAGCTTCCTTACTGACCCTTCCAAATGTTCTTGAATCATTCAAATCCTAGATTTCCTTTGACTTGGATCCCAAACCCATTCACATATGAAGCCACATCGGACCCGTCCAGCCTGATGAGGCCGGTTAGTTTGAGTCCAAACATGACTTCTCATGCATTGTGCGCGGCTGATGCATTATTGAAGCCTTCTTGTTATTATGGTTCCAAAGAACGGCCTTTACTGGGACTTGTGTTCTGTTGAAGGTACACTTGGTGTTCTGCCGTCTGGTTTCCTTTTACAACCTTCACAAGCTCAGAGAGAAGCAGCTTTGCACTGATAAGTAGCACTTTACATTATTGAAGTGTTTATGTAATTAGTGGAAATCAGGTGATTCTGACTAAAATTGGATAAAATTACGATGAACTATGGTAGGTCACAGATCGTGGCTTGCGACAGGTGTTAAAGGGTTAACAAATTTAAGTCGGGGTTCTTAAACTAAATTTACCTTGGAGCCACTGAAGACAGAGTCTGGCTGAGGCTGGCCCGTGTGGGGTTCCATTTGTACCAAAAGTGTGTTTTTGGATCCACTGCCTGTCTTTGGTCCATTGTCTATGTCTACTGAACTAGTTTATTCAACACTTGTTCATATCAATGAGTATCCTCTGTGAAACGACAGGAGCAAAAGATGCTAGCAACTGTTGCTAAGGACTTTTCTGACGACCAGGTCCAGCAACAATAGCAAATGTAAAGTTTTAAACATAAAGCTGAAACATCACAAAGCAAATATAACGCTGCCGTCAACGAAGCAGAAGATTTTGCTTAGTATGCATTGAACTTCCATATAAAGGCAGGGGAGCAAAATATCAACTTGGGGGCTGCAAATGGTCAGCAGGCCACCAGTTTGAGACCCCTGGTTTAAGCTATGGTTAGCTTTTCTTTTTTTTTATTTTTTTTTTTATTTTTTTTTTTTGAGGAAAATTGTGAATTTGTGTTTTTAGATGAATATCAGTAGTAACTTAGTCCAGTTCTCATTCACAGTCAATGGTCCTATGGCTGGGTGGATAAAATCGAATTGAATCCATTTAAGCTTAATAGATCAATAATCAAGTCATAAAAATATAAATTGATTTAGCACATAAGGCTAATGTTCAATAGAATTTCCCATAGGACGGCTAATGCTAACGCTCGGTTGACCTAAACATACATTACTGACTAAATGAACATCTTTATAAACTCACAGACATGAATTGTCTTTTAATAAAATATGTTTTAAAGTAACCATTTGTGTTCTAAAAACAACAGTTTTTTGCTCATTCTTTCTTCTTCTCCTTGAATAAGGTGTAATGCTATAGTGTGATCTCCACCTAGTGTCCAAACTGAAACGTCCTCCAGGAGAAGCAGAACAATGTTTCCAATGTTAATGATCTGAACATTTTAGTTAGAACTTCTCCTTTAGAGAATCCATGTAACACTGGATGATATTAACAATCTCATTATTTCACTGATACATTTACAGTATGTGAACTGGATCAAATTAATATTAATAGATTCAAAACATGTAGTAGATTATTAATCTTTGTAAACAAATGTGTATAAATATCTAAACTCAAAACTGAATTGAATTGAGAGGATCGAAACAATCGAAAAAAATCTGAATCAGATTGTTTCAATCCCCAGCCCTACGTTCAAACTCAGTCCACGTTCTGCCACATAAACGTCCTTCGCTTCTGGTCATGTGTGTTTCCGTTGTGGCTCGCCGCTGGAGCGTGCGTCTGCATCATGTCAGGAGCCCCTCGGCGGGGCCGTTAAAGCGTGTCATTACACGGACAGTTAAATTGTCACTATAGTGTTGAACCTGTTAGAAATGCTAATGGGTCCCGGTCGGAGGCGGTGCTGCAGTCCGGCGAGGAACTCAGCCGCTGCGCTTCAGTAATTAGACTGTTAATGGCTCTGAAGCATGCCCATCGCCATAGCAGCGAATTAATGCTGCAGGAAGTAATCACCAAATATCCTGTGTTTAAAAGCGTCACGTCGGTTAAACTTTGACGAGGTTAGGTTTGTTTTTTAGGGGGGAATCAGAGCGAGCCTCTCCGTCTGGGTCTACTGTCCCATCTCTGTTTGTTTTGTGGTGTCCATGGTTTTGAAACCGGAGCCGGCGTGCGTGTGAACAGGCGTGCGGCGTGTTGCTGCCCTACGTGTTGCGCTGCCTCGGATCCTGCTGGCTAATTAGCACGGCGAGGGGAGGGGTTTGTTGCATTGGCAGTGCATGGGTAATGACCCTGTTGGCATAGCAGCAGCATGCCTAATGGGCCGTGTGCGTGCGCGCACAGCCGGCGTGTGCCACCCGGCCAAATGTCTGTGCTGTCTCTTGGCATCAAGTTCTGGCGGGAAGAGCTCCCAGCTCTCCTCCAGTCGACCCAGGGAAGGCTTCACCTGCAGGATTCTCCACAGATGTGATTGCCAGAAATGTGTATTTTTTGCAAGTCTTTGATCCTTGAACAAACTGACAGGTTAAGATTTATATTTCGTTTCTCCTGCTTGGCCAAAGAAGTCAGATCTACATCTTGTGTATGACGAGCTGCTGCCCAAAAGCAGTAAAAAGGAACCCTCGCCTCTACAAACCTCGACTCAGATGTTCTGCAGGTTTTGAAGTTGAAACATCTGATATTCGTTTCAGAGTTTGGAGGTCAGGAACGCTAGTTTCTCTGCTTTCCTTTTTCTCTTTTTCAGTTCTTGAGACGCTCCTCCTGCTGCTTTTTCTTTGTATTCGTTGTGACTTGACGCTGGCAGAGCGAAACCAAAAGCTGGGATTGACAGCACAGATTAATGAAGATTACATGTGGCGATTTACACGCTGACCTCACGTCCCATCAGAAGGTAATAAATCAGGCGAGCGTCAAAGACTCCTGATGGAGGAGCTGAGAACACATAGGTGGACAATTAGGTCAACGCTCGGGGACATGGGAATCCGAAATAAAGCCAAGTCACAGGCTGTTCTGGAGGTGCTCGTGGTCCTAATTGAATGCCTGGTGGTATCAAAACCAGCTTGTGCGAAGGCCGTCAAAGCTCAATCAACATTTGAAATCCCGGCCTTCCCCTGGAGGCCGATAAGTCAATCAAAGCTAGCATCGACAGCGTGGAGGTGTGGACCCCTCCGGGGCCGCTGAATGGTCGGCAGACTGGGATCAGGCATGGGATTAGACGTCGGGCCCGGATCTCACATTCTTAGTATTCTTCAAATGCAAACATGCGCGTCACCCCACAGGCAGAGGGGCTGACCCCGCTTTTCAAGCAGAAGCGTGGAGATCCCATGCTCGGTGACCCCAACCTGCCCCCCATTTCCACCTCCCACCACCACCTCTGCCTGCTCCCTTTTTAAGATCTGGAGGAGCACCTTCAACCCGTCTGTCCCGCCCCTTGGTGTGGCGTGGGAACCGGCACCTGTGGCTCTGCCCAGGCATCATCTCCTCTTCTGTCTGTCGCGGATGGTGGATCTAATTTTTCTTCTGGAAACTAGAACTAGTAAGACAAGATTTTAGACATTTGGCCTTTTTGTTTGTTTGAATAAAAACGTTCCCAGTTGTGTTTTAACTATGATTAGGGCTGGGAATCACTGGGTACCTCACGATGCAATATGTGGCTCACGATATCGATAATATTGCAATACTGCGATAATTGGAAAAATCATAAATTATATTCTATAGAACACATTTCTTAGGAAAATAAATCCCCATTTATTTTTGAGCTTGAACACAATCAAAATGAACAAATTGTGTATTATCTTTGGCAAAAACAATTTGACACTTTTGTGCAGCTTTGCTGAAATCAGTAATACTATGACGAGCATTGACACCAAGCCAAGACAGCCAATCTTGAAACACGCCCCCTATCTACCTCCAAAGGAACATCTCACTAAAGGAGGATGAATGTAACGTCTTACAGCCTCTTCAAATGAAAGTAAAAAGTTGATACTTGGTGAGAACCCATCGAGAATCAATCGCAATCAAATTATTGATGTTTTGGCACACCCCAAATTATGATTATGAAATTTTTGAATAAAATCCCACAACCTAAATGTCTTAAAGCCATTTTTCATGTTGATCTGAAGCCTCTGTTTCCAAAATCTCTTCTGAGGGGGCGTGGCTTTTGGAGCTGAGCTGGATAGCTCCGCCCCTGATCCCCCCCTCTCTCTGATTATGATAGCTCTGTGTCTCACTAGCATAAATCTTCACTCTGCTACATAAAAACATCCATCAATCTGGGTAATGTCCAGCCGTATGGTTCTGATCCGGATGTCAGCTGGACGAGGAAGTGAAGATCTTCATGGACAGAACTTCCTCCAAAATCCTGATTAGCTTTTAATTTAGCAATATGCCAGCTGTTTTTGGCTAATTTAGACATTTTTCCATTTTTTTTTAGGCTAATTTAGAGTTTAGCCAATATATAAGCATTATACTAACTGT
>NC_050535.1:20351007-20382453 GCF_002922805.2 Oryzias melastigma | reverse complement strand
TAAAGTTTGGCTAATATATTAGTATTATGCTGGATGTTTTGTCAGAATTTGACTTTTTTTTTTATAGCCCTTTTGGCAAATTTAGAGTTTAGCTAATGCCTTAGCATTACACTAGCTGTTTCGTGAAAATTAGACTTTTTTTTTAAGCTCCTTAGGCAAATTTGGAGTTTAGCTAATATTTTTGCATAAATGCTGTTTTGGGAAATATTAGACGTTTTTTCCATTTTAAAGCTAATTTGGGATTCATCTAATATTTTGGGAATCTTTCAGATTCAGCATTTCCAGATGTCATTTGAGCATTTTTACCCATCAGTTCTAACATTTTCAGCTCACAGCATTCACACTTGCATTATTGTAGGTAATACTATATATCTAGTTAAATTTGTTCTCTCTCAAAAGAAAAATACCAAACACGAATGTTAAAAGCTCACAAAACAGGGATTTTTTGGAGATAGACATTAATCCTTAAAGGTATCTCCAGATTCACCTGGTACTTGTTGTATTTTTGGCACCTGAAGTTCCCGTACATTTGGATCTAACAAAGTGTAGCGTGTCGTCCTGTGGTGGGGGGGCTAGCATGCTAGCATTGGTTGTCCCTGTGCGGACCGTCTCTGGGCGGACAATGCTTTTAATTGGAATGGGGCTGAGTTACGGTGTTGGGACAAGGCTCTTTGTTTGGGAGCCCTCCTCCCCCCACTCCGCCCCTTTATCCCCCCCTGCCCATCCATCTATCTCGCTCCAACCATTCGGGCAGCTGTCACTTAATCCAGCTAATCACCCACTGAAATGGTCTGTGGGAAACCAGACTGACCCGTGGGTGCGCTCATCCCCGATTCTCGGGAAGCAGAATATTCAACCAGTTTCAGGTTTAATGCAAACCTCCCCCCACCCCCACCCCAGCAACATAAAAATACATGAAGACTGGAGAGGAGAGCATGCACCCGTTTTGATTTTTTTTTTTTGTTTTTTGGTCTCCTTCATGAAACTGTAAGTCTCTCATGGTCCTGAACGCTGCTCATCAGCGCTCTTGAACGCATCGGCATACGTGCACACTCACCCACATGCTCAGACTGGGGCAGCCCGCCCTCCCTTTTGTGGAGGGGGATGGGCGTAGAGGTCAGAAGCCGAGCTATGTGTCGTGGGATGATGCACGTCGATGTCGTATAATCCATCTCTGAGGCTGCATCTGTTGCGCGTCTGCGTTTTGGATGCTTTGGTGGAGCGTCCAGTCGCATGAAAACCCCACCGGCTTGTCTCTCCAGGGCTTCCACCTCCACCTTTATATTTTGACGGTTCCCCACACCGTGACCGCGGATGGCCTCTCCACCCGAGTTGAGATGTTCCTCCACCTGTCCCCATCCCGTCGTCTTCCCTCCTCTCGTCACCCTCCACAATAACACTCCCCTCCCCAATCCTCCCGCCAACACCCGCAGCCAGACAAGCCTGCTTAATCCCACCGCCCAGCAGCAACCGGCCCACCAGCTTGCTGGTCGCCCAGATCAACAACACAGACGGACAAACACGTCTTACTCTCCGTGCGTCCTCCATCAAAACCCCGAACGTTTGATTCCTCTGCCACCTCACCACGACCCCGACCATCTACGTTATATTCCAGGTCACGGCGACGTGGCTGCTGCAACCGCCGCTAGATGTGATGTAATGAGAGCTATTTAGGTCAGATGGTTGCCCAGCAGCACCCCAGCTAACCCAGTCCTTTGATGCTGGTTTCATTCATTTCAGGTGCTTTTGAATGTTTAGAAATTCCCCTTCTGATGAAAATTCTGTTTTTTGAGTTTTTGACATCCATTTGTGGCATTTTTCTAATGAAAGAGAACAAATGCAATAAGAAATTATTTCGTTTTTATTACATATTATTACATTTATTACATTTCCGAGTATTTCTCCTTTTAAATCCATCAAAGTGTCTTGGACAGACTCTGTTTGAATGAATGATCTTCTTTCCATCAACAGCTCTGCTGCACATGCACTAAACCCTCATCTGTTCCTAGTGTCTAGTTCAGGTTCTGGAGAAGAGAAGATGGTATCTTCACATTGACTGCAGTCAAATGAGCCGCCGTTCACATTTCTGTGGTCAAATCAGCATCACTGGATTTTTGGTGTGAGTTTCATCCAATACTTACGGTAGCAGGACTGAGAACGCTGGAAAATTTCCACCAGACTCCACGGAGCTTCTTGATGTGACCACGGAAATGTGAACGGCGGCTCATTTGACCGCAGTTGGAAAGGATTGTAAATCAATGAAAGAGCATTTTGATGTTAGCTTTTATTATTTTATCAAGTACTCTGAGAAACCAATGATTGAATGTATTGATCACAGTCAATAAACATTGGAGAATTAGCTCAAAGAGTCTTTGGTGAACTGGAAGGAGAAAGAATCAGGATTTTGGAGGAAGTTCTGTCCATGAAGATCTTCACTTCCTCGTCCAGCTGACATCCGGATCAGAACCATACGGCTGGACATTACCCAGACTGATGGATGTTTTTATGTAGCAGTGGTGAAGATTTATGCTAGTGAGACACAGAGCTATCAGAATCAGACGGGGGGAGGGTTAAGGGGTGGAGCTCCAAAAGCCACGCCCCCTCAGAGATTTTGGAAACAGGCTTCAGATCAACATGAAAAATGTTTTTTAAGTAGGGCTGGGCGATATGGCAAAAAAAGAAAATCACGATTTTTTTTTTTCAATTTTCTGTGTGTTTGATGTATAATTTTAGTTATGTTGATTTTTTTTTTTTTATTTAAGCAAAACTCTCACTGAAATGAAAAGGATGTATTTAGTATTTTGTGGTATTAGTTCATGTATGGGAAGTCGTATGGTCATGGCGACATTTTTCACTAATATTGTACGTTTTCCCTCAGATCATGCAGTCTGGTCACTGTTGTGGCTCAGATTGTTGACATACAGGACAACTTTAGACATCAACATGACAGTTGGAGGCTCTGACTTCTTTTAAATGTGGTTTGGTGTTGAGGCTTTTCCAATCATCTCAGTAAAGATGCTCTGCTGATCATTAGACCATTTAAAGACTCACTGATGAGAGGGGTTTTAACCTTTTCTTGTAGCATTTTTCTGTTGATGGAGGACATGCATATAGAAAATTCAGCTTACTATTGCATTTCTGAGCATTTCCGTATTCAAATTGTCAAGAATCAGGAACAGATAAAAAGTTGTGTCTAAATAAAAAAGATTGTATTTGTGGCATAGGAAATGCACTGTGCGGGCTTTTCCACTCTATGCTGATCATCCACCAACAGACAGATAGATCCATGAACGTCTTTGTTTTTCTCGTCTGAGCTGGAATATGGGTCAAAAATCCAGAGATGTTGTCTGTAACCCCTAAATAACACGCGCCCTTTGACCTACGGTAACTCTGTTTCCATGATAAACTTGAATCAGCTTATTCTGACATTGAGGAAATATGATGGCCTCTCTCATCTGCGTCAGAACATTAATCATGTAAACTCTCAGCGTTGTGGTACGTGAAAGAGCGCGTGTTATTTAGAAGTTGGCAACATCTCCGGTGGTTAAGGTTTACACGTCTATGAAGATTTTACTTTATTTGCAGTTGATGCTTTTTATGACTCTCTATGGAGCTAAATATGGGCCAATATGAATTGAAAGCAAACTAAAACAAATTGAAAAAAATATTGGTGTTGGGCCAAAAAAGAATTTAAATGTCAGAAACTTGTCAAAAAATGTCAAAACTTTTTTTTGGTTGAATCTGAAAATTTCAGTTTAAAAACTTTTGGAACCGTTGTGGCGTGTTGGGGTGGGGCTAACACGAAAGACCAATCAAAATTAAGGGTGGTAACTTCAGTCCCAGTGCATTCACTGACCCTGACAACTGTGGTATTTGAAACCAAAAAATGGCTGTTTAGTCTGTACTATCATAGTCTGAAGTTGTCCCAAGACGGAGTTTTATCACGTACAAACCGCACGTCCAAAACCGTTGGAAGCGGCATCTTATTGTGCTACTGACAGGCATCAAAAACATCCTCAGAAAACATTGAAAACCTCCTTTTTAACGTCCTTAAAACGTTGTGTTGGCCCCAGCCCAACGTGCCACAACGGGGTCAAAAGTTTTGAAATTGAAATTTTCAGATTTGAAAACCACAAAGAGTTGAAAGTGGAAAAAAAATTTCAATTGAAATTTTGACTTCTGAAACCTAAAAAAATGAACATTTAGGGCTGAAAATAATTTAGTTTAATTTAGAAGAGTAAAAAGTTTTGGACATTTTTAATTTTTTTGCCAAACACAAACATTTTTTTCAATTTGTTTTCTTTGGGTTTCATATAATATTGGCCTCAACTTAGCTCCATAGTTTTCTCCTTGTTTTTGCTGATTCTCTGTCCTCTCTGCTCTCCGTCTTCTCGGTCTTGAGCATTAGTGCTGTAATTCATTCTCCGTCTTAACATGGAACTGAACTCTAGACATTGTAATAGCAACAAAATTGATTTATTTCAGTTCTTTTTTTTGTTGTTCTTGAAATAATTTTTTTTTGTAACTCTGGCATCACTCTGGGTTACTGATCTGCCAAACACTGTAAATATAAACGCTGCATTTACAGCGAAGGATTTCGTGAAGCTTAAAAGTTGGTTGCCAGTTTTCTCACTGTACACGTCTCCACTGCTGGGATCACCTCATGCTACGAGGAGAACAACAACCTCACTTTGACCACTCCATCCATCCTGTGACTGCTGTGAGCATGCTCAGTACTTCTGCTTCAAACTAAATGAAGAAACCAGAAATGACAGAACTCTACACGAGGATCATGATAGGCCTGAACAGGTTTAGATCAAGATTAACGTTTGTTTTCTTTGACTTTAATTTCATGAATTCTTCTCTTCTCCACAGCGAACCTTCACGTTGATAGTGGAGGCCTGGGACTGGGACAACGAGACACGCAGCAGTAAGTTGGACTTCTTTTTCACCTTCATTACTGTCATAGAAGATGTTTGACTTCTGCACCAAAATTGCCAAAAATCTTTGATTTCTAAAACCAAATTTCAATTTTGTGTTTTGATTTCATTTGTGTCTCCAAACACCAGATTTTAATCTCTGAACAGTTTCATCACTAAAAGAGTTCAATCTCTTCAGTCCTGGGATGAACTCAGCCTTTTTTATAAAGTTGATTTATTTATTAATAGCTGGAACTAAGAAGACTTCGCCTGTGTGAGAGCTTGAATGTGGAGTGGAGGTTATAGGTGTGTAGTGGCAAGAGATTTGCGTTTAAAACTCTTGTGTTGCGATCACAACTTTTAACGCAAATTAAAGCAAAACCGAGATTTGTTGCCTACCCTGCAACTTTACGTTTTAATCTTAACTTTACAGCAACTTTGACCAATCTCCCGTGACAACAGTCATGGATGATGAAGCAGCTTCACGACTTTCTCCCTTCTGACTCCTTCCTGGGAGCCGTGCTCTTTTTTATAAACTCCCTTTATCTCTCTTTTTTCTCTGCAAGCTGTGCATCAACGGTCATTGGTGCTGAGTTCACGTGCAACGTCTGAGCAGCTGCAGATGCTTTCATTCATTGTGTTGAGGGGAAAAAAATTGTGACTTTAAAACTGTGAACCGAATCGTGGCTTGACTGAATTGTTACATCTCTAGTAGAGTTTGTAAAACGCGTTGGTGTTCTCAATTTGGGGGCCAACCAGGAAGTTTTAAATATTGCAGTTCCTTGAGTGACCACTAGAAGCTGGTGTCAAAGTCCATTTGTTTTTACCTAAAATAAGGCGGTCATACCTTGATGTTTCCTGATGCATTCATTATTCATGAGAATAACTCAATACAATACCTGTAATTAACTGTGTTGAGAGAAAAAATATTGAAATTGTGACTTTAAACCTGTGAATCGAATCGTGGCTCCACTGAATGGTTACATTCCTATTGAACACACATTGGTTTGTGCCCGGACAGAATTCTATGACACCAAGTCTTTCACAGCTCTATTCCGATATATGAAAGTCTGGAGCAAGATTCACCATTTTTGAACCGCTTCAACATTTCATACAGAGTGGTAGAAGAAGCCCCTCCCTGCTTGCCCAGTGTGAACACCATGGGGTGTCCAAAAATGGCGTTCTTGAATATACGTCGGGGGTTCCTGTAGCTTCTGAATGGTCGTCGGCCATCTTTTTTAAAACATGGAAGAAAAGTTCCAGAAGTTTCTTGGATTTGGATTCTTGAGTCATTTTTAAAGCTCCAGCTGCGATTTATTCTGAATTATTTTGGCGGAAATGCCACAGATTCCAGTTCACCTGTTGGGGACGGTTGCTGCGGCGAACGCAGAACCCCTCTGCTCGGCGCCGTCTGCTGCGCCGCTCGCTGCACAGCAGCTGTATCCTGTTTTCTCCCGGCCGCGTCCGCTGGGCGGGCTCTGGAACGGCCCCCTTTTTCCCGTCGGAGCGGTAGCCTCGTCTGGGAGGAAGGGCGCTCATCAGGGTCTGCGTGGAGCTTTCATCTCTGAAGATGGCGGGACTGTGAGTGTGCAGCCCAAACTGGAGCGCCCGCTCGCTGCAGCGCCATGTTTACGTCAGGTCATCGCTTCCTGTTTTGTCCATAACTTCAAATGGACTGAAATGGGAACAATGGGGAAGAGATTTTGACCTCGCCGCTGCTTGATTGGCTCTTGGTCTTGTTTCATTAACTGTCGGCTTTTGCAGTAATTAGCTCTGATGGGCTGAAGCCAGAATGTTGCTTCAGACATTTCACTTCATTTCCTTCCAGCTAAGCTGCTGTAGAAAAGATAAATGGATGTTTGTCTTCTCAGCTTGAAGACGGCTTTTGCCGCGTCCTGAAAGACTCATGTGCCAAGAAGAAAGTGCTGCTTGTTCGTTGGCTCCCAGAGCTCCGGCAGGCTTTATTCAATTCCTAGCTTTTTAAAAAGTGAGCTATGTCTGGTGTTCAGTCCCAGAAATCAGCTGACTCTGGCCTTCATGACACGAGTTCACCGGGGCTAAAGCCGAGGAGCACAAACGCCTCCTTTCAGCGTCTGTGGAAGATCCCGGGAGCGCCTTCACGCGCTTTGAAAGTCACTAAAATGCAGCGGTGAGAACGGCGGCGACGAGGACCAATGAGCAGCAGGCTTAAAGATCAAAGAATAAATACAAAGTTAATAATTCCTTGTTATTTTTTAATCAGTTGCATAACAAACTTCTCTTTAATTGGTTACGGAAAAAGGTGTGGAAGATGGCAGTAACAGAAACAGGTTTTTTTTTTCCCTTCCTAATTCGTGACTTCCTGCCTAAAATAGGAAGCCACGCCCACTCTCTCATCTTCACCACTTGAGTGGTGCCTCGTGGTTTTGTTTTTTGATCTGATGAGCAGAGTGTGGGGGTTGTTTCCGATTAAGGAACATGACCTCCCGTTGATTTATTTGGCAACATCAGAGCAAAGTTTAGCAAGTTTTGCTGTGTGCAAAAAAATACAGTCCTAAAAATACCCCATCAATACAAAAATAATCAAGGGATGACATCAGCCATTTTTTCTGTAAAAAGGTGGACTTTCTGAAACCTGCCTCTAGTGGTCACTCATGGAACTGCAATATTTGAGACTTTTGGTTTGCCTCAAATTGAGAAAATGAGGCTTGAGAACAAAAACACTTTTAATAACCTCTACTAGGGATGTAACTATTTAGCCACAATTCATTTTACAGTCTTGAAGTCACAATTAAGACAGTTAATATTTGAAGCTTACAGAAAACAATGCTTAGAATATTAACTATTTAAAACTATTAAAGTATTAAAAAAAAAAATAGATTCAGAAAATATAATTTTTTTGACAAACTCACTAGGTTCAAGTATGGACGTTGAGTCAAGAAAAGACCAACCCAAAGAGTAAAAGTCAAAGATTACATTTAGTAAAGAAAAAGTTTGACCACTTTTTGTGTCATAATAAAAGTGTAACTGGAATAAAAGTGTCTCTCAATTTGTTGTTATGAAAACAGTCTGAAGGAAGTTGTCAAATTGCTAAAGCTAGCTAGCTACTAGGTCATTGCAAATCAGAATTTTGTGGTTAATAAAGCAGTTGCTCAATGATTTGTGGACACGGTGGGACGATATGATGCTTAATCATCAAGTCACTGAGTAAAATGTGTAAATATATTTTTGTTCTGCGTTTTCTTTTACAAAATTCATCAAAAAAGAGGCGTTAGCTCCTGATGTCGCATTTGGAGAAAAATCTAGAAAAGATGATGGATTTTTAGTTTGTGATGGTGTTTGATGTTCCAGAGTCAGTTGGTTTTCGTGGATTCACCTAAAGCTAACACCTCATGCTAAAAGCACCTTTGATTAAGACAAAGGGAGCAAATCGAGCGTTTCCGGTCGGAGCGCTGTCTCGTAAAGGTAATCGGCAGACTGTGTTTGGACGTCAGCGGCGAGATTCCTCTCCTCCAGCATCACATCCTCCTGCGTGCCGCTCCTCCCTCCCTGTTCGTGTCCTCAGGAAAGGCAGCTGGCTGTTTTCTTTGTGTTTATCGAGCAGGAAGCGAGTGGACTGGCCGCCGAGCTTCGGTGTTTACAGACTTGGTATGGGCCCGCAGCCCATTGTTCTCTATCTGGCAACTGCGAGGGTTATTTCTGTTGTTGTTGCCTAATTCTGCCTGACATTGTGTCGGTCCCCAGCAGAGGAAAGTGTGTGTTTGTCTGTGTTCCAGAATGTCTTTGGTGCATTGAGTTCAAAAATAAAGAAATGGGACGACACTCGGCCGGGTTTGCTTGTTTGGGTCTGAGTTCTGACGGGTTTCTGTAGAGATCTGGACCAAAGAGAAACTGGATCAATCTTCAGACAATAAGTGTTTGGTGATTACAGTGAATCCCCCCTCCCTCCTCCTCAAGCATTTCAGATCTATTTTTACCCTCCGTCTGAAGACATTTGGGGAGATATTTGGTTTCAGACGTTTTGGCTCCTGTCACTGATTGAGGTTTAAACTGTTGAAACAGAAGAAATCGGGTATTTGAAATGGCCTCAGTGTGGATACCGAGCTGTCTTAGGGTCTTAAAGCCAAAGTTATCTTCTGGAGAAACATTAAATAAAACACACCTGGGTTATTGAATCCATTTTTCTCAGCAGGTCTATAAATGTTTACAACTTTCACACACTTCCTCCAGTAAGCTTTCACCATGCCGAACTCATCCAGTTCAATTCTTGAATCAAGAGGCTGGAAAATAAAACATGTTTGAACCTCTCAGCCGTTTCTAAAAGTGTAACCAAACACTAAATCAACTTTTTTTTGCTTGTTGAGCTCTATAAATAAGGCTTTTAAGTGCTGTCTGTTGGTCGTTGCCAAATTTTTGACCAAATAAACTTGTTTAATTCTTAAAAATACAGTCAAAAACGCCTGAGTGCTACCCCTACATGTGAAACGAGGTATTACAGTTGAATTTTGTGATTGGTCAACTGGTGTAAGTCCCAGAAGTTTCACATCATCATTCTCTAAGCTTCAGTATAAAAGCCCCGCCCATCTTTGATTTTTGTAATGGTCAGTCGTTGGCTTTAGCATGGCTCGTAGGTGCATCGCCTTCAGTTGTCAAAAAAATACTGCTTTACAAAAGCAGCGTCTTGAGCCAGCAGCTCGAAACGATAAGGTTCTGGACCAGGCGAAAATCTTCAAACTCCTCAAAGTTCTGTGGAGACCCTTTGGCTGGTACCACACTCTATATTGAAGACCCAGCATACGCTACATAAAGCTAACCTAACTGTCAATCATAGATCCAAGCCACACCTCTGCCGCTCTGTCTGCCTCCACTAGCCCCTCCCCCCTTTTTTGGGGTATTTTTGAAATCTGGGCAGAGAATGGAGTCGGCCTCCAACTGCCCTGTTTGGTTCCCTTTTAAGGTCCAGACTTACTGGCTGGTCTTGGTCCATGGCGTCCTTGGAGCGGTTATCGTGCGTTTCTGACATGTTCAGGTCTGAATCCCTTTTAAAAACATTCATTTAGTTATTGCCTCCTGCAGTGCTGCTGCGACACTCAATTCCAAAACTCCTGACAGCCAAACTGTCACTCGTCATCTTTGCTCTTAGTCATCATTTCCTCTCAAACATCTCCTTCTCTCACTTGTTCATCAGGTGTCAGACCTAAGAAAAACAATGCTGATAAAATAATTTACATTTATTCCATTTTACCTCAAACACAATGTATTTGTTCAAATATGCCCTTATGTTTCTAAAGATGACATGATTCTCAATCTAACCATTAAATTACTCCGACAAGCTCTAAGCTCCTGACGGTTCAAATGATGAAGAGAAATTCAATTAATCAGAAGTCTAGCCAGTCTGTGTTTCCTGTCTTTTACATCCAAACTCGGACAACTGACGAAAAACACCTAATGACCTTATAACCATCTAAACCTCCATCATCCTGTTGATGATGCTCTGTATCTCCAGTTGGTGACAGTCAATGCTATTGTAGAAATGCTAAATCGAAGCTAATGGCAAAATTGAATATTAAGAAAGTTTTAGGAAAGAACTCTGTTGGTAGAAGAGATTCCCATGTGGTAGGGGACGAGGCGCCCCTTTTAGAAGCGGACAAGGACCCCCTTTTGGTAGGGAGAGAACCTCCCTTTTGGTAGCGGACGGGACAAGGGTCCCCTTTTGGTAGGAGGGGAACGCACACTTTTGGTAGTGGACGAGGGCCCACTTTTGGTTGCGGGCGAGGGGCCCCTTTTGGTTGGGAGAGAGCCTCCCTTGTGGTAGCGGGCGAGGGGTCCCTTTTTGGTAGAAGGAAAGCCTCCCTTCGGCAGGGGACGAGACGAGGGCCCACGTTTAGCAGGGGACCAGGCTCCCCCTTTGGTAGGAGATGAATGCCCACTTTTGGTAGTGGACGAGGTTCCCCTTTTGGCAAAGGATGGGGGCCCAATTTTGGTATGGGGGGATGGCCCCATATGGGGCTTGGGTACTTAATAGTGTTTTTTAGTGTGTCTGGAAAGCAAAAAGTGAAAGTGTGATTAGATTAACTTAAAGGACACCATCAGAGAAGTTGCACTTAGTTCAAGAATTTGGAAACATCACTTTTATTTTGACGGGTCGGTTTGTTTTTCAGGATGATTTACCAAAAAGAGGTGACGATAACAAATCTCCCGTTTGGACTGGACCCTTTTCCTTGACTTTCTTCTGTTTCTTACAGATGGAGAGGAGCTTCTCATCGAGCGCGTCATTCACACGGGGATGATCAACCCGGGTGACCACTGGCAGACCATCATGCACGACGGGCCGGTGGCTCGCCTCAAGTACCGCATCCGGGTGCGCTGCGACGAGAACTACTACGGAAACAAATGCAATAAGCTGTGTGTTCCTCGGGACGACTACTTTGGCCACTATCGCTGTGAGCCGTCGGGGGCCCAGGTGTGTCTGGATGGATGGATGGGTCCAGACTGCATGACAGGTGAGCTGTGCATTCCCCTCCCCCACTGAGGTCATCGTCCCGCTGAGGAGCGCTTTCTAATGAAGTAGAGTCCCACAAATTCACCAACAACTGGATCTGTGAAAGTCTTTGTGTTGGTAAACAAAGGTTGGAAAAGGACATCGGTATGTGGAGTTCTGGTCGTGTTTTTAGGGCTTTGGATAGGGACCCTCCCCACTCCCCGCCCCATGCTTTAGTTCATTTCTTTCTTAGAGTTTTGTTGAGATTTGAGGCTTGATGAACCTGTGAACCCAAAATCAAAGAATCAAGTTGGAGTTCTAAATTCTCCTAAAGGGGGTTGAAACCTCCAGATAAACTTGGCCAAAACGGGTTGAGCTTTTCCAGTAAGCTCTCAAAGGGCCACATTTTTCCTAAAAACCTATTACAACTTTTCACCAAAACCTGCCTGAAAATATCCTCCAACTGTCCAATTTGAAGCAATTCAGCCTCGGGAGGAACCAGACCGAACAAGATAAACATTTATTGAACACTCTAAAACAAAATTTAAAAAAATTTAAAACCTTAACTTTTCAACATAAATATGAACTAGATATATAGCATTACCTGCAATAATGCTAGTGTGAATGCTGTAAGCTGAACTTGGCAGTTAAAGATGCTAGTGCTGATAGTTGAAGAGGCTGAAATGGATAGCTGAAAAAGCTGAAGTTAATAGCTGAAATTGCTGAAGCTGGTAGCCAGTTAAAATATTAGCAATATGTCAAGTTAGCCTAAAAAAACAAACAAAAAAAAACTAAGGTTAGCCAAAACAGCTAGGATGTAGCTGAAAAAATAGCTACATTTCAAAATATCCTAAAAAAATGAAAAAAGCCTAAATTAGCCAAACAGCTAGCTTGTAGCTGAAATATTAGCTAAACTTTTAAATAGCCTTTAAAAAAGTCTCTGTAAATGTCAAGATAGTTAAAAAAACTAGCATAATGCCAATTTTTAAAACTTTATAACCTTAACTTTTAAGCATAATTATGAATAATAAAAAGGAGGAATATTATTCCAGAATAAATAAACTTAAACCTTACATAATTTTCAATGTTTTACTCTTCATAAAAATATATGTTGTCAAAATTAGTTAAATTATACAGGTTAGAAATGAGCGCAAGAAAAGTAACAATGGAATGATCTGGAGGGCCGGATCCGGCCCCCGGGCCTTGACTTTGACATGCGCTATAAAAGGAAAACCTTTTGACCTTTATTTTGGCGGGGAAAGATAAGAACGATCTTCCTGCTTCTGTCAGCGTCTGCATTAGTGCTTCAGAAAGTTGTATCTTTGGAGTTGATGTTGTTGGTGGTATTAAGTCAGTATTGGGGGGGCATAAATCTTCCAGCTGACCTCAGCTGAAGGGTGAAAAAACGAGGGGCGGGGTGTGTTTTTAAGAGGGGGTAGGGTTGTACAAGCTCCCCATAAAGATGTCCTTTCCTCGCCGCTGTTCAGGGCGCCGTGAATTCTTGCGTCTTGTGCGCTCGTTAGAAAGATGTGACAAACCAGCCCCCCCGTAACCCCCTAACTGCTGTATCTCTTTTCTTCTGCAGCCATCTGCAAACAAGGTTGCAACCTGTTACACGGCGGCTGCTCCGTCCCGGGCGAATGCAAGTAAGCACCACACTCGCCGGCGTTCCGGACGCTCATTCCCTCTTCTGAAGCAGGAGCCAGAAAGTGGTTGGATGTTAGCCTGTAGATCCGGCCTCTCTGGAGAGCATCTCAACCTTGTTTCAGGAGGAGAGAAGAGGGCGACGCCCTGCCTGCCTCCCCGTATTTTTAGCTGCCCTAAATCATCCTGAGAATACCAAGCATCTCCTCGGCTCCCTGCTCTTTGGGATGAAGGAAAGGCAGTGGATGAATTCGACCACGGAACGTGCCGGGAATAGTCAGAACCCTCCGCTGGTCTGCATTGCAGGGTTGTCAGGGGGTGGGGGGGCAGGACGGGAAGCGAATACCCCGCTGTTATTTACATTTCCTGATGTGGAAGTGACTGACGGCGTCCCTGAAGGAGCGCGTTTCCATCCGACGGGATGCTGCTCATCCTGGAAACGCGCTTTCTTTCCATTATTGGGGAACAGGGTTTGGCCAAAAGAACTCCTTTTAGGAATGTTGTCCTCATCCTCACAGGAAAGGTGACATGTCCAGACCAGCAGCAGGAAGGGTTGGTCATGCTGACATTCACTTATTTGCCCTTTCCTTTCATTCCTTTTATTTCATCCTGATTTTATGGACTTTGCAACGCGGGCTTCAGGCTTTTGACGAACACAAAAGACGCCGTGTGCCGGCTTTATTAGCCCGCATTAGACCTGTTCCGACACATTTCAAAGGCTTGTTCCATAAAAGTGCCAGGATATGCAAAGCAACCCCCCCCCCCCACACACACACACACACTTAGTTACTGAGATATTTTAATCCCTGCAGAAATATTGCACCAAATGCATTGTGCTGTCAAATGTGGTAAAGGTAACGCGAGGGGAAGCATTCCAATTATGCCGAAGACTGGCAGGAATCTCTGAAGGCCTCGTCTTGTTTAGAGGCAGTGGTGCCGTCTGCCTTTTTTTTTTTCTTTTTTTTTTTTTTGAGAGGGGGGGTCTCAAAATAGCATCCAGTTGACGAGACAGCTGGCCCGGCGGCACCGCAGCCTCAGAATAACGGAGTCGCGGAGCTGCAGGAGTGTGTGCGCAGTCGCGCTGTGTAAACACATTTGTCTCGCTCCCAGGGCCGCCCCCCTCCCCATCAGACTCAAACCCGAGGACGGTAGCTGCTGGAAGTATTCTTAACCCCCCCTGACCTGACATGCCTGCCCGCTCTGGGGTCATCAGGATGCGAGGGTGCGAGACGAAACAATGCAGAGTTTTTGGCTCGGCTTTGATGCATCCAAACACAGAAAGTAACTTTTTAAAATAATCCGCGTTTCTTCAGGTGTAAACAGTTTTGACAAACAGAACAAACAGATCGGGTTTAACCCTCTGATTTCAGCTGCAGTCGTTTACCTGAACAGGTGGGTTCAGTCGATCCGTCAGAGAATCAACGATGAGAGCTGGACCTGGAGTCGGGGGAGGTGACTCTGTAGGACCAGGATTCAAATCAATCTTAATTTATAAAGCAGTTCTCATTCTCTGTGACACAAAGTGCTGTTCACTAAAATAAAAACCTAAAACAAGCAGAACAGACGACTAAACAAGAGCAAACCCGCAAAAGAACAGAACTTTATCACACAGGAGATTAAAGAATCTGTCACTTTCTAGCTTTGGAAAAAATGTTTGACTTTCTAAGAGTTCTTGAACTGAGAATCAGTTTTATGAAACTTGAAGTAAATTTACAGAAGAACTAAATAATAATGATGATTGGGTCGATGCCAGGAAGCATGTCATGGGCAAATGAATCGTTGCATCCCTCCAACATACCAGCATAGATACGTTAAGTGTCCAACAATTATTGTCCTAAGTTTAAGAAGAACTAGAAAAGTTGCCTTAGCTGTGTTAATGCTAGTGTGAATACTTTTTTCTGAAAGTAGTCACTGAAAATACTGAAGCTTTTTGCTGAAAATGGTTACGTAATTTACTTTAATTGCTGAAGGGATTTGCTGAAAATTTTCACAATTTGCTAAAACACTGGAAATTTCGTTAAAGAACTATGAAAGAGCACTGAAGTTGACCTAAATTTCTGAAAATTTGTAGTAAATTTGCATTAAAAATACCAAACACATGACAAAAATATTTCATGTTGCTTAAATATGAGCTAAACACCAAATTAGCCCAAAAAACCTCAGTAGATGTGAAATTTGTCAAAAAAGCTAGCATGGCGACCTGTCCAGGGTGTACCCCGCCTTCGCCCATCAGTAGCCGGGATAGGCTCCGGCACCCCCGTGACCCCGAAAGGGACAAAGCGGTCAAGAAGATGGATGGATGGATAAAACCCAATAGATGACAACTTAGCCAAAAACGTTAGCATGTTGCTCAATTCTAATTCTAATTCTTCAGTAAAGATAATCCGGGTCTTAATAGAATAATATGATGGGTTTGGACTAAAACATCGGTAAAGGAAGTTTTTCTGAATTAATGAATAAATGAGACCTGAAGTTTTGGAAAACACTTAATAGGTAGGGGGCCCAAAATAAAACCCTGAGGACCCCCACAAGAAACAAATCAACTTTCTTTAAAACGTGGATAAAAAACTTCAAGTAGAAATACTAAATTCCTGACATAATTCCTCGATTCCTCACATGAAGCTGTACATCAGCTCCCCTCATGAACTAAAATGACATTTTTCAAAAATTTACGGTTCTGCTGGATAGCAACGCATCTTATAGCCTAGAAACGCCATATTTTTCTTCATTGTCTGACAGGTGTGACTTCGGCTGGAAGGGCATGTTCTGTGACGACTGTGAGCTCCACCCCGGCTGCGTCCACGGGACCTGCGAGTCCCCCTGGCAGTGCAACTGTGAGAGGAACTGGGGCGGCTTGTTCTGTGAAAAAGGTTTGCATCATGTTATTTATTTTAAATATATTTTTAACCCTTTAACACCGGAGCTAACACCTGCAACATCTAACTAGCACACGCTCTTCTACATACTGTCACTCTTCGACCGTGAATCCGTCAATGTGAATCAGCTGATTCTGACGTGAAGGAAAGCGGCTTTTCAAATCCGTGTTGCACTGATTTACGCTTCGCCAAATGTTACGTTTTTGCGACAGAATCGGGTTGAGTGTGTAAACGGTTCACTTCTGTAAAGTGTTCAGAATCTGCTGGAAATGTGATAATTACGTCAATATTTGAAGAGTTACAATAGTTAGAAAAGAATGTAAACACTGAAGCTAAATTGTCTGTTTGAAAAAAGTTGGTTTATAATTTTCCAAAGAAATTTGCTTTTTTTCTAGTCTGTAAAAGGAAGAAAATGTGGATTCTCTAAAATAAAAATGAAAAAAAGGCTAAATTTTATGTTGAGCGGCAAAAATGCCAGTAGACTAAATGATGATCAATGATGACAGAACACTCCAAGCTGAATGCTGAAACAGGAAAAAAATGTATCTTATGGTTGCTTTAATAGCTCATTGAGTTAAAGGGAGTAAATGAATGCTAAACAAAAATGATCTGCTAAATACTGTAGCTAACTTTAACTTTAGAAAGTAGTTAAAATGATCTGCTGCTCTCAAAATCAGCTAAATAACCTTTATTAACCTAAAAACAAGGTTTGATCATTACAAAAACTAAAATTGAAATGAAAAAAAAGCAAACTAGATATGTTGAAGTTGACATTTTAAAAATGAACTTAGCTTAAGTGAAAAAATAGCCTGAAATGAAGCTTTACAGCAACATTTTATTGTTAAATTCTGTTTTTTTTTCTTTTAAGCTGCATGGAAGCTTTAAAATTTCACACATGAATGTTTTTTTTTTAATTAATTAAAAAGTCTCCAAAAATCTAAATTACAGAATTAAAGCTTATTTTTTTTTCCAATAGAAAAGTTAAAGTTGAATCTTTTAAAAAGGTTTTTCACACTAGAGTTTTAGCTCAAAGCTGGTGAAAATGGTTAATTAAAAGCACAAACTAAAAAGACCCCCTGAATGAACACAACTCCTCAATAAATAAATGTAACAAATACGTCAACATTTTTGTCTGTTTTTGCCCTCCTGTCGTGATGACTCCTTCAGGCCGTTTCTTCACCACATGATTGAGGCGTTTATGTAAGGTCTGCTTCCTCCCCACTAGCCATTCTCTGACTGGAAGCCAGCGGCTGGATAGTTTTACTGACCTGAGCGGCGGCAGGGACACCTGATCCCGCCCCCCTCGAACATCCCTCCGTCACAGAGAGTTCTTCGGGGAATGAGAAAACGGGCCCTGAGATCCCCGAGTGGAGACAGATCCCTGCTCATTTATTTACCAGCCTTTGCAGAGGCTTCAGAAAGCTTCAGCTTATCGCGAAGTAGAGCAAAAAAATGGATTTGTCGAAAGAAAATGTAAATGTGAATAGTTGGAATTAATATTTAACTTTAGCATCATTGAACATACATTTGTGTGTTTGAGGATTGGGATGACCACTAACAGAACTAATCCAGTTATTGTTTCTAACATGGTATTTAACTATTTTTATCCCAAACCTGAAGAATAACTGCAGATTTTTTTCCATAATGTATTGTTTTTTTATCTTTAACTTTAGCTCCAGTGTAACTCCTTAACTGTTTACAAAATTAACATAATATCAGCGTGAAGCCGAGAAAAGCCGCTTTGTGTCAATATGCAGAATCCCTTTGGAATTGCGTTAATTTCGTCAACAAGTCACAGTAGATCGAGTCTCGCTTGTTATTTAGGTGATGTAAGCGACATCTTCGGTCTGAAAAGGTTACGTTTATTTTGATAAGAGCACCAGCACTTTTTTCCTTCTCTAAACTAAGCATTTGGTGGATCCAAGTTAGCTCAGTGGGCTTAAATAAAAACGTTTTCTGGAAGGCGAAGTTGCATATTTTTGTGCTAAGTGACAATTTGGACAACAATTTGTCTAAATAATAAAATAAATCTTTAGCTTGAGTCGATGTTTGCTGGAATACAGTTGAGCTGAACTGAATTTTTGCCAAAATCCGTCAACCACAAAGTTCGAGTTTAATTATTTGAAGCATAGTCAATTACAGCGGGTGTCTTCGTGTTTCTCCTCCCCAGATTTGAACTACTGCGGTCGCCACCAGCCGTGCATCAACGGAGGAACCTGCATGAACACGGTACCCGACGAGTACTTCTGCGCCTGCCCGCACGGCTTCTCTGGGAAGAACTGCGAGATCGGTGAGGAGGCGTCCGGGCGGATTTCAGCACCGCCGGACTTTACCATATCATGACAAGGAAATGTTTTAAAAAGATCATTCAAGAATAGGGATGTGTATTTCATGCTACACAATACATGGCTCACAATATCATACTGCAATAATTGATGAAAAAAACATCTCTAATAACTCACAGTATATAGAAGAAAACATATTTTTAGAAAAATATATTCCCATTTATTGTTTAGCTTGAACACAATCAAAACGGTGTGAATGCTTTTTGCTGAAATTAATTGCTGAATATGCTGAAACTTATTGGTGAAAATGGTGACGCAGTTTACTTTAATTGCTGAAGAGATTTGCTGAAAATGCTAAAGATATTTGCAAAATGTTACATTTTCTGAATCCCCGGACATTTTGCTAAAGAACTATGAAAGAGCGCCGAAGTTAACCAACATTTGTAGTAAAAATGCTTAACAATCCCTAATACATGGCAAGTATGGAAAAAAAAAATTGTGCGTTGCTTAAATATGAGCTAATCTCCACTTTAACCCTCAGTAGATGCCAAACTAGCTAAAAAAGTTAGCATGTTGCTCAGATATTAGCTAAACTCTAAATTAGCATAAAAACGCCTCAGTAGAGGTCAGATTAACCAAACAATCTAACTCATTGCTTGAATACCAGCTAAACTCTAAAACAGCCTTAAAGTTCCTCAATAAACTAAATTAGTCAAAAATGTTAGCATGTTGCTAAAACAGAAGCTAAACTCTAAATTAACCTAAAAAAGGCCCAGTAGATAACAAATTAACCTAAAAGGTTAGCATGTTGCTAAAATATTTGGTAAACTCTATATTTTTTGAAAATTACTATAAAAGATGAAAACATATATTCAAAGGCTTGTTGCTAATCTACTTAAAATGTATAAATTTGACTTTCCCATTTATTTCCAATGGGACATATTTTGCTCAGTATTTCAAAAACTATGAAGTTTATAAATGTAAACAGTACTGATCAAGCTGAACGTTTTGATGCCAAGATTTCTGAAATCACTGAAAGTGTGAAAGAAATCAGTAATACGATGTCTTTGGTGAGCAATGACACCAATTAAATTTGAATTATCAGAAAGATTCAGCATTAACAAAAGTAAATACGTATAGCAGTACCACTACTTAGTGCAAAATTGTTGTAAACAACAAAACAAAAATTGAATAAATTACCTGCCAGGCACATCGGTGCACTGAACGTCTCACCAAAGAATGACAAATGAAACGTTTTTACAGTCTCTTTTAACAAAAATAAAAAATCGATACTTGGTGAGAATCCATAGAGTCAATCACACGACTAAATGTCGCAATATATCGCACATATCACTATTTTGGCACACTCCTATTCAAGAATGTCTGATTTTTATGTATTTATTTTTTCCGTCCTTTGTTGCCCCGCCCCCTTTCCCCGTCAGCCGAGCACGCCTGCTTTTCCAATCCCTGTGAAAATGGTGGCTCCTGCCACGAGGTCGAGACAGGATACGAGTGTCGCTGTGCGGCGGGCTGGGAGGGTCCGACCTGCTCCCAAAGTAAGCCCACCTCCTCCTGTCGCACTCGGACCAGCTTTCACGTCTGCAGAGATGTTTTCATTCCGTTTGTTCTCCCACAGATCTGAACCAGTGCTCGTCTGCTCCTTGTGCTCACGGTGGAACCTGCCTGAACCTGGAGGACGGCTTCGAGTGCGTGTGCCCACCACAGTGGCAAGGGAAGACCTGCCAAATCGGTGCGTAGTCTCTTTTATTTTTAGCCCTTTTCTGCGTGGTTTTTGTTTTCCTGCTCTTTTTTCCCTTTCTAGAGGGTCAGGTAATGAGCAGAGCGAGCTCTGGCCTCTCGGGACTGTATTTGTGAATCAAAATGTTCAGTCTGCAACCTGACCCACATGGCCAGCGTACAAGCCATCAATATCCTGGATGAGCTGGCTGCCGCCCCGCTCTCTCTTTCCTTAATGACTTCATGAGCGGCCAGGCCGTCCGTATCCGGCCGCTGGACCGTCGCTCGTGATGGAATTCTCTCCCATCTCGGCGGACGTGGCCACCACCGGTCCAGGAAATGGTTTCTGATGATTAAACTGTGTTTGTGTAGTGGAGGTAAAGGCAGGAAAAAGATCCCAAGAGTCCGGTGTCGCCTGACCAGCTGAGAGCTCGGCTTACAGGATGCCATGGACCTCCCGTCTTACCTGGCCAGCCGCGGCGTTTGTGTGTAGAATCTTGGGTTTCACGCGGGTAGATGTGCTGCAGGACTCCCTGCAGACTGATGAGGTTGCAGAGTAAAGTTTCCCTAAACCGTCAGAGGCTGAGTTTAGCTTGAAGTAGATTATTTGAGTGCTTTACTTGTTCATTGAAGAGACTGCTCTTAAATGTGGCCTTATATGGCATTTCCTAGGGCTGGGTTGAAAAATCAATTAATCGGTTTGAATCGATTTTAGCTTAATGATCAGTAATCGATTCATAAAAGATATAAATCAATTTAGCACATAAAGCTAAAGTGTGCTAACTTGATGCATAGGACGGCTAATGCTAACGCTCGGTTGACCAAAAAAATACATTCTGACTAAATGAACATCTTTATTTACCTACAGGCATTAATTTTCCAAACTCTTTTAAGGAAATACTTTTTAAAGTAACTATTTGTGGTCTAAAACTTTATTTTGTTCTTTATACTACAGTCTTCTTCTTGAATAAGGTGTACCTCAATAGCATGATCTCCACCTAGTGTCCAAACTGAAACGTCCTCCAGGAGAAGCAGAACAATGTTTCCAATGTTAATGATCTGAACATTTTAGTTAGAACTTCTCCTTTAGAGAATCCATGTAACACTGGATGATATTAACAATCTCATTATTTCACTGATACATTTACAGTATGTGAACTGGATCAGATTCATATAAATATATTCAAAACATATAGTAGATTATTAATGTATTTCTAAAGAAATGTGTATAATTGTTTAAACCTAAAATTGAATTGAATCGAAAGAATAAAAAAAAAATCTGAATCGAATCGATTCAGGCTCTTGTTAATCTAATTGATTCTAGAACAGATACCCAGCCCTAGTATCTCCTAAACCAAAGCAGTGACCGTTGCTACTTCTTGGAGTAAATTTAGATTTTTTTTTTTCTTCTTTTACAAATCGACTGAGTGATATAGTTGAGTTTTGGTCTCATGGATGTATTTTGGAAAACTGTTCATTAAAGGTAATATCCTGCATTATTTTAGTCATAAAATTTCCCATTTTCATGCCCTTTTGTCCCGGAGCTAAACGTTCATGCCTGGTTTCCACTGAGCGGTCTGGACCAGACCAGTCCCCTTTTAGCTGGTTTTGAGTGGGCAATTCTAGTGAGTGTTTCCATTGAGTGTTGGACCATCAACCACCAATGACGTAGCTGCACGTCAAACGGTGCGACTACGGCGAAAGAGAAGCTGCGTCAGCTGACTCAGAAACGGAAACCGTGAGGGATAAGTAGAATCCAGAGCAGGTGTTTATTATGGATGAAGCCGGTTTTTATGTTGCAGAACCGTCTAATGTTCTGAATTAAAAAAAACAAAAAAAAACTATGTTGATCAATACTCCAATGTTCTTCATTAAATGTTTACAAAGCAGATCAGAAGTGTTTCTGATGAGTATGGATCCATAATGGACGTTCTTCGGGGGTTGGGTGAGATGGAAACGGGGGAGGGGTCTCCATATTCGTGGATTTGTCGTGTCTCCGGTCGCCAACCCCCGCGAATAAGGGAGAATACTGTGTGTAAAGAATTTATTATCTATTTGCAAGAAGATTGCAAGGGTTGAAAAAGAATACAGACAAAAAGAGGGCAAAACTTTCGGTTTCGATCGCTCGCTGTTGTCGTAAAACCTTTCCACCAATCAATGGGTTACATCGTGTGACGACAGAAGCTCCACCCTCATGGGTCCATTCCATTTTCTATGGGCCTACGACCAACGGGACTCGGACCTGAAATGGTACCAGTCGGTCCTGCTTAACGGGTCCATTTTGTAATGTAAACGCTCAATAGTCCAGTCCGGTCTAGACCACTCAGTGGAAAAGAAGCTTTAGAGACTATTAATTAGAAACTAAAGAGCAACACCCAGAGGACTTGGAACGCATGTGAATATGTCTGTATGATCTAGGTAGATGTCCAAAGTCTGGCTTCTTCAACTTTTTTTTTTTTAATTAATTTTAAAGATTTAGTTTTAGTGTGTTAATCCTGTTCGGCCCGCGACTTGAGGTGTGTTTTGGCCCACTGTGCGATTGAGTTCGACACCCTGTTTTAACGCCTCGTCAAACGAAAATAAAAGATTGATGCTTGATGAGAACCTATGGAGAATCATTGCAGGACTAAATATTGCGATACATCGCAATATCGATGTGTTGGCACACCCCTATTGTAGAATACCGGTCCCTGAGGACTGACTTTGGACACCTTTCTCTAGAAGTTCTAGTCGGGTTCCAGAGTTTTCCCTCTGCCTGCCTTTTCTTCTGGTTGGTTTCAATTCATGGACTCCTTCTGCCTCCTGCCTTCACAGATGCGAATGAGTGTGCAGGACAACCCTGTGTGAACGCTAACGCTTGCAAAAATTTGATTGGTGGATATCACTGCAACTGTTTTCGGGGATGGTCTGGACAGAACTGTGATATAAGTCAGTATTTCTCTCTAAAAGCGCATTCTCTCCCTCCATTAACAAGTTTCTTATTCTGGAGCTCTCCCTCACTTCCTGAACACGCTCCCGTGACCTGTAGGTCTTCACTTTCCCTCACGTGGTTGCAGCAAGTCCTCTCCTGCCTCGTTGAACTGAAATTCTGGCTTTCTAACGCATGCATTGCCTCCGTGGACTGTCCTGCCCTCACTTGTTTCTTTTCCAAACTTTGACTCACCTTGAACCTGTACTGTAGAATCAGCATCATTAGGACAGACTCGAGTCTCGACTCCAATGACTCGGTTCTTCTGTTCTTCAGACATCAACAGTTGCGGTCGGTGCCAGAATGGAGCCAAATGCAAGGTGGGTTTCTCGTCCTCCACCTTCCTGTCAAAAATGGTGTTGAAGTGTTGGGTCTGACCCTCTGGTTGTGCGTTCTTTAGAAGGGGCCCAGGGGCTTCCTCTGCCAGTGTCCTCCTGGTTTCACGGGGGCTCACTGTGAAGTCCGGAAGAACAAGTGCGACAGCAGGCCCTGCCTGAACGGGGGCCAGTGCCACATGCTGCTGGATGGATTCGTTTGCAAGTGTCCGCCCGAGTTTGCTGGCCAACTGTGTGAGGTGAGTTTCCTTTCTGTTCCATCAACGTCATTTCCCGCAGACGAGACTCTACCACTAATGGCACCCAAGGTGAAAAACAAATTTGGCGCCCCCTGCAGGATGCTAGGATTCAGACGTTACAGCCAGGGGTCGGACCGGATAACTCTTGATTTTAAAGGGGCCATACCATTAAAATAAATCAACTGTTTGAGCTTTTAAGTATATTATACTGTTCATTCCTTACTATAAAGAGCCCCAAAGCGGTATTTTGATCCGTTCACTCATTTCTAAGTAATCCTCTAAAAACCTGCACTCTCAACAGCAGCCCCTCCCATACCCTCGAAAACGAGCAGATCCTCACGTACTGATGTCATAGAGTGAGTACCGTCCCTTTCAGGAAGAATAACAGGATAAAAAACACTTTCTCCGCAAAGCTAGCAACTAGAGCTAGCATTGATCAGCCAGTTTTGAGGCTTTGCGCTGCAGAGTTATTGATTTACATCAAACGTTTCAACTGTTTTACATAAAATGAGTGGTGCGTCAAAGGGTTTAGCAAAATAAATATATATATATAATCATTCTAATGTGGTGCCCCTCCAGCAGATGGTGCCTAGGCAGCTGCCTAGGTCGCCTATACACAAGCCCTGGTTGGAACAGTGTCCGCCCTAAGACTGGTAGGTCGTGGGTTCAAATCCTCGGTCGAGTCATGCGAAAAACTTCAAAAATAGAAGCCAATGTCTCCTTGATTGACACACAGCATTAAATACCCTATTGGGGTTTTTAATATGTTCTTGTAGCATTTTCCTGATAATGGAGGACATGTATACAAAAATGTTAACTTTACTGATCCTCTTGGTAAAGTAAAGGTTATTTTAAAAAAAACACTGTCCTAAAAAAACAGCAAAATTTGGGGATTTTGGCTAAAATTGGAAAATCATAATTAAATTGCTCTGGAGACGCTTTGACAGTAGATCAAAAGATGATCAAAGTGGGACTTCAAAGGATTCCCACCAAATGGTTTCTTGTCTGCAGCTCACCGCTCCCGGGGGGAGGGGTCAAATGTGGAGAATGTATGTGACACAGCCAGGAGTGTGATAGCAAATGGAAAATGACTTAAGATGTGAAATATTTATGGCTGGCTATTGATGATGATTTCCAAAATCGATTTGATTCTACATTTTGTTTTTGTTTTAGCACAGAAAGCTAAAGTCTGCTAGCTTGATGCTAACCTTTGATGGAATTTCCCATAGGACGGCTTATGCTAACACTCTGTCGACCTAAACATACATTACTGACTAAATGAACATCTTTATTTACATGAATTGACATGAATTTTCCGAACTCTTTGAAATAAATATTTTTTTAAAGTAACGATTTGTGGTCTTAAACAATTTTTGGTTCTTACTTTCTTCTTCTGGAATAAGGTGTAATGATATAGCACAATCTCCACCTAGTGTCCAAACTGAAACGTCCTCCAGGAGAAGCAGAACAATGTTTACAATGTTAATGATCTGAACATTTTAGTTAGAACTTCTCCTTTAGAGAATCCATGTAACACTGGATGATATTAACAATCTCATTATCTCACTGATACATTTACAGTATGTGAAATGTATCAGATAAATATAATCCAAACATGTACTAGATTATCAGTGTATTTCTAAACAAATGTGTATAAATGTGTAAATTTGAAATTGAATTAAGAGGATCGAAAAAAACAAAATCAGAATCGAATCGATCCAGGCTCTTGTGAATTGAGTAGTTTATGGAAATTATTATCCATACCCGGCCCTACTTGGATGAGTGGCGAAATGCTTCTATAAGACCATAACTCCAGATAACATCACTTTAGGACATCATTAACTTATGAATGAGAACCTTCATTGAAAAATGTAACGACCAAAAACTCCATCAGTGTTGACCTTTTATTCCAGGTGTGGAGAGTCTTGTTTGTAATTATTGAAGTATCATTCCCATCCCGCCCGTGCTGTTCATCCGCATGCGGATTACCAGGCGGACTGTGAGCTGCATCTCTGGGCTCTGGATGGAGGGCATTGCTGGTTCGGAGCCAATCCTGATTTAGAAGCTCCAGCGTGAATTTGAGCCTCTCTGAATGAGGCGGCACCGATACCCGCATGCTACAGCGCTCCAATGCCTGCTGTGGCAAGGTGTGCATTCCTGTTCTGTCGTGCCAAAACGACGACGCCCCCAGCATCATATTTCTCTGATTAGTATCTTGGGTTAGGAAAAGTTTGATTGTGCAACACAGTTTTTGATGATCCACTTCTAAGGCAGGGAAGAAAAAAACTCCATAAAAGCAGAATATGTTCAAACTTTTACAGATGTTTTCCCAGTTCCTGCTTAAAGGACTGTGAGGGTTTGAACCCTATAACAGTATCAGGAGTCCTTCCTTTTGGCTCAGGCTTTCATAACAAAGCCTCACTCTCCCTCATAATGGATCCTCAGCCTCTTGTCTGCTCCGTTTCTCACTCTGTGTTCTTGTCGAGGGTTTTCTCTCGGAATAAATTTGCAGGATTAGGCAGAGATGTGAAACCGAAGGGATGGATTCCCTCCACGAGCTTAGCTGGAGGTTCTAAGCTTACTCTGCTCATCTGCTTACCTTTTGCTTTGTTCTCCGCCGCGGCGCTGGCTCTGGCCCGCTAAGCTGCTCATCTACACGGACTCCAGCCTCTCCTGCTGTCTTTTTGTGTCCCGGCCGTTAGGCTGCACTTTAAGAGCGCCTGTTGAAGCGGAGAACCCCGCGTTTCCTCGCAACTGACGCCCAAGATCCAATTTAGTGCTTGAATGACAGGAAAAAGATCCAGAAGAAAACGTAGGCCCTGGTTTTATTAAAGATGGGGATTCTGGGAGGATTTTAAGCGTATTTAATTCATGTTTGTTCACACTCTAATGAAAATAGTCTTTTTTTGTGCGTTTTTAACATGTTCCTGTAGCTTTTTTGTTTTATTTTTGTATTTTGTTATTAATATCAGGAGCAGATGAAAACCAGATGCTAGAAAATTCTCAGAGTAGTGATGCAACTACTGAAACAGGCGTGCCAAAGTCTCCTGTCACCCCGGCCCGCTCACGGTTAGCTGTGTGAGACACGATGTGCGCTCAGCACTCGTACTGTAGCAAATTTAGATTCTGGCTCAAAACTGTACGACTGGATTGATCCAACATTGCTCCTTGTTATTTTTGTTCCGCTAATGCTACCTTGAGGCTGTAAGCTTGTGCGTGAGCGCAAAAACGGAGCTCGGGGAGGGGGGCGGGGTTGCTCTGTATCAACAGTCCCGGCCAAAAACCAGAATTGTATTTCTAATGGGCTACTGTCATTTTACGAAAAATGTCTTAAACAACATTTTTTTTATTTTTATTTTGCCTTAAAAACGTCATTACTTGCCGAGAATCCATTGAGAATCATTGAGAATCAATCGCAGGACTAAATATCACGATATATTGCAATAGAGATATTTTGGCACACCTCTATTCCAAACCAGTTTTCCAAACTTCCATAGCTGTTACTCAGTCATTCTGTCAGTCTGAATAATCATTCTTGTTCTACATTTTTAAACGTGTTTTTGCTAATCCTCTTTTATTTTTCGTATTTTTTCTTAATTGCAAGTTATTCAAAATAAAAACTGACCAATCGGATGCCTCCAATATTTTACAGAACTCCTATAACCTGCTCTCAAGTGTTAGGGGCGTGGGCTTCCAGTAAACTCATTCCTGATTAGTGGGAGTGGTTGCCATGGAAACGACTCAGACTGACTTGGATGAATCACTGCTTGTCATCTGGTTCTAACTTGGCGATATTCATAACACAAAAACAAATGGTAACTGGATTGACTTCATTTAGTTGGAGCTGGAAGTGAACCATTTTCTATGGATGACATCACACTCACTCGGTCCAGTTCTATTATACAGTTAGTACATCTGACCCATCCCCCACACCACTCTTGGGAAGTATTTGGTGTTTTAGCCTCTAATCCAACCCTGATGATCTGATTTCAACGCTGAGCGTCTTGTTCCCACAGATCTCCAGCGGGTCCCCCCCAGACGCCTGTGACCCCGACCCGTGCGAGAACGGGGCCACGTGCCACAGCATGGACCAGGACTTCTACTGCGCCTGTCCCGAAGGCTACGAGGGCAAGACCTGCGAGCGCCTCAAAGAGAAATGCCACACCCCCTCCTGTCAAGGTGACCGCCGCCGCCGTGGAACCACGAATGGAACCGGAACAAACGAGTGATAAAACCTTCTCTTCCAGCCTTTGACATCTGCACCATTGCGATAGCGACCAACGATTCGTCTGGCGTGCAGCACATAGCGTCCAACGTCTGCGGGCTGCGCGGGCGCTGCGTCAGCCAGCCGGGAGGAAACTTCAGCTGCATCTGTGACCCAGGATTCAGCGGCATCTACTGTCATGAAAGTAGGTGACTTTGGGAGACGAGATCAAGATGTTAAATAGATCCACAAGTAAAAAAGACACGTGTATCAAACTGAAAAAGCAACCACAAACGTCTATACATTTTTAAAAATAAATGCAGCTTTCTAAATATATTTTTAAATAAATGGATATAATAATCATTTTGACTAAAACAATTTTAGATCGATGGCTGTTTACTTACTTTCCAACACTTCTATTAAGAATTATTTGTAGGCTAAGAACCATCATTTCCCTCCAGAAAATCAAACTGACATATCATTGTCAGTATTTTTCAAAAACTTAAAGTTCCCCTATGTCGGGTTGGCAACCTTTGACAGTAAAAAAGCCATTTGGGCTTGTTTTGTAGTCTTGATTGTCTGATTTTAGTCTTACTTTGCCTTTAGAAAATTTGAATTTGTATTCATCACCTTCTTCTTTTTAATAATAAATATGAATTATGTCTTTCATAAAACGTTTTGTTCTTTCTCCCCTCTTTGTCCTCAGCAGTCTTACTCTGCTGGATTTTGTTATTTTAGTTTGGGGTTGGATCTTGGTAGTCTTAGTTTTCAGGCTTTGTTTATTTGTTTTCTTTAGGTAGTTTTATTAGACCTCCATTACCAGGGAGCTGCTGACTCAGACAGTCGACATGTCTGGATCAGGAGTCTCTCTGATTTACTGACTTATTCTATGTTTGGCTGAGGAGACACCATGGAGAGATAACTGAGCCACGTGTGGATTTGAAGCCGCAGGTTGCTAACCTCTGGTCTTTGACAATTAATAAAAATAAATAAATAAAAAAAATAAAAGAAAGTTGTCAGGAATGGGTGGATGAAGGACCCAAAGGAGATCAGGCTGGGTGACAGGAACTTAACACATTTAAAAAAGTAACCAAAACATGACAAAAACCTATAAAGAAACAAACATGGTGACTGAATAGAACAGATGACCTGACAACTAACTGAAATAACAGCTGTGATTCATGATTAACCTGGAACTGGAGTGACTGACAGGGAAACTCAAAACATTAACAAAAAACCACTCCAAACAAAGCCACAGAGCAGTTACAGTACTCCTTCCCAAAGAGTCAGATACCAGATGCACAGAAACCTAGGAGCAGCAGAGCTGTTGATGGAGAGAAGATCATTCATTCAAACAGAGTCTGTCCAAGACAGTTTGATTTAAAAGGAGAAATACTCAGAAATGAAAAAAAAACAAAATGATTTCTGATTACATTTGTTCTCTTTCAGAAGAAAAATGACACACAGACATGTTAAAAACAGGATTTCTATCAGAGGGAACTTGAATGCTTTGAAAGTAAATATTTATTCTATTGATATTGTAGAAATGTTTTATAGTTGGATTTTGTTCTCTTTCTACAGACATCAATGACTGCACCAGCAACCCCTGCAGGAATGGAGGGACCTGCATCGACGGGGTCAACTCCTTCCAGTGCTTCTGTCCGGACGGCTGGGAGGGGGAGCTCTGCGACCGCGGTGAGTTCCTCTTCCTCCTCCTCACAGCTGAGCATTTCCTTCATCTAAACCGACATCCTTCCTCTGTCAGGGGTGGACGAATGCAGACACAACCCGTGTAAAAACGGCGGCCGCTGCGTCGACCTGGTCAACGACTTCTACTGTGACTGTGCGAACAGCTGGAAGGGGAAGACGTGTCATTCCCGTGAGTGATGCGTTCTAGCTGTGGCTTCACGTTGGTGCAGGTCGACGGCGGGTGTGAATTTACGAATGCGTTTGTTTCAGGTGAGAGTCAGTGTGATGAGACCACCTGCAGTAATGGAGGAACCTGCCATGACCATGGCGACGCCTTCCGCTGTGCCTGCCCCCCCGGCTGGGGCGGGAACACCTGCAACATAGGTGAGGGCTTCGGTCCTGTTGTTCTAACTCTTGAAAGATAGTTTAAGATCTGCCATCTTTAAATCAGCTCATTTTTGGTTGTAGTTTGTAACATTCGGTTATTTGATTTGAGGACTGGTTTTCATGAGTTTCTAATGCTCCGTGTTTCTCCACAGCCACGAACAGCTCGTGCGCCTCCGGTCCTTGCTCCAACGGTGGGACGTGTGTGGGGGGAGGAGACGCCTTCTCCTGCATCTGTAAAGATGGATGGGAGGGTCCCACCTGTGGACAGAGTAAGTCTTCTGAAATATTGAGCGGAAATGCTGATTGTCTATGCAAAGGATTTGGGGATATTAAATGGAGTCTGTTTGGGAAAAACAGAAACAAAACGTTTACCGTCATCTGACCAGATTGAGTTTCACACTGCGCTTTTGAGAGTGAACCAACCTGAAAAGTCGTGCAGGAACACCAGCTGGTTTGGGGCGCCTTTGCCAAAACTGTTTTCCTCATCTTCTGCGATTACACAGTGAAAGATTTTATTCAAGAATCCTAACTGATTTGCTTTCATTGTGGCAAAAATGCCCCATTGGAAATGAGAGAGAAATGCTCAAATCCTTCAAAAACTGTGTGTGCTTTAAAACTTGTGAACTTCCACGTATACTTTCAGCAACAGACACCAGTCAAATGTTAAAATGTTCAGAACCTACTGGGTTTTTAGGTTAATTTGGAATTCAGCTTTTATTGTAGCTAGATGCTAGCTGTTTTTGGCTAATTTAGACATTTTAATCCAGTTTCGTTAAAGGCTAATTTGGAGTTTGGCTAATATTTCAGCGTTATGCTAGCTGTTTTTGGCTAATTTAGACATTTTAATCCAGTTTTGTTAAAGGCTAATTTGGAGTTTGGCTAATATTTCAGCGTTATGCTAGCTGTTTTGCCAAAATTAGACTTCTTAATAGGTTTTTAGGCTAATTTGGGAGTTAGCTAATAGTTTAGCATTACGCTAGCTTTTTTTCAGAATTAGACTTCTTACAAGTTTTTTCGGCTAAGTTGGAGTTTAGCTAATATTTTAGCGTTATGCTAGCTGTTTTGTGTAAAAGTTAGACCTCTGAAATTTTTAGGCAAATTTGGAGTTTAGCTAATAGTTTAGCATTGCGCTAGCTGTTTTTATCAAAATTAAACCTCTTTAAAGTTTTTTTAGGCAAATTTGAAGTTTAACTAATATTTTAGTTTTTTGTTAAGAACTTCATAATCATTAATAAAACACTACTGGGGACGTTTTTCTTTTTCTTTATTAGTAAAAAAAATGTTCATAGACAAGGCTGCTTTTCTCCACTCCAGAATTTTCTAGAATTAGGTTAAACAGTTTAGAGTTACATTTGTCTAAAGGATTCGAAGACTGGAGGTAAAGCTGGAGGGGTTCACTGCATGATTCCTCGGTTTAGCCAACCTGCTCCACATCCTGCCGTTATGATCTTGGTCAGTGTAAACGCTGCAGATGATTGTAGAAATTTAAACAAATAACTTGATAGGTTTAACTATCGCAGTCAAAATAAGAGGCTCAACCAGAAATCTCTCTTCTTCCACAGACACGGACGACTGCAACCCTCATCCGTGGTAAGTCGTGTTTTCCCGCCTTTCTGCCCCCCCACGCTCATCCCCACACTTCACACAGACGTGAAAGCTGGAGGGGTGAAGGGCCGCTAAAGAGCAGTGGAAGTTAAAACTAG
>NC_050535.1:20342590-20350853 GCF_002922805.2 Oryzias melastigma | reverse complement strand
AATGCAGGTTGGGAAGGGTGAGCGGGAGGAGGGGTTGTCCATTCTTCCCGTGGGGGGGGGTGTTCTGGTCTATGAAATGATGAGATAAGGGGAGGGGAAGGCCCGGACACGCCTATTAGCATGTGAAAGGTGGAGGCTTGTATTGATGAGCTGAATTGGTCTTTGTGACCCGCGACTGCCGCATACACACAGCTGGAAAGGATGCACGGCCCCGTCCACATTCCCTTCTCTCCCCTCACAGCTACAACGGCGGCATCTGTGTGGATGGGGTCAACTGGTTCCGCTGCGAGTGCGCCCCCGGTTTCGCTGGACCCGACTGCAGAATCAGTGAGTTGAACTCCCACAGCACAACCATCATGAGGGGATGGGCAGGTTTAACGAGAAGTGTTTGGAAGAAGGACGAGGATTAGATGGACACCTAAATACAAGCCCCTCTACCCTTTTTTTTCCCTTCACGCCTCAGGGGTCAGAGGTCCTCCCTCCTCCGTACTCACACAGTCACACATTTGCACACTGAAGACAAATTACCCAGTGACCCTGAAATTTTCCCTCTCTGTCTCTTTGTTTTGGCTGGATGGCGTTCACCTTTGTAGTGGGGTTTTCTCATCCAAACTGTGCTTGTGCCATAATCTGGTTTACAATGACTGAAGACCCCCGCAGAGTCTTGAGGAAGTCTCTGAGAATCAAATGGAGGACGAGGCCTGAGGCCTTGAGTCCACCGAACCTTTCAACGACTTTATAACTAGTGGATGTTCAGGTGGCCATTAAACATTTCTTATTTACTGAATTTACTGCACTACAGGGCGCACCATCAATGTAATTTATGAAATGATAGGAACTATAAAGGTGCATTCACACCCAACGCGATTTGCGCAGTGGAGGCGACCAGTTTCAATGGAACAGACGCAACATATCTGAAGTCTTGCTGCACGAAGGTCTACCAGTAGCTTGATTTGAATACCTGAAGTTTTACAGGTCGCGACATCGCATCTGCCAATCATGAACTCGGCTTTGGCACATGGCATTTGCAGTGACTCGATTATTAGGTAGAATAGTAATCTAAAGCGAACGTTTTTGTCCTGAACTTCCATACTTTTCCTTAACTCGCTGGAGCTGCAGGTTTGCAGAGCTCATCCAGATACTTTGGGGCAAAGGTGAGATATACTCTGGACAGATCACCAGCTTTCACTCCCGCGGCGGAGCTCACTCACTCGATAGCCGCTGTGGGTGCAGAGGCTGCCGGCTCTGGCCTCATCGAGACGTAAAAAAGGAAAAAGGTCTTAATATTTCATTTTTTCCACTGTCAGGTCAACATGAGACAGTCAGGCTTCAAGCTATACCACAGAAACACAGTGGAAGCAGCTGTCGTGCATAAGAGCAGCAAATTCATTGCGCAACAAAAGAAGGGCGGGGCTCGGGAATTTGTCATGCGAATCACGTTCAATGTGAATGCACCTCTAGACACACTAAGCAAGTAGGGTTGGTCACCGATTGGATTTTATTCGGTTCGCCAAAGCGGTTCTTTGGTTTCAGTTTCAGTTCCTCTTCTGTGCCAACTTTGATACTTAAGTAATAAAAAAATAACATCTTCCCAAATCAACACATTCTCATTCCCTTGACGCATGGTTGAGATCTCTGCATCTAAAATTGACGTTTTGGGTGCCATCACTTTTTGACATGCTGGTTGTTCCCAATAAATCAGAGCTCCGCTAACCTGTGGCCCACCCCTCTTTTACCGTGGCAAGCAGGAAACTCGTCGCCTGTCAAAAAAATGTGATCCTGAGCTAGACACTGCAGCTTCATGTGGATGTCTGTGGACATCACACTTTTAATGAATGGAAGACAGAGATAATGTAGATTTATTTTAGAAGTTCTACCAAAATTTACAGACAAAATAAAAGGAGAGAAATCTTTCAAATATTTTCTCGTTATCAGGGCTTTTAGATCACTCGGGGTGTCTGGATGACCGCCACATCTGCTGTGTTTCTGTGTCTCTGACTGAGTTTAAAGGCTGTTCCGCATTAACTTGAGAGGGGAGGGACACTTTTTTTTGTGTTGATGAAAATAAGTAAACTATCACAGTTCAGGAGACCCGAGCAGGCTGCCCCCGCTCCCCACAGCAGCTGTCTGTCTGCCGGCGTATTGAGCGAGCTCCACTGAACTCCAGGAGGCTGGCTGCAGCCAGAGAACCGCCACGCTGTAACAGGACAAAAACGCTCGTTTTGGATTAGTGTTTTACCTGCCGAAAACATCACATGCCCAAAGCTGAGTTGCTGATTGGCTGATGTGACGCATAAATCAGAACGGTTACTACTTGAAGCAGAAGTTTGGTGCCCGACACAATAAGCAAGACAGGAGTCCATCAGTCAGTCCGACTTTAACCATGTTCACAATAACTAGAACTTCTTTATACTTCTTTACATGCTACATGTTAGCCAGGTTATTGTATTCACAAAACCTGCAACTCCAACTCTTGTTTGTGAGACATAAATGAAAGGTCAATCTTACTAAAACAAACGTTACTGTGTCTACGCTGTGTCTCCTAACCTTGTGCTCCATTCTAACACATCCACTTACAGACAATAGATCCATGAACGTCTTTGTTTTCCACGTTTGAGCTGGAATCTGGAACAAAACTGAACGACTGTATAGCTCTGATTTTGCTCACCGTTTTTGTTGCACCAGTGATGTTAGCTTGGAGTTGTGAGGGACTTTAAGCTAGCGTGAGAGATAGACTCCGCCCCAATTGTCCCGCCCACGATGCAGAGACATTTCTCATACACTTCTCCTGCTAGAAACGACTACTGGACATGGTTTTAAATAGATCAAAGAGTGATTGAAGTGTGGCAATCAATTAATTCATAGCCATAAAACGGGATCTGCGTTAGCTAATGAGCTGCCGATTAGCTTTGTTTGGAGTTTTTTTTTTTTTGCGATATTTGCTTTTTTTCATGAACTCCCTGATGGTTAAAAAAAGTTTTCTCCAATAGCTACATATAATATTGCATTTTTAAGAATCATGCTAACTTAATTAGCTTAGTGGTTAGCTTACAATCTCACTTGTTTGTTTCTACATTTTAGCATTTTGATATGCTGCTGTACAGTTTACAGACCATTCAGAAAGTAACTTTTACTTTACTCTTACATCATAAACAGATTTATTGTTTTCAGCATTAAAGCATTGACTTTTTCCTTTCCCCGTAGACATAAACGAGTGCCAGTCGTCTCCCTGTGCCTATGGAGCCACCTGTGTGGACGAGATCAACGGTTACCGCTGCATCTGTCCTCTGGGCAGAACAGGAGTTCGCTGCCAAGAATGTAAATGCAACATTTGTTCATTTTAGTCACAAAGCGATCAAGTAGTGTGTCTTGATCCCACTGATTGAGCTTTAATTTAACTAGCGGTGATGCTAACGCCCTCCTTCAGAAGCAACATTTCTCTTTTCGTCTGCTGCAGTCATAGGCTTTGGAAAGACTTGTCACCACGCCGGACTTCCATTTCCACACGGCAGCCACTGGGAAGAGGAGTGCAACAGCTGTCACTGCACCGACGGCAAAGTTCACTGCACAAAGGTAAGGTAACCCATCACACCCACAAGTAAGATTAGCGTTTCTTCTGATACCATTTCTGTCATCTTTACAGATGTTACTCAGACTGTGCAGAGAATTTATACGTTGGCGTTGCTAGAGTCAGGAAGCTGTTGTCTAGATGTAGAATTCTTATGGACAATAAGGATTTGATGTCTAAGAACAAATTATTCCCATATTAGAAAATAGGAAGTTTTTTATATCAAGTGTTTAATTAGAATACAGTGTTGGGGCGCTTCAAGAAACGAGTTCTCAGACTCATCATTTTCATTGATGAAGAGCCTCTGATTGGTGTTTTACGCCTGGTTCACTCTGGACGCGGAATGGAGGCCGCTTCCATCCGGCGCCCTTGTTAACCATAGTATGGTTACACCAGGCGCGGGGCGCAGAAGGCTCTTGCTGTGCAGCGGATCTGGCAGGAAGTTGCATCAAGATACATAACAAAATCTGGATTATTTTTTAATATATAACCAATTTTTCCCAATAAAACACAGTGATTGACAAATGCAATCATGTTTTTGTATCTAAAGAGACTGTGGAGATGAAAATAAACACACAATCACAACACACACAATCTGCGGCGCCTCCGCGTCACAACCGCATAAACACAGGAGTTCCTGTGTTAAAAGGTTAAATCAGGTTTAACTTCAACCAATCAGGAACTCTGGTTTACTAGTGAGCTGCAGATGGCGTCTTTTTTTAACTCGCAGCGTGCCAACTGTTTGAGAATTGATCATGGAGAACATAATCATTTTGACTGGACACCAAGTCTTTCATATATCAGAATAAAGCGGTTGAACATCGACGGTCCAGTGTGAACACTGTAGGTTGAAAGTACATTCAAGAACTTGTGTACATGCATAAGGTTTTGGGTATTCATTTTAGTGACCTTATGTGGGGAGTTGTTAAAATTACACAAATGGCATGTTGATCTTTTATTCGTTTGTTTGTTGGGTTTGTTTTATTCCTCACATGGTACATGTGCTAACTAAGGATGTAACATTTCTTCATGAAACAGTAAAAAACAATTCAAACTCGTCAACATATTCATTGCAGCAAAAAATAAAAACAAATTAGGAAAATGTCGAGCTGATGATATTTCTCTATGCAGGCTAACTGAGTGTGCGCACATCTGTGTGTGTGAATTGACTCGTGGCTTGACTGAATCACAACATCCCGAGTGCTAACCCTCCACCCGAGGGGTGAATAAGTTGGCCGCCCCGCCTGCTGGTTTATCGTTGGTGAATGTTTCCGTGTGTCTGTTGAAGGTGCTGTGCGGTCGCCGTCCCTGTCACCTGCAGCCAGTGGACCCCGACCTGCGGCGCTTCACCTGCCCAGCGGGACAGGAGTGTCTGGAGCACAGCTATTACACCTGCTTCTCCCCCCCCTGCCATCAGTGGGGGGTTTGCTCCATTTCTGGTTCCTCTCCTCCTCAACCGGCAACAAAATGCCAACCAAACGGCAACCATTTGGACAACAGCTGCGGCCGGATAACGCTGGTTTTCAACAAACAGAAAGTGCCGGCGGTGAGTTCACGTCTTCTTTTTCCTGCTGCCTTTCGTCCGGACTTGTTCTGACGTTTGTCTTGTGTCTTTAGGGGACGACGGTGGAGAGCATTTGCTTTGAGTTGAGGTATCTTCCTGACACCAGAAGACTTGCAAAAGACCACACCCTTCAACTGCTCTGTGACCTCTCGTATACAAACCAGGATGCTGTAGAAGTCGCTATCGTAAGTGAAGACCCCGTTTTTTAAATTTTGAGTGAAAGCCACACTTCTTACGGTTTTTGTGTGGTCTTTGGTTCTAGTCTTACCATCCTGAGGATCTGCCAGACCACAGTCTGGTCCAGGAGACCGCCAGCGCCATCGTAGGCACACTATCCAAACGACACAACAGCACCATAATGCTCGCAGTCATTGAGGTCAAAGTGGAAACGCGGGTCATGCCCCCTTCAGTGGGTGAGTAACCATCAGGAAAGGAGCACCTCAGGGCTCCATGCTGGGGTCCCTGTTAATTGTCGCCCTTTACGACCGGCAGATTACCTGGTGCCGCTCCTGTGCGTCGTCCTCCTCTCGCTCTGCCTCCTCTGCATCATCGTGTGCGTGTGGTGGACCCGCAAGCGGAGAAAACAGCGGGAGCGCGGCTCGCAGTCGCCTGCAGACGACAGCGTCAACAACCAGTGGGAGCAGCTGCGCCTGGTCGTGGGGCGGGAGCAGCAGCAGCAGGTGAAGGAGAGCAACCGGGAGGCAGAACAGGAGCGCAAAAAGCTCATGGGCCCCTCCTCTGGGACGTGTGAGGAGGAGGAGGAGGAGGGCGAGGAGACGGAAGGAGAGCTGGAGGAGGAGTGCAGCGGAGCTGAGGCGGGGAAGCAGCTGATTTATAAGTACTCTAAGACTGCGGTGCAGTCCAGTGGAGCGGTGATCTGTACCATGCACAGCTCCAGCTCGCCCCTCAAAGCGCCCCACCGGACCCACGGCTACAGCCCCAAAGATAACCGGCGGAAGGAGCTCAGAGACCCTTGTGTATAAGACACTGAAACAAGAAAAGCTGCAACTATAAGTTTTGGACCTCTTTTGGGAATAAGGCTTTGTTTCATAAAAGCCATTCTTTGCTTTGTTTTTTATGTTTGGACTTTTTTTTTTTTTTTGTGCTTCGTTTCTTTTCTCACAGAAGGCGTTGAAACGCTGACCCCGTTTCAGGAGGCAGAGGAAGCTTTCCGCATTGTTTCGGTGAAAGAGTTGAATGAACAGTGGAAACAGATTAAAAGAAACTGTTAAAAAAATGAAAGAAAAAAGAAAAAAAATGTGTTTGTTTACAGACAGCTATGATTTTTGTTCAGTTGTCGGCGAGCTCCTTTTCTGGCGTCTGTTGGGGCAGATTAAGGGACACACCCACCAATCCTCTGGTGGCCGTCAAGAGCCAGCCTTACCAAAACGTTTGGCCTGGAGGGGGCGGGGAGAAGGGACAGAAAACCCAGTGCCTATGATGTGGCCTTCCATTTTTTTCTCCTGTCTCTCAGTTGGCTAAAAGCTTTGTTTAAGGAAATATAAATATATATATATATTTTTGTTTGCAGTATTTGAGTTGGTAGCAAGTGCCTTTCTAAGAGCTGTTTTGTGGCTCCAAGTCGCGCTGCCCAGTTTGACCTCCTCGTTCCGATCTCAAAGGGATAAAACATTCAACTTTGCAGCAACGCCATTCAAGGTATTTGATGGAAACTGAAAATGACTACTCTGTACATATGTGTAAATACTAAAGGAGTCGCTGTGTATATTTGAAATGAGTAACTTAAAGACAAGTCACACATTTTTATTATTATTTTTTTACAATGCCATTCCTTTTATTTATGTCAGTCGAAATAGGCAGGTTTTATAACCATTAATATACAGAGTCCCACTGTTAAGACACAGAGGTACCACCAATAAAGGAATTTCTGAAGGGTTTACAAATGGTTTGTCTTTTAGTTCTGATTTTGTCATTATTTATTTTAGATTTATCTGGCAAAAATGCTCCCAATTTTTTTTTAATTATTTGATCTTTACACATTTGTTGATTTTAGTTTGAAAAACAGTCAAAGCTGCCAACATCATAGCCTTAAAAACCATTCCTAAACCCATCACAAACCCTTTTGTTTCAGGTGCCTTAATTATTTATGCATTATTTGTGTTATCAATCTCATTTTTTGTTGTTTTTCTCTATCAAGGAAAGTAATTTGCTTCAGATTGTGTGTGGTGTATTGTGGCGTGTTTTATTCGCCGGAGTAAAGCGCACTCCTTCAGCTATCGAGGAGATTTCCAGGATAAAACACTTGAAAGAAGGCTCAGGAGCGGGAAAAAAACAGAATCCATCATAGGAGTTTTGAGTGTTTATGAATGTGGATGTCAGTAGGTCAAATGTGGGTGTCTTACAATAGCTTCATGTTTGGTTCAAAGGCTTTAATGAAGGGAACAATGTTTGCAGATCTTTTTTTTTCATTTTTTTCCCCCATCATGCAATTGTGTTGTTGGTTATCGGCTCAGTTTCAAATGACAGTTTTACCTCCCTTTCACAGCATTTCATTGTTTAAAAAGCCATTGTATTTCTGTAAATGGGACAGGACAAAATAAAGAATTAAAGGCACGTCACTGCTGGTGTTAAAAGCTGAATATGCATATTGTATATGTTTTATTGTACAAGGGACATGCAACAAATTTTGTACAAAGTAAAAAAAACAAGTTTTCATTCTTTCAGTGGATGTTTCATTGTCCTTAATATTCATCCTAATTATTTATTAAAGCAGTTTTGACACATTGTGATGACACTTGTAGTGCTTCTAGTGCAGAAACTGGACTTTATTCAGCAGCTTTTCTAGCTAGCTAAACTAGCTAACATGCTATTGAATTGGAGAATTGGTTGAATTCTGTCCCTTCTAACTACAACGAATTATAAAGTGTGGGACTATAATTTTAAAACGATTCAGACGACAGACTTTTTTTTTTTTTAACACCAAAAATGACATCACCGATTTCTAAAAAGCTAATGAATATGCACATTTTAAGAAGACTATTTCATGAATCCACTGTGTTCTGAAGAGAAAAACTTTGATTTATATATAAAAAAATATTGTAGATTTATGGATTTATCTGGCATAATTAAAAAGAAAATGTGATAAAATTCAAAATGCATTTCCTATCAAG